>NC_056534.1:13848377-14167266 GCF_910596095.1 Thunnus maccoyii | reverse complement strand
ACATGTTAAATAGTGAGCTTTAGAGGTGCTAGTGGGTGGATTTTTTTTTTTTAACTTTTGAACTGAGCCAGAGGAAGCTAATGTCTCCTGGCTGTAGCTTCCCGTGTAGCGTATCAGGATTTAATTGGGCATCAGGCAGCAGATAAGGATCAATGAAAAAAAAAAAAAATGCCTCAGTCGGGTCAAAATTATAATTTCTGTTATTGGCTCGAGGCATGCTAAAGACAAGTGGATGTTATGTTGTGGTCTGTTATTACTACCTGTAGTAGTAGGGGCAGTTCTTGCGCTCGGCTGAGTCGGCTATAACAGCGCTGACGATCTGGTCGGCGTCTGTGTTGACCAGCTTGACAGAGTGGATGGTCAGGTGCTGATTGAGGTTAGCCCTGCACTTGGCTGCGTAAGGACACAGGTGACACTTGTACTTCCTCTCTTCTGCAACAAGAAATACACACAGACATAAGACCTCGGGTTACTGTAAACATTACCTCAGATAATATTTCATTAAGTTGCGCTCAGCCTCTGAGCCTTTAAAGCAAGCTTAAACCTAATTACTTAATGCCTAACCCTGTCTCACCTTCGCCTGACCCCAACTGTAACTCTGATCCTGGAAAGAGTAGGGAAAAAAAAAACAAAAAAAAACCTTGTGATGTCTGACAAAATCAACTTTTCTGTGAAGCACCCAGATATGCCTCAAGATAATAATTTGAAAAAAAACATACAAACATAATTGAACCTTATTTGTGAGCGCTATAAAATCGATGCAAATAACACATCCTTCCCTTTTATCCCAAAACAAATCGACATAACAACACATCTTCTCCCTCTAGCTCCCCCTCAAACACACACGCACACACACACACACACACACTCTCACACACACTCCATTTGCCCCAAGGACATGAAGCCAGGCAACCTTTATGTCGCCGGGGAAACCAAAAAGACCATCACACTGACATATGCCCCTGCTTCTGCTCTCTGTGGTGTGGCCAAGCTGTTCACAGCCAGCACTCTCAGATGGTGTGTGCGTGTGTGTGTCGTGTGTGCACGCAAAATGTGAGAGCATGTCCAATTGTGTGGGGGCATTTTGTACACGAGTCTCCATTTGTGCGCTCCGTGATTTAGCCTGCCATCCCGAGTAGGTTGCATTAATTTCTAATCCAGTGTTAATTTGTTTTAAATAAAAGTGTACAAGTAGAATATTCATTAATTTTTTTTTTTTTTTCCTAATAATGAGCGAGAGAGGGACTGCGGAAGACGTTGATGGAGTAGAATGGATCAATTGGTAGCAAAGTAGGGGCCAAGTTTGAAAACACAGTGTAATCAGGACACAAGGGAGTGAACGGCTTCATCCTGAGGAAGTCTCCCGTGTCTGTGAGTGTGGGAGAGAAAGTGAACAAATCGTAGCAGCATCAGAATCACTAGTGTGTGTGTCCATCTGTGTGTGTGTGTGTGTGTGTGTGTGTGTGAGCCATCTTTCTAGCTGGGTAATTAGACGGGCACTTTTCCCAGTGAGACTAATCATGGTAGTAATCTCTTTAAAGGAAGGGTAATCTAGTCTAGTCAACCTTATTTACTTACTGTGGGCAGCACAAACACAAGCACATAATGCACAAACACAACAGCTAACATCTACAGTATACATTAACAAAGAGATGCAAATGTACAAGCTGCTGTGTGCCAACGATGTCCCTGTGTGTGTGTGCGTGCGCGTGCATGCGTTTACCTGTGTGTAGAGACAGATGTCTAGAAAGTGTCTGCTGTCTACCAAACACTTTGCCACAGACGGGACAGGGGAAAAGCTGTTCATTTAGTCTCCACTGGGCAATCCCGTTCCCCGGCTCCCCGTCATCTTTTTCTGAGTCTGAAACACACACACATACACGCAGAAAACCAAACCCCATCATTCACCGCTGACACGATCAGCCACAAAAGCATCTGCAGGTGGATGAATGGCAGTGGAGTCATGATGCTATAGACCAAACGAAGTAGCCTGAATTGAATATGTATTGATGTTGAAACCATAACTAGAAAACCATAACACAATGATGTGGTATGTGCTCATGTACTAACCTGCTCAAGTGATGTTAATTTAAAGTATTTTGGGGTATTTTGCTTATGTTTGATAGTGGACAGTTGAGACGCAACAGGAAACGAGAGAAGGGAGAGGAGGGACGACAGTACTGCAATCACAGTATACGGTGTACATGTTAACCAGTAGACCACCAGGACGCCCCAATTTTATCCATCTTTACTGAGACTTCACAAAAACACTACAGGACAAATCTGGCTTCTTCCACTCATATTTACTTCTCCGAATAAGGAAATTCATATCTAAACAAAAAAGGACAGGCAACAGGACAAATGACACAAATGAGAATAAAAGAGATGAAACAGAATATAGATTAATAGGAGACTAATAGGAGATTAATAAGAGGAAAACCAGCCAACTGTACACTTTAAAAGAGTTGGCTAAGAAAATAATTATTTAAGGTTAGTTTATAGTTACTCTTATAAGACTCCGGTTTGACACAAAAGCATAGTCTTGCATAGAATTGCAACAATTACCCAATAAATCAATTAGTCAATCAACAGAAAATGAATCGATTCATTGTTTTGAGACTTTTTTTTTTTTAAGAAAAAGAAATTCAAATTCTGATTCTAGCTTCTCAAATGTGAATATTCTCTGGTTTATTTAGTCCTCTATGATACTAAAATGAATATCTTTTGGTTGTAGACTGGTGGTCGGGACAAAAGAAGACATTTGAGGATGTCACCTTGGGCTTTGGGAAATAGTGAAAGACATTTTTCACCATTTCTGAACAAACGACGAACTGATTCATCGATATAATAAGCGACATATCGTCATTATCGTTATTTTGAGCACTAGTCTTTCATTCACTCATGCGGCTTTGTAAGTATAACATGGGTAAAAACTGAAAAGTACAATCTTATCTGTGAAAATGTGCCAAAAATCGAATTCTTTCAAGTTCCCTGACATATGCAATTAGAAAAAGTCTCATTCACTTCGGTTTCAGTGCAACAGCTGGACATTTGATACACTGAGGGCTAATTTGCAAACCCACAAGAATGAAACCTGTCTGCTACCATTTGACAGATGCTCCTTGTTTAGCCTGCGGGTGGGATGCAGTGCGAATGCATTCCTAATGTCAACAGCGAGCACCAGTCCTTTGCTCTCCAGCCTGCAGCAGACCACTGTACTGTAGCTCAACACCCAACCCTCCCTGTCAACACCCTCCCTTCATCCACCCTTTAATCAAAGGAATAAAAAGAAGTGAGTGAGAGTATTTTCAGAGGCTTTGGTCAAATCTTAAGAACTGAAGTTGTTGCTTTGAATTTAACAACGGCACATGAATAGAAAACAGTGATTCAGGAGGGTAAAACATGTACCGCTTTTCTCGTTGTGCAATAAAACTTCTGAAGATGGCTAAAGGATTTTTACTTTTTGTCTATACTGTTCAGGGAACACGCTACACAGACTGACCTTGGCCAAAACTTTGGTATTTGCAGGGCGCTTAAAAAGGAAAAAAAAAAAAAAAAAAAGATTATTTAAGTTACTCTAAGAACTTTTTTTTTTTCAGTGTTTATAAAGGGATGGAAAAACTCTGCTGCCCAGTTGCTCCAGCTCACCCACAACTTTGGATTCTTAGCAAATGTAAAACAGTGTATATAAACTTCACAGTTCTGCATAAAGAGGAAAAAAGATAATCCGTAAGGCACATAATGTACAGTATATGTTCAAACCCAAATTGCATTTATGTAGAAGTTGTCCTAAAAAACACTATTGATGATATATTTATGTGTTAAAATACCACAATGACGGACAGCAAAGACGTTTCCTGGCATTTGGGGGCAGGTTTTATGTTAACCAAATGTTAAAGAACAGATGCACTGGCTTTGGATGGTGGTGTGAAAGGACATTTTATTGGTGTTGCACTGACTCACACACACACCGCAGAGCATTTTTTTCAGTATCTCTCACATATCTAATCCTCTCTTTGCCCCTCTACATGCAAACAAGTGACTTTATGTTGTGTTTTTATGTTTACTTGCTTCTATTCGTCACATCAGATAAATTTGGAGTTGTTCTAAACAAAGTACAGAACATTGTGTTTGATCCAAGCTCAGTAAAAACAATGTCTCATCTATTCATCTTCTAATTTTCCAAAGGAGAGTGGCTAGTTTACATACGCAGGCGACTGGAAGGTAAAGAGTGAGACACTGGAAGGGCAGGATGCACAAATGACTGTACGGTGGACTACCTATAGGCATCTTATTTTGTCATTTAGGTAATATATGCGCCACAAAAAGATGCTTCTAAGTGATGAAAGATAATCTAATTTCAATGCACTGAGTTTCTTATCTTGATTTTTGATTATATAAATCAAGCCTATGTATATGAGATAGTTGCATTCTAAGAAATGCTAAATATGTTCTGACGGGGAAAATGCTGCTCTCACAACTTGGAGAACTGAAATAATATATTTTTATGAACTCAGCTTTGAGTAGAAACACCAACTTCAAACTGTATTTAAATTAAGTCATGATTACATATCATTTTCAATGTCTGACGTCTTTCTAAGAAATGTAGTTTCCCAAAATATAAGCAAAAATCACACACTGTGCTTATTGTTACTTCAGTTGGATGTTTGAGCTTCACTATGCAGAATGATGTATGTGCAGAGTTTGACACTTGAAGGCTGTTTTCACATTCATCTGCTGAAAGTTTCTGTGCTCACCTTATCTGTTCAGTGAAACGGGAGACATCTTGTGTCGAGTAGTTCATCTTTACAAACTAAAAACATTTATATATTCATAAATTCAGGATTTTTCAATGAGGAAGAATTTGTAACCTGGTAATTGAACTTTTTTGTTCAATCAAAAACACATCAGTCACAAATTAATACTCCAAGAAGAGTAGTTTTACATATCATAAAACATGTCTGGAGGGGGATCTTGAAATATGATGAGCCTGCTGACATGTAGATTAATTTTAACCATTCTTTTGCCTTTGAGTCAACAATCATGTGAGTCTTTTTCTGCTGCAGGTCTGTGACTCACCACTGTAACAAGGGTGAGTGAGCTCATATGTGTGATGATAAATACATGTAAATAGGCCGGTGTAAAGCAACACTTGCCTGTAAACTAAGTAGGTAATCAGCAAAGGTGGCGTGTATGTTTGTGGCTCCTCACACACAGCCACACAGGTGACAAAGTTGTCACAACACATACACAACAGACAACTCAAGAAACTTGAATTACTGCAGGTCGTGGACCTCCTGATCTCCTGCATTAGCTGGAATCTGCCTCTCACCATGACGGTGATCCTGATATCTGACTATGACCAGCTATTCACACCGCTTTTCTCCAAATTCATGGTCTGTATATGGCTTATTCTGAGAACCCTAGACCTTCTTATGGGACTCGCGGCTAAGCACATAACAGCATTAACTTGTCCTGACTCACACAAGTGAGACTAGGGGATGGCCTGTTCACACAAGGTGACGAGGAGCCGACCGGCAGGGGCTTGAGGCCATGGCCTGGCAAACACACTGATGATTAAGCCAATTAGGGTGTGGTGTGGGCCTTGAAGTGGGTAATGGTTTAATTAGTGCTATTAGAGCTGGAGAGAGAGGGACATAAACAAGAAATGAAAGATTGTGCTAAAACCCCCGACTGAAGGGAGAAGACAGCAAACTCCTGAAGTCACGCTGCCATCACACAAACACCTACTCATGTATTCTTCCTCGCCTGTTTAAAGGGAAAGACTCGTACTTTTCAGCTTTATCTCTACATAATAGTTGTTGCACTCACACTCCATTAGCAGCCATAACAATGAGCAGTTTTCTGTATCTCGGAAACACTGCTGATGATGTTACAGTACATCTCCAGTTATGCCGCTGGCAGGGGAATAGCATTATAGAGTAGTTGTTGTCTGTGAGTAGAAAATTGCAGTTCTTACTTCCTGGTTTTTGGCAGAACTTGGAATATTTTTCTTCTACAAAAAAAAAACAAAACAGGTACCTTGCCATAAATAGCAAGTTTCAAAACAATCATGATACAGCAATCACTTACAAATAAATTTACACCCAGTAAATCTTAGCTAAAATTATGACTCTCTTGATGCTGGATCCAGAAATGTAGGTGGCTAGTGTAGCAAATGTGTGATGAACTGACAGGAAAGCATCCTGCAAGTTCATGGACCACTTAACAGAAAATCCGTTTGATTGAAGGTTTGCCTCCCTACAGCTGCAGGTAGAAATGAGTACCAATATTAAGAATGTGGGGGTGATAAAAAAAAAAAAAGGGGAGAAAAATAGAACAGACTAAAGAAGAACAGGTGTAGATACACACATATGAAGGAGAGAAAAAGAGTAAAACAGAACTACAGTAAAAAAGAGAGAGCAGCAGAGGCTGGATCTGAAGCTTAAACACACAAGGGAAAAGGGGAGGTGGGCTGGGCGAATTAACTTTCAGGACACTCTTGACACCCAGAAGCCAATCAGATTTTCATTAACTGGCAGAGGGACAGGCAAAGCTGGCACAAGCTAATTAACCTCTGGATCTCTCACTGCCAAAGGAACGTGAAGGGAAGTTGTGGGATGCCAGAGGAGAGGAAAAGAGAGGAGAGGAGAGGAGAAAAGAGAAGAGGGAGACGGAGGGATGCCCTGGGCAGAGGCCTTCAGGTTGGGGAAATGCGAGAGAGTGCGCATAAAGGCCTGTCGGAGCTCTAAGTATGACACGGGGAGGGGAGGTACACCAGAAAGCTAGGCGAGATCCATGTGAAGTTTGGAGGTGGTTAATTGTGACGCCTCCTCACATGTGGAGGCGTCGTCATGTGGAGTTAGATGTTGATTAGCTTGCCAGGCTACAAAGCTTCTGTGCGAGAGTATGTGTGTTGTATATGTAAAAGTAAGAACACGTATGTGCAGTATATGCGTGTGTTTAATACACATCTCTACATTATCAATCGTCTCTCCCAGAATCCAAGTCTTGTTAGTCAGAATGACAAGATATTGAATTATGAATTTGCAATGCGGACTGTTGGCAATTAATGACGTCCCTCTTTTGGCCAGCTGCAGATTACTTTCCTGCCTTTTTTTTTTTTTCGGAGAATATCTTGGAAAACGATTAAACAACAAATATGCACAAGCACAAAAACGCAATATGAGCAAAGATGCAACATCCAGCTATCCATTACTCGCCTGCAACTGCTAATAATACGCCTATGTTCCTCTACTACTCCTCTAGTAATGTTCCTCTACTGTGTATGTGCTTTACATGTGTCTTACCATGGAATGCTGCCCTGGTAGAGGAGCTGGCCTCTGCGGGGGAAGAGCTCTTGGAGCGCGAGTTAAAGGGTGATTGTCTGAAGCACTCGTCCAGGAACGGACTGAAACACAGAGAGACATGATGCATGATACCGACACTCACACTGCTGCTGAATTATACAAATATTTAAGCTATATTCAGAAAATACAGTTTATTACTAAACATGAAAATGAAAAAAAAAAAAGATCGTATGTAACACTGGGAAGAAAGTTTAGACAATTTAGACATTTCACTGCTAAAAAGCAAATAAAGTACATGGAGTATTATTGACTCACCTGTTTATTCCCACCATGTTACTGTCTTTGTGGTTGTTGGCTTTGCTGACTTTTTCTAAAAAAAAAACAAAAAAGACATCAACCCAGTTAATACAGTATAATTTCTATATTTGTATTTTACCTTTTTTGTTCCACTTAACTGTTTAAAAAAGGTGTTATATAAATAAAGTTTATTATTATTATTATTATTTATATTTCTTTATTATATTATCAATTAAAATCCAACCCCGCATATACGACTACCTATTATCAAGTGACAGAAGTTCCAGGCTTAAATCACATGACAATGACTGAAACATTTTCATAACAACTGAGTAACCTCAATCCGTTAATGGAAAGCTGTGAAATGCTGATGGAGGCTCCAGAGAAAGCTACTAAGTAGATTTTGAGTTGAGATTTATTTTATTTTTATTTATTTTTGTCTAACTACCATTTCCAAATACAAGAATGAACTTTTACACTCAATTTATATTTATAATTTTAAGTCCTGGTCAGAAGGGATATTTAGATGTGACCGGCTGTCAATATGTCAAAAAAAAAAAAAAATGTACTGAAACTTCCCTGCATATAGGGCATTGTGGAAGACAGATATAAAAACTATATGAGCCAGATTGGTGCATTACTTTAAGTTTAGCTTGGCTGGTAAAGCACAGGTTTGCCATGCCAGCAGGGGTGCATTGGCCATCTGGAGTAGTGGGAGTCTCTCTGGTGGGCCCGCTGACCTGTGGGCTGAAAGTTGGCCCAGCAACACAAATATGAGAAGTTTTTAAAGAATAATAATGGCTAGCCAGATCCGCATTAGACTGCCTGGATGGCATAAGTGTTTGTCTGTGTACGGTCACGCTCTTGTATGCTAATGAAGACTTCCGATATTAATCGAGTCACATATAACACCAACACTTACTACAGCCTCAGAGACAGCCGTAGAGTTGAATCGACACCTCTGACATGATGTCAGGAAAAATATTTTAAGCTTGAAAAAGTTAGGATTTAATGCAAGGCTAATGTAATAAGAATTTACATTACATTGTGCCAGTGCTCGGTGTACAACACTGTTTAAAGTCTTTGCTAGAAAAGTTTGTTGAAATCTATTTATCAGGGTAAAAATATATATAAAAGAGTCAAATTTATAGTACAGAGTGGGCTGGAACAGTTGTGTTTTCCCGAAAATGATTTCTTGATGCCTTTGAGTCCGCCTCAACTTTAGATTTCTGACAATACTCGCAACCGCCCTCCTGGCGCCTCAGATAACACCAGTTAAAGGATCACGATCACACATTACGCTAATTCTGTGTAATCTGTTCAAAAAGCAAGTGTGAAAATGGCGTTGCATGCGTCTGTAGTGACACATATGCAAATGTGGAGTGAAGGCCCTGTAGGCCACCTCTGTATGCCAGAGATCCTAGGCTCTAATCCCCAGTCAGTTATTTTAGCTCTAATATGGTTGAAGCTCATCTAGAACTGAATAGTCTCATCTGGTTTCTCACAGAGTGGTTCAATCTTAAACACTTTAAGAGGTTTCTAAGTGTTAAGTACGATGAGAATTGTAAAATAAGATAATATAACTACTTGGCCGACCGATGTGAATACAGACTACCTGTTTTCAGTGTTTAGCGGTAAAGAGCACTATAAAGAATGCCACAGAATGGAGCCACATGTGTGAGTTTCGAGGCGATGCACTGAAGTGAATTTTCAAAGCTGCAACCATCTCAGTGTTCAGAGCGACCTTGCTACTGATGTGTCTCTGAGGTCTTACTGCTCTGGGTAATTCATATTGATTGCTCATTGTGTGACAGCAGCCCGCTCTGTTCCAGTCCCCCTCACATTCAAACCCAGTTCTGAGGGGGCGGTTGTCGCCGTTGCCAGGCTAGCGATGCCCTGGCCTCCCTGGGTGGGCATACTGCATACCCCCGCTGCCCTCTCTACCCTCCTTATCCTCTGCCCCCTCTCCTCCCCTCTCCTGCTACAACCCACCCATCCAACCCCCCCCTACCCTAAACACCCCACTCCGTCACACTGCTCGCCAAGGACAGAGGTCTCTTTCCACGTTGCCATGGAGATGCCGCACGGGAGAAATGTAAAGGGAGGAGGAGGGAGGGGAAGTGCAGGGGGGGGGGGGGGGGGGGGGGAGAGCGTGTGCAGCCAAGTGTGCTTGAGCCGGCATGTCTGAAAACGAGTCAAGGGAGAGAGAGAGAGGGAGAGAGAGAGAGAGAATGAGAGAAAGGAGGAGAGGGAGGAGGGAAAGAGGGGGCATTTGTGCAGACACCACTCCCCATGGGGCCTTGTGTGAGGAGTGTGTAAAGGTGTGCATGCAAGACTCTGTGGGAAAGAAAGACTGTCAATGTGTGAATTTGTGAATATGTGTTGAGAGCGAGAGAAGAAAAGAGATTTTACACGAGCTTGTTTCTCTATATGGCATTTAAGCGAAGCAATCAGAGGCTGGATAGAGCTGAGGTCACAACCCGGGACTACAAGCCTGAGCACACACGCGCATCTGCACCTTTTCTCTGGAGGGGGGCGGGGGGGTGCACGGATACACCTCAAAGCTCGGTCTTAATCTAGCAATACAAACAACTGTCTCCTACTTCAATGTCACGTTCATGGCCATACAGGTAAAAAGCAGGATGTCATTACATGGCATATATCCTTGACTTTACTACAGAGCCACTAGAGGATGGAAATGGAAACATGTAGGTTTTATAGTCAAGTATCACACTGTCAACTGTCCAAGGTTTACAGGAGGGGGGGGGGGGGGGGTCATGTTGCTGTGCATGTGTGTTGTGGATCCACTGTTGCTCACAGAGCAGTATGTGTCTGACAGTTTCTTGAAAGAACTTACCTGACAGTTTGAACAGTAGTTCGGAGGCCATTTTGACCGATATGTCCTGGGAGAAGAGGTCTTTCTGGGGGCGGGTCAACGTCTCGGGGAGGTTCGTCATTGGCTCGCTCTTCTCACTCGCCCCTAAAGTGCTGAAAGCCAGCAGGTGAGAGGCAGGTGGGGTGAGTTCTGCGGGCGGTGGGTCCACCTCCATGGGCTCCACCTTTACTTTCACCTTCTGGTACTGGGCATCTTTGTTGCTCTCTGCAGAAGATGATTGAACCAGAGGATAATTACAGGTTAGACTCTCATCGAAGAGCTTCAGCCATTTAAACAGTATCAGGGATAGAGATTTAGTTGGCTTTTTTTATTCCCAGAATACATGCTAGGAGTACTATATACAGATAGTACTACATACATCGACTAACCAGGTAAACAAAAACACAATTTAATACAATGCAACAGCCTGTGCAAAAAATACCTTACAAAAAATATATATACTTTCTATTGTTCAATTTATGAATTAATTACATATATGGAGGAGCACAATTATTAGGGTAGTTGATGCTTAACAAAGGTAATATTTATTACAGGACTGTTGTATTGAATTACATTACAGTGCTAAAAACTACTCAAAAAACAACCAGCTGTCAAAAAAGCATGATCCAAAAACATCAATTCAAATCAATTTATCTGGACATAAAGTGCAGCAAAATGTGTAAGCTTGCATACTGTATGTCATATTTTAAAATAAGCTTCTGACAGTAAACCATATGCATTCCACATAACTCTAACTGCATCATTTTATTATGATAAATATGAGGCTTAATTTGATGTTTTTTTAGGACAAATTACCTGTCAGCTAATCCTGTAAAAGTCAAGCCAATTTTATTTATATAACTTAAATTCACAAATAACATATTTGTCTCAAAGAGCTCTACAATCTGTAAAACACACATCCTCTATCTAACACCCTCTATCCTTGGACTCTTGATTTGGATAAAGAAAAAAAATGAACCCTCAGGAACACAACAGAGGAGGAATCTTTCTTCCGGGACAACCACACATTAAAAAGATATTATAAACACTGAGTAGACAGAAAACAAATCATTTGATTCCTAAAAGCTCAGGGCAGATGAGAAAAACATTTTCTACTGGGTGTATTCAGATGATTAATCTACTCTGTTTGTCTGAATAATCTAAGCAAAAACACTAAAATATAAATTAAGCACACTGCATACATGTTTGGAGATGTTGTATGAATGGAATTAAAGCTAAAATGAGGAAATCCAAATAACAGCCAAAACATGAGCAATGCCTCTAAAGCTGAGCTGAGCCGGTTAGCATCTAGCTGTGTGATTATTAGGGCAAGAGGGCACCGCGAGGTCGCACAGTCGCTTGGGGAGGGCTCCAGCAGCTCATGCGAGTTCACTGAAGCAAACAGGAAAGACTCTCAAACACTTGAAATGTTAACTAAGCAGCCATGAATCTTTGTTTATGATGAACTAGAGGTGTGGGATGTAAGAGTCATAGATTGAAGGCCGTTTTTTTTTTTTTTTTTTTTTTTGTTTGTTTCCAAGCATCAACAATGGCTTCAATGGGTGAAACCGCTGTTGACTCACTTCTCATACAAGTTCAAAAGGTGAGACGACGAGAGCGGTCTAAAAATAGTCAAGAGGGAGATGGCATCTGTTAGGAATGTCCCGAGCTGAGCTGCGGAATCAAACACAGTCTCTCCTCTCTCAAGGGATATTCTACAAAAGACTATAGGCCATTAAATCATTAAAAAGGAAACTCTGATGCAGGTGATATTTTCTTAATACAGAGCTACTCCGCTGTCAGAAATTGGCTCTCTAATAGCTATATTTACCAAATTAAATATGAGCCTACTTCAGGCTTCAGTAACTGTGCAGCTGTATTATGTGGAGAAAAAAAATAAATTGGATTGACTGGGACATCCCTTAGAGTCCGTATTTCCAAGGTAGCTGATCTTTGACTGGAGTGATGGCAGGAGGCTGTGTCTCAGTGTGGTGACAAGCAGGAGCAAGACAAAGCAGTGGGGGTGATACAGTGCTGCTGACATGGCGACTCAGCACGATTATGGGATATATGAATTTGGCAGGGCATCGGGAGCAGTGGGAGGGGCGGGGGGGGAGGTTAGAAGAGCTGGAGAAAAGAGGAGGGAGGGAGGGAGATACAAGACAGTAACCCTGCGCTAACCCTGCCAACCCCCTCCCCTCACATTCTCCACTTCTAGGCTGAACGAGGCCAGTGTTAGACACCAAGACTGGACCTACAGTGCACTGCGTACACGTGTGAATATCTACTGTGAGCTGAATCAGTGTGTGTGTGTGTGTGTGTACTATACTGTTTATGTGGTAGAATTAAAGTGTAAGGTCCCCCCCGGCCTCCTCCCCTAGGTCCAGGTGTCTGGATTATTGGTAGAAGCCAGCATGAGGGGGACACTGACAACCATCAGCCCCACTAATCCCTTAATCAGGTGGCCAGAGTTGGCCAAGAGTAACCTAGGAGAGGCTGATGGAGGGGCAGAGCAGAGGAGGAGAACGGGGAGGGCGGAGGGGTAGGGGGCACCGCGTTGTAAGGGTCAACCAAGGGACACGCAAGCCTCCATCACTGGATCACCACCCTTAACGACAGAGGCTGAGTGGACTGCTGTGCTACCAAAAAAAAAAAAAAAAAAAACAAAACGCACTAAATGTTACTTTACTGTAAGCACTCAAGCTCCCAGTTCTGAGACAAACATGCTTATAACCCAAAAAGGGACCCTGCAGAGAGAGAGAGATCACATGACACAGAGAGAAAATATTTCATTGTAAACACACTGGAAGCATCACATCACAGCAGGCCAGATCAAAAGTCTACCTGTCACAAAATAAAAAATGAAAATATGGCCTCACTCCCACACTGATAATAGCTGTGGCTTATTGGTTGGGGTCATGACCTAATGTTCCGCAGCCATAAAAAGCAGCCCTCAGTCCGTCTGAATCAAGCGTGTGTGTGTATGTGTGTGTGTGTGTGTGTGTGTGTGTGTGTGTGCCTGCTCTGTGATACACCAGCTGCCATAAGGACACAGAATCAGGTCTGGAAGAATGTGTGATGTGTTTGTGTGTGCAAAAGTGCTTTTACCCCATTTCAATAAATATTACGGCTTTGTTGTGTCTAGGAAACCTACTTATAAAAGTATTATTTCAGTACAAAATGTTTAATTTGTTGTTTTTTTTCCACACAATTTGTCCTACATTTATCTAAACATTAATCTTGTGTTAATGTACACAAGTCCTCAGCAGAGTTTAGCTCGGTCTGCTCCTGCCTGAACTCGAGGTTTTAATGGGCAGGATAAACCTGACATGATCCATTTTAAATAACATTAATATTATTTAATTTAACAACAACATCTAGAGAGGAGAGCACGCATACACAGAAATACTTGAGATTAATTTGTCATATCTTGGGTATTCTACTTAAATCCACTTTCGCAGAACCTTAACAACAACGTTCCTGCGAGCATTCTTGCTTTTCCCGAAGGTTTCAACTTTTGAGTTAGTTAAACCTTTTGCTAATTTGAGAGCAGGTGTGGCAATTAAATGCAATGTATTTTTTGCAGACACTAACACCTTTAATTAAAATTGAATCAATTTGCATCTTTGTTGTATTGGTTGTTGCTGTTGGTTACTAAGAGTTTGGATTTAGTTTCAGTGCTCAAGCTTTATATCTTTGCTTAGATAAATTGATACAAAGGTCCTATTCGTGAAGCACTGCAGGGGCTTCAGCAATAATGACAAACTCTTAGATGGTAAGTCTGTGTGGATTGTCAAAATGTCACCCTCGACGAAGTAAAAGGATGCAAATGAAAGCTCGTATTAGCTCCGTTAGGTATGTCACCGCAACCATGTTGCATACTTTCACGATGTGTGTATGCCAAGTTACTATAAATGCACTATACATACCTTGTTCCCTCTGACACAGCACTACTCTGGTTTTGAGTCAGAATGGAAGTGACTGGGGTTTGTGCGATGTTCTGTTTTTAGTGATCAACTTTGACCTCAAGTGTCTACTTGAATCTGTGTGGACGTGACAGCCTAAACAAATTCACTTAGGAGTATACTGTACAGTAAGCACAGACCCAGGACAGATTTGTAACTGCACTTAGATAAAAACTGTCACAAACCATTAATGATTTAATACATGCAAAGTCAATTTACTGCAGCGCTTTGATGCGTCAACAGTATAGGAACAAAAACCTGGACAGACGGTGAAGTGTGGGAGACAGACAGAGGGAAGGGTAAAGAGAGGGAAAACATTGTCAAACAGTGCCAGAAAAAGAACACCTGAGGGTAAGAGAGGAAAGAAGAAAGTGGAATGAGAGAGAGAAGAGCTGGGGGTGGACAGAGGGATGAGGAATGGCTAGAGCATAAATGACAACCTCTCCACCTCTCCCCCTCCCGTTATCCTAGTCTACCCTTCTCCCCTGCTCTGTTATTCCACATCTCTCCATCCCTGCCCCCATCCCTCTCTCTCTCAATCTCTCTATTCTCCTGCTCTCTAGCTGACCTGCTCAGACAGGGGTGAAGAGTTCAGGCGCTTCAAAGGCTGCAGTGTGGAGACTGCATGTCATGTGGGAGCCACAGCAGCCTTGCCTGCAGCCTTCACAGACAGCTGCTGCTACAATTGATCCTCGACCAGCTAGCTCTCAGTAGTTCAGCCTTCCAACGATCACAAACTGCAGCAATATCTGACTCTGGAACAGCGTGCTTGATAAACTGCCCATAAAGAGCCAGATATGGCCCTTATAAAGTGGTCCTAAACAAAAACATTTGGCACAAATAGCAGCTCATACAAGGCTAGTAAGGCTTTATCAAATAAGGTCAAGACAAAAGAAGACAGTTGGTTGCCTCAGTGATTCTGTCAATCACTTAAATATATATATATATATATATGACTAGCTATCCAGGAGACAAGCACATACAGTATATCAAGGAGCAAAAGGATGCATTTCTGTGAAGAGCTCTATAGGCAGTGATGAGGAGCGAGTAAGACAGAAAGACAAATATGGAGGTAGGGAGGGTGGGAGTGAGAGAGGTCAGTGAGCGGCCACACTGAGGGGGCATGGTGAGGACACCAGGAGCAGATTACAGAAAGTAATACTTTACAGTAATGCCAGTGTTGTGAATTAAAATGGTCAGTTGCTTACACAGTATGCTGTGATAAGCTTTATTGCATAAATGGTGAATTCCTTTCATGTGAGGGGAAAGATAAATTATGAGCATTACACTGATTCGCTAACTAAAGAGGGGTGAACGCGATGTAGGTGAAAGCAAGGCTTCCCATATTATTCAAACCGTTACAGTCATTATAATAAAAGATTCAATCATTTTCTTTGTCACAAAACAGTTAGTGACTAGCGCTACCGATGCTAAGACAAGCTGGTGTTTTCCCTAACCTTCACCTGTGTTTTATTGTCCATCATGCGAAGGCTGGAGGAGTAGTATGAACTCATGTAAGCTCCAAATAAATGAAGCAGTGTGAGGGAAGGTGATGGCAGGTTTAGTGAAAATTGGCTCTTAAAAATTATACTGAGAATCGGTGTCAGAGGACCAGGTCCGTTGGTGCTGGTGATTCAATCATCAAGCGCGATGAAAGTGTGTGGAAATATGTAGCAATTACATAATAATGCTGAATAATGTAAATAAAAACATTCTACACCCGATAGACACATGCTGTAGATAAAACACACATTTAAAAATCGATAAGCCAGTCCTGCAGTGAGCTATGGATTAACGATAGGTGAGGTGATACTGACTTGTATGTCCATCCACAAGAGCTTTTATCTTCAATTGACTAAATTCCTACAAATACCTAAGTGGCAGTAGGACAGATACAGTATGCACTCTGCAACTTTATCTGTTGCATTTTAATGAATGCATTTTAATAGCAGTATGGAGTGGTGCAGCAGAGTTACAACTGTAAGAGTTTAAGTTACATTTTAAAGTGGTAAGAAGGAGTCATCTTTGTTGGAATCCCTCTGAATCATAAACACTGAACTGTCAGTTTATCCAGTCGGCAGTGACAACATTCAATATCCACGCTGCAGGCCTACAACATGTGGTTGGTCAGTCAGTTTGGCTCCTACAGGAGATGAAATTATGTCATGTATATTTATGGGAGGTCAGCTGATGTTGGCATCCTTTGATTTAAAAAAAAAAAAAAAAAAAAAGGAGATTTCAGATGTGTCCATTGCTGCTCTAACTACCAGTGTCTCTGGTAATAAACACCCATTGTCCAGCTAATTGCTTTGCCACAGTGACAAAACCAAAACAATACAGTTTCATATTAAACAATAGGCATCCACTATCACAAGAGTTGTCTGACCTAATCAGAGATAACCATCAATGAATACTGAGCCTTCATTTGAATGGTAGCCAGAAAACACTTCAATGGGACGCTCGTGTTTCTCTGTTTCTTCTAGATGTGCAAGCAGGTTATTGTTTGCTTTATTATTAACAAAAAGAACCTGATAAGCTACAAAATTGTTGCTGTTACTTTGGTTTGGAGTTTTTCTGCCCCTTAAGTCAAAATAGCTTAATGCAACTTTTATTAGCAAGGTAACAAGCGCTGTAGAAGGGCCTGTAAAATGTCCTCAGAGATGGAGGGCCTGTTCCTAAGGAATGAGGAATGAGTTAAGCGAGTACAAAGTGTGATTTCACACCTATAGTGGTGGTGGCTGGATGGTGAGTGGGTGGCACGGCTGTTACCCACACGATGCCAGTCTGCCAGGGCACCACCTAGGACCCTGTACCCCCCCTTCCCCCTCCCTTCCTGTGACGCCATGTTCCCCTTGCCCTGCAACACCAGCGCCCATCTGCTAGTACACGTTAGCCGCTGGCGCCAGGGACTATTTAGCCCGGCGTAATTAGCCCCCAGACACCAGCAGCCTGGTTTTAAGCAGATGTGGGGGAGGTAGCGCTAGCAAGGCGACTCAACGTGACCAACCAATGTTTGATAAGAAAGAGAGGAGCGAGGGGGGGGGTGGGGGAGGAGGGAGAAGTGAAGGAGTGACCTAGTTAAAGGAATGATGCAACTCATGTTACAGCACAATGGACAGTAATGATGACAACCCCACTTGCTCCAACTGTCCAAAGCCATGGTCGAGGAAGGATGAGTACAAGAAATTTAATTAGGCTGTGTCCATTTGCGGTAGTGACACTACAGTAAGAATGAGGAAATAAGCATGTAATAACAGACAAATAGTGATGTTCTGAACAAAGAGCACGCTTAGCCTAAACTCCCCAATGTGATTTCCCTATTTAAGCATCCTTATTGGGTTATTGTGTTCTGGGGCCGACCTTTATCAGGGGACAGAGAAAGGTTACAGTGTAAATGCCCTTGAACCTCATGACTGTAATCACACGTGACTGTAACGGCAATGACCTTTCCCCAGCTCTCTCCTTTCCTCCTCGCCATCTTTTCTCCCCCCCCCACCCCCCGGGTCATTTGAGGGTCCAGACTCTTGTCAAGGCTGTCACTCTAGACAGCCCTCTCCATCTACCGCCCCCGCTGTTGCCATGGCAATGGACGGCACTGCGCTCTGAGGACTGTGTGAGGGGGCAGAGGGAGCCAGTGGACGGATGAACGCTGCAGCATCTCTCCCTAACCTAGGTCAACCTTGCAGAGCTAGTGTAAGTGATGGGAGGGGATAAACACTGGCCATGCTGCTTGTGATCCAAATAAACTGGCAGGATAACATCAGTGCAGGGATTGGAAACAGCAGAAATGACAGGAGAGAAAGACGTAGAACTGATAAAACAAAGAACATAGGTGGAGGCAGTACAGTAGAGGAATTATATACTGCCCACATCATTCTCTGTTTCTCTCTCTGATTTACAAAGGCTAATTATCTTAAATTAGGTTTTTTTTTTCCCCTGTTGTTTTAGAGTAGTAATCATGTCATCTTTGTCTTCCTCAAACCTGCGCACAAAAGCACATGCACACACACAGGGAAACGTGACCTGGGGGCAGGCAGTGGAGCAGCACACGTGTAGTACCACAGAGCTCCCAGCCAGCATGAGTCACTCTGAACACCAGTCGACCCAGAGAGAACAATGGCAACCGGTGTGTGAGGTGTCTGTCAAGCACGCACACACTGGCACAGGATGAAGAGCTGTGGATAGAGCAACGCCCCACTGCGCCACCATCAGACTGCCATTTGCTTTGTGTTTCTTTTTCTTTTTTTTTTTTTTTTTTTAACAGTATGTGTCACATTGTAAATTTTATGGCTGATCAATTCCAGCATACTAAAAATTCCAATGTTGAAACCAGGCTGTTATTTCGTTTTTCTTGAACAGATAAGGCAGTTCAGAGGATCTGCTAGGTGAAGCCATTCTGGTGCTACACAAAGTATCTAATATAATAACTATCATCTGAAAAATATTTGTTAATTCGTGTATTGATTTTCGGTATTTAATCGGGAAATAAACAGTTTTCTGAATATGAAGTAACTGTGGAAACTAGCTCTGTTGGTACATACTGATACATACTCCAGCAAATTGCATTCTTGATTGCCTGTGAGACGCTCTCCAGCAGCCCACAGCGGACAAACACCTGTCCAAAACACACTCGAACTAGACCTGACATTCAATAGTCATTTTGGATGGAGTCAAAAATAAGCAGCAGCTTGAAACTCGATTTAGCAGCGACGCAAAGTGTGTAATAATTGAAAAACAAAAATTAACATTTACATAATGCTAAGTACAGTAGCACACGCAATGTGTGGCAAAACAATGAACAAAGCTGGAGTCCCTGCCTAAGGTCTTGTTACCGACTTCTTTTGAGAGCTCAAACTAAAAGATGTGCAGTAAAGGCTAATTCATCACCGCATCTCTTCACTGAATTATTCCAGAGTTGTACACACAGGTTGAGACGTGGGTGCGTGTCAAAAATCTTACTGTTTTACCGTCTATCACAGAACAAAAGGCAAGTCATAGTTGAGTTTTAGGTTCAATAAAGCAAGCGGATCCAGCATATCATCTGCTAATTGTTTGGCAGGGAGAGGGACTTCAGAAGCGAAAACAATCAACTGCCCAAAATAAATCTACCCTTCGTTGCCCAAAAGTCGGAAACACCCGATACGGAGAAGGGTAGAAAGAAAATAAAGGATCAAGACAAGTGACCTGAATATCATCTCAGTGGATACAAAGGCTTTGCAGCCACAATCTAGAGCAGAGGCCACAAAGAAACAAAGACCATTTCACCACATATGCTTCTCCCCCACCTTTGAGAAGCCCCCAATTTTAGCTCGGTTAGGTATACTATGGTGGAAAACAACAGAACTCTTTTATAGCGGTCAGTGGCATAACTTTTGGCCTGCAGCTAACCTTCTGAGCTGCTACCGGCTGATCTGAAACTGAAACTACCAACCAGCACAACAATTATTAATAACACAGAACATGTCCACTGTCTCCAACAAATACTTTTTATAAAAATAACTTTTATATATTCATGTATGAATTTGCATGAACTGTTTTCCACATATTTAAGAAATAGCAGTATCGGCATCCGATACATACACATTTTCAAGATCACAGATGAACTGTTCTTCTTAGATTTAGAGGAGTTACAGAATTGCAGTGGACTGTTTTTACGGGTCATTCTGAGAACTATAAAGCTCATTAGCATTTCCCCCTTATTGCAAGCATGCAAAGATCTATAGATGTGTACACATCCTACCTGAAAGCTTCATCAGCAGCTCAGAGGCCACCTTAACATTGATATCCTGGCTCAGCAAGCTGTTCTTAGCCGTGGGGCTTCCTTCCCTTGGTTTCAGTGGCCCTGGGCGCTCTGCGGCTGCTGTAGCCCCCGTTGGCCCGTCCTGGCAGAATGTCACAGGGAAGCTGGGCTGGGCCTGGCTCTGAGACTGGGAGGCTGGTCTGGGGCTCAATGCTTCCTCCACTTTGGGCTCTTCCTTTAAGTGGAATGGAGATTTCAACGTCTCCCTCTGGTTGGCCGCTGTAGCAAGAAAGACAGAAAAAGATCGAAGGAGTGAGAAGAAATTGAGAAAGAATTTGAGACCAAATACTGGTTGTGACCAAACAAGTGTGGTTTGTTGAGTATTTTGAAATTTTAAAAAGTTAAAAGGTGTATGATAATTTAATCCAGCAATAACAAGAGCAAAAGGGGTAAGGTCTCTAAAACCTGTATGCACCCAAGGGTCACACATCTATCAAAAATTCAGTGTGGTGCAAAGTGATTTACAAAGACAATTTACAGTGTAGTGTAATATCCAACAAAGACATTATTTCACATTTCTCTCAAGCAAACGTCAAAAGATACAACGTATAATACAAGAAAGAAAACTGAACATAACACCAAGTGGCCAGTTGTGGATTTTTCACAGTCCTATCACTCCGACAGACACCACAGTTGGGGAGCTGTGGGACAAAACAGAGGGTGCAACCTCATGACTGTCCTTCTCTCTCAGTCTTCAGAGCATCCACAATAAATTCCCAACTCTTCTCCTCCGTCTTTTCTCTTTCACACTTGATTTTTTTTGTAGACTTTATTCTCAGCCGCTTTCCACTTAAAGTCAGGCTTCTTTATCCTTTCCTTTGCCTTTGACATCGTTTGAATTCTCCTCAGACGTGAGGACATGAAATAATTCCTGTACTTCTGTAGATTGTGATAACAATCAGCTGAAGCCTTATCTGCCATCTCTGCAGAATGTAGCCTAGGTTAGGGAATGAACTGTCACATGGATCCCTCTGCTCTAAAGTCATCTTCAAGAGAAACTGGGCCACATCTAATCCGCCTTAGATGAATAATTAATAATTAGACATGGAGCAACTTCCGATAGCCGCCAAGAAAAGAACAGCGGGGCAAGCGGCTCTCTGTGTCCCTCGTCACGTTCCTCTACACTCTGTACCAAAACGAAGGTTTACCTAGGCTACAGCTTACAACATTGTTGAAATTTAAAAATGGCCATAATCACTCAGAAAAGCTGTTTTTAGAAATATACAGTATGTCTGTGCATAGTCACTTGATACCCTAGTTTCATTCAGTGCACTACAGGAACTGTGAGGAATGTTTAAGTACAGAATTCACTATTGTAACCTGATATACTACAGGTGCACCACAGTGTTTTTAAGGTAGTGGATGTTGATGGGTGTTGGCAGTACTGATCCAAATATTTGAAACTTGAAACCATTACATGAATGTGTGTCCATTACTTTTAACTTGTTGAAAGAATATAAACATTTTCTTTCGTTGTATAAGTAAATCATTTTGTTTTTTGGACTAGATAGTTAATTAGATGACGATTATGGTCACCAGCTGAGGAAGGAAGTGGAGAAGCTGCGATTATTTGTAACAAACATGAAGCTTGTAGGGAGTGTGGGTAGGACGGTGAAACGCAAGTCTGTGACCTAAAGTTATTCTCTGCAATGTTGCTGTGTTTCAGTTTTGTTTAAAGTGATGGATTGATGCGACAGTATGTCACTGTGGCGTTGTGTTTTTCATGCGAGAGTCAGGATGCAGAACCCCGTTGCTGTGACAAAGTTTATGGGGGCAGACCACCACATATGTTTATTGGTCATCTCTGACACACTGGATGTGGAGAACGTTGCTTTCTACATTTTTATTGTCTTTGTTCCATTTTGGAAATATCCCCCATCTGAGAGATATTTTTCCTCACAGCAAAATGTCTGTAATATGATGTCACTGTAATGCAGTGTTGGTAAAGTGTTCTGAAGCAGGCAAATTCATTTGTGGATGCTGCAACAGACACCAAAGTTTGGGAGCTCCTACAAAGCTACAAAGTACTGATGCACCTCTGTAATCAACCTATTACTTTTAATTCAGAAATTAATATTTTTACTTTTTAAAATGTATTCAATTTTTTTTTTTTAACTCAAACAGTGGTGCAGCACCAACAAACACATCCACACATCTATCAACACAACCCTTAACCTGTACAGATTTCAAATAATCTGTACACCCTAACATGTACAGTCAATCTGTCTCTCTCTCTCTCACACACGCACACACACACACACACACACACACACACACACACACAGGGCATGAATATAAGAGAGGCTATCACTCTTGGGCAGACTGCTGTCCAGTCTCCTCTGGCCCCAGCAGAGATCTGCTCCTCTTCTCACCCTACCGTCTCACCTAACATCTCTAACCGCCACAGGCCCGCCGCCCCCTGCCCGCATCATCAATCTGTGCCGGCTCCGGCCCCTCTGATTAATGATGATCTATGCCGGAGGGATAGAGGGCTCGGGGACAGGGGATACAGGGCAGGGAAAGGGGACAGGTGCTGGTGTTTTGACCACCCATGTGGTGCCATGATGCCACAGTGCCACACCATGGCGGACCAGGGCTGTAGTTCAAGAAGGGGAGAAGGAGGAGGTTGAGTGGTAGGGGGGAGGAGGGGGGGAGGAGGGGGTGGATGGTGACCTTCAAGTTCAGGGGCAGTGGCGCAGGGTCACACGCGGCACCAGCTGGAAATGTCACACCGTCAGATGTCAGCGGGCAGGCTAAGTATAACCTGGTCAGCACCTGGAAGGACGTCCTCTAATTAGAAGCGTGTTGGGCCATGTCGGATCAGACAGGGACAGCACACTTGGTCACCACTTTACAAACACACATAAAAAATACACTATCACATTTACCCGCGCAGACACATACCTAACTATATCTTCAGAAGAGGCTTTACTTTGTGTTGTCGCAACAATACGCGTGCTGTGTCATGCTGCATGCCAACCGTATGCAAAAGCTGTGCTGCACATTAGCCGCAGACAAACACAGACTCAACACAAACTTCAAATTCTCCTCTGTGGCCTCATGAGAACAAAAACAACCCCAGGACTTTCACTCACACACAAAGTCACACCACTCCAGTGACCTTTTGGATTGTCGCTATAAATAGAGTGTATTTCCACTCAGAATCTATGTTACAGAACCCAATGAATTATTTAGTAGCCTAATCCAATGGGCAAGTTTTTTATTCCTTCAAGCTGATGCGTCAATAACAAAAAGCCAGAGCACAGTACCAAAAGGAACAATTCAGCCTACAATGCCAAGCTTACACTTTAGCCTTTTGTCCGTCAGAATTTCACAATCACAATAGCATGATGAGCGTCCAGACTCTGGCACATCATCTTGTGAAGTGAACACAGATCTGAGGAGGAGATGGGCATCTCTGGGTGACTGGGCATCTCTTCTGTGCACTTCCTGCCTGTGTGCGTACGTACCCAGGCTGATTTCAGCTCCCTGTGCATGATACTGTAAGGCTGGTTCTAGCTCAGGGTTGACGATGCTATCAGTTTGTCTCCATGTTATCACACCCTTCTGACACCTGCCACCAACGCTACTTACATCGCCGTTCTTTTCCCTGTCCCCCCCCCCCCCCCCCCCCCTCGCCACGCTTCTCTCTCGCGCCTCATCCGTCTCGCTGCCAGGCGCTTGTCCACTCCGCCTCACCTCTCGCTCCGTGGCCAGGGCTTCCGTCAAATAACTTCATTAGCTTTCCACCTCTGTCACGCCGGCCTGCTCCCCCTCTGACAATTGGCTGCTGTTTTCTCCCAGAGAAAAAAAGCAGCACAGAGCTACATGGGGCAGGTTGAGAACCCAACAAAAGCTGACAGTGTGCTAGACACTGCACAGTGATACTGATGGCTGCAGCGGGGATGTATGGACCAGAGGTCACACACAAAAGGCCTTCCTGTATCTGCTCATGCAGAGCTGGAAAGCAAGGGACATGCAGATTTAATCTAGATGTTCACAAAGAAAGTAAAGACGAGACCACTCCGAATTCTGAATATTCTTTGACAACTTAGAATGACTAAAAGATGGTACAACAAAGCCCAAGAATATCTATAATTGAACATACAAATGATGCATTAATGGTGATTTCAAATGCAATGAGGCTAAACTAATGTCTGTGTGGAGAGAAAAAAAAAAAAAAAAAATCAGTGTTCACCAAAATCCTTCAAGGTTTTCAATGTATAACGTTAAAATTCTGCCTGTGGATCATCTCACTGTAGCAAAGCAGTGCATGCAAGATACTCTCCTAGGAAAAAGATAAATAAGACAACTGCAGAAGCATCATGACAGATGCAACACCTCCCACAACCCCCTGCATGCCAATTATTCACACCCAGCCAGGGTCAAGCTCGTTGTGCCTGTGTCACCGCAGCGGGGGATGGGGGGGTTGGTGTTTGGAGGGTGTGTAGTGCCCACTGTCATTATTAACTCAGGGTCCACTGGGCACAGGGTAGGGGCTGTGCATTTCAAAGTGCCTCGGTGGCTTTCATCTCTGAATCAAAATGTGGATCACACTGGATAGCTAACGGTTGTGTCAGCGTGCAAGGATAAAAATCAAAGGGTATCAGTATAACACTCAATGGAAAGCAGGACAGCCCAAAAATGATATGCTTATTATGTCAGAGGTCAGGAAGAGTTCACTGGCTTTTTATGCCTGGGGAACTCAATGCAACTCCCTCTTTGCCTAGTTCTCCCTCTCCCTCACTTGCTGTCACTTCATATGTCTCTTTTTTTTTCATCTTTCCCTCTCCAGCTTTTTATATGTCCACCCCCCCCCCCTTCGCAGGCCTTGTGGGATTGAGGCACTGAGACAGCAGTGTAAAAGCAGGAGGGATGAGCTGCTCGTGTACACACTCAATCTGGGTTGTCAGGGAGGTCAAAAGAAATAGAGTCTAAAGGTCCCAGGAGGAACTTCCTCACCTCTCCCTCCCTGGCTGCTCCGTGGCATGGGTAAGTCTCACAAAGATCTGAGCCCACTTCCTCTCAGTTTCATAACCTTCTATCTTTAACTCCACCCCCAACAAAGGGAGAACTTTGTGATCAAAGGACCAGTATTCATTAAAACCCATCATCATGCATTCGAGTTCAACATCCTCTTGTCCTGTCTTTTTATATCCTCCCTAATTCTCCTTGAATGATGCCCTGACTAAGATGTCCGCCACTTGACACTGGACTGACATTGCGAGGAGCCATCTTGGCTCCTCCGGGAGTTGCCTGAGCTTGATTGTGCAGTCTGGAAGTGAAGTGCAACTGGCACCCAGGGGGCATCCATGTGGAGCCAGGGCGTGCGAGATCGAGGGGGAGTTAACTAAGCCGGCCCAGTCCCCGTGCATCCTGGCGGGGTCACAGGATGGCGCTGAGGGTGCTAATCATTTCAAATTATGAATTCCTTTTTAATTATGAATTATGCATAAATTTTTAATTAATCTAATGTTCCCAGGGTTTTTTCCTCCCATCCTCGCTCAAGATCTCAATCTAATTACACAGCATTAAGTGGAAGAGTGGCAGCCGTAGCCTCGACCCCGGTGCTGAACCTCGGTCAACCTTTTTCCATCAATCTTGCCATTGTCGCCAAAGCTCATCCTTTGATATTTTGCAACATGGTGAAATGCATCTAAACATGGTCCGGACCTAGTATACCTTAGAGCAGCATGTTCTGTTAAGCTTGTTTAAACAATGCTGTATCATTATGTTATAAAACTTCACATCACATTGCAACTTTACCAAAAGGTAGGAAATATTACATGATAAAGTTTGAGTCTTAAACTGCTGCATGATTAGAAAATATCACCATCATTGCTGCTACTATTTGTCATAGGTCTTGGGGTGCAGACAACCAGGTACACAGTAGGTTTAGTTTACAATATAACAAAAAAAAACAAAAAAAACTGACTGCTCCATTTTCAGACAAGGCTTTCCAACAAAGTAAGGTAGCTCCCTGTAAACAATCATGTCTCTTACCATTTTTAGTTGATCTCAACACCTTTAGAATTAAATTTCTCACCATTGTCAGTCTTTATAATACCTGCACACACCCACACACACACACACACACACACACACACACACACACATATAGAATTGTTAGCAGGAGGGAAGATGCCTAGAGGTTACAGATCTTGGAATCACCTAACAACTTCAATATGTGGGTGAGGAAAATTAATCCCTGAACAACTATTGTCGAGGTGCCCTTGAGCAAATCATTTAGTCCCCCACTGCTTCAGAGGAGCTAATCTGTGGCCAACAGCAGAGGACTGAGGGTGTGCTATTGGGCAATACTCAAGTGTAATTTTAGAGCTGTGTATAAAAGAAGCGAGAAAAAAAAGGAGCAGCCTGGATAAATAACTCTGATATATAATTTGAGTATTGTAATGAATATCAGTTAGCAAACAAAATATAGCTCAAAACAGACTATTTATTCATTAGATTAGATTTGAGCATACTGTCTGATTTAGGTCATGACTTCAGTGCTGGGCAGTGGTACTTCAGTTGATTTTCATGTGCGTGGTTTACTTGGTTGCTACTAATCATGAAGGTGCACAAAAACTGCATGAGGTGCACTTTAACTGATGAAAATCAAAACAAAACAAAAAAAAATCATGTCTGGCAAAGCAATGTTTAGAGCCTCAGAAACCTTAGTTTTTAAAAAAAAAAAAAAAAAAAAAAGAAGAAGAAAAAAGCTTGGAATCTGTGTTTAAGCAAAGAATATCTCCTCTCTTTTGCTTAGCAGAGGTAGCATGACACAAGAAGGCTGCCAGTAAATCAGTGTGATGTGCTGAGTGCAACAGATGCCTTGTGTATCCCCAATTTGTACGTGGATTGGGCCTAGATCACTAAGACATCTTTTAGAAACTAGATTTGTAAAAATCAGATCTCATAGGTGACGTCTTTCCTGTGTTTTTCCCCAATTCTGCATCAGCTGGGCGGGGTTTTTTTTATCCAGGGTTTATGGGAATATTTCAAGCCTTAGTATCTGTTTTCAAGAGAAATGAGCTGTTGTCCCAAATAATATATACAGTATGTGTACCAGCAAATACAAAGTAAGTAGGTGCTATTTGTGACTGTACACACCAGAGTGCTGATTGCACATGATAAAACTTTTATACATACAAAAAGGCAACATTCCTGTGTCTGTGTGAGTTTTGAATTCTTTGGATGTTGTCCTGACCAGTTTAAAGAAATATGGTGCTTAAATGCACAGACACGGCCTACATTTCTACCATACGCATGGGAAAGACACAGAAACCGAGGTTGAGAATAAACATATGTACAAGTGAAGACATGCCTGACATCCTCGACATGCACAATAATAGTTAAAGTCTGAAACACAACAGCTAAAACATGTGTGTCTGAATCGACCCATATTGTGTAAACTATTCCTATTCAATTCACTTTTTTAAGGATTTCAAGGGAATTTACTTTTTGCCCCCCCCCCTATGTTAATGCACATAAAAAGTCTAAACATATTAATGTATTTACCATCGTCAAAAGCCAATACTGTTTATTCACCGTATGTTTGCACTAAATCCCAGACATTTCAGGCTCTCGTTGTTTTAAAATATATCAAAAACAGCTCACAGACACATACTGCAGCCTTGACCTGAAACTATTA
This sequence comes from Thunnus maccoyii, assembly GCF_910596095.1. Classification (NCBI taxonomy): domain Eukaryota; kingdom Metazoa; phylum Chordata; class Actinopteri; order Scombriformes; family Scombridae; genus Thunnus; species Thunnus maccoyii. The sequence goes on along the minus strand of NC_056534.1, from coordinate 14,139,365 downwards.
ACATGAAACTGTTTATACTTCTTACGAATGTTATTTCTGGTGACAGTGAAGATTCAAAACAAGACTTAAGGCAAAGGGGAGACAACATCGAGCTGGAGATTAGCACGGATGTCTTCGCGTTCGACTTTGGAGGAACTGAACTACTTTTGATAAAAGCAGAACTGCCATGACTGCAATTACAAAGTCAAGTTGGGAAAACAGTACAATAGATAAAAACGTTTTGTATTATCTGGAGCCAAGCCAGCAGTGTGTCTATGCGAGCCATGTAACTTCAGGAAGGTAGGACAGTGGTAACTTTTAACTGCAGCACATACTATACATTGGTGGATTTTCACATTTCATTGTTTGTGCTAACCTGATAGCTTCATAAGCAGGTCAGTGGCCGTCTTGGTAGTGATGTCAGGGCTGAAGAGGGAGGCTGTGGTTGGACCACTAGGACTGGACCGGACCCCGACTCCTACGCCAACTCCAGGCAGGTCCAGAGAGTTGGCGCTGCTGCTGGGACGTTCCCTGCAGATGCTAAAGGGGGAGAGCACAGACAGGTCTCTCTCCTGTGGCTCCTCCTTGATGTGGACATGATTGGAGGAAGCCTCGACTGGAGGGGACGTCTGCTGCTGAGTGTCTGAGTGCAGCGGGGACACCTCCGTCCCTCTCAGGTCTGCGGAGCCGCTGTCACCCATCACGGAGCCCTCGCCCTCCGTGTCGGTAGTGAGCTCCTCTTTCACCTTGACGTCTGTGCGGGGGAAGTGCTGGTGGCAGCGCATGTGAAGCTTCAGGCTGAAGTGACGGGAGGAGGTGAAGGGGCAAAGTTCGCACTGAAATGTCTCACCCCGGTCCTGGTGCTGATGTACCTGGAAAAGGAGGCCAGGTTTAAGTGTCAAATCACTACTTCTCTCTGGCACTACAGGACACCAAGAGAAAAGACAGGATACTTTTGCTTCATTTCAGTAATATTTACCAGTGAGGTGCTACAACAAACATGCAGTAGTGTTTAATTATGCCACGGAGACGATATATTACAAGTTTAACTAAAGCATGCATATCCTTTAATGTTGACAATTATATTCCTAGAGCCATAATAACCACTGATTAAAGATGATGCGGGTAGGGGTGACAAATAGAACAGGGTCACAAGTTGAAGAATATCCATCATCTCACCTTCATGTGGGACTTAAGATTGTCTTTGCGAGCACAGCGGAAGGGACACAGGGGACACTGGTGGCTTTTCAAGCCTGTGTGGATGACCATGTGTCTCTTCCAGTAGCTCTTGCGTTTGATGACCAGTCCACACACAGGACACTGGAATGGTTTGCCACCATCCTCAGGAGAGCCTTGAGGGGACAGCAGGTCATTGTTACCATTTAACAAAGGAGATTCAAGGAGTTTCAAAAGCGAGACTTCAGTCTTTTATGTAGAGTGTTGCTGAAATTCACCTTTATTACTGCGAAGAAATAAAAGTGAAGCCTATCCAAATGCAGACTACAGTTCGCACAGATCTGCGAGAGGCAACTACTGCACACCTAATGGTGAAAACTATCAAGGGAAATGCCAGCTGGAAGCATTGGAACAATGGAAGTAAAAACTCAGGCATGTTTTAGTATCTCGATTATTGTTGTTGGCTTCATATCCGGCATCCATTACTGTTTAATTGGTCTTATTAGAAAGAGGCATGATTGCATTACAAATTCTACAAGGGCCTGTCAGGATGGCTTCATAAGTATTCCAGTGCCGTTCCTTGAAAAACATCTGGTAATCAGTGTTTGGTGAAATTACTGTGCTCAGCCATTCATTGACCTGAGGTGTAAAACCTCGAGACTGCCTATTTGCAACAATAAACCGCCATCTGCGGCCCAACCTCTCAAAGCACAGCAGAGATCACAATGCAAAAATGACTTCTGCTTACTAAGTTGAGGTGAGTGAAGCAGAAATAAAACAGGGGAGTGGAAATGTGTGTGAGTTTAGTATCTTCATCTCGGTACTTAACATGTCTGTTTCCTGTGTAATCACAATCATGTTTTAGAAAAGAGGACTAAGCTTTCCGTATAAATATGCAGAGTGTAGAACATACCAGTGCAATACAGTTTTATGGTGGAACTGGCAAGGGACGGCAATAAAACAAGACATGACAGTCAATAATCAAGGTCACATTTTTCAGTCTGGCGACCAAACAACTACCTGCATTTTTACAGCGCTGCTCGACCTTGACGGCTTGCAGGTTAGAGCAGACCCCCTTTTTAGCATGCAGATCACAGAATATTACATCGACTGCCTCATCTGTCTGAAGTCAATTTGATCCAGCCATTTTAGATTTGGCGGGGTTGCGACACCATCCCTCAAAAGTGCCCATCCATCTCTCTGAAAACATTCTGTTCTCCCTAAAGGCTACTTAGTTAGAGCCTGCACTTTGAAGCTTTCTCTCTCCCTGTAAAGAGTGAGATCTTTGTGTGTGCACCCTTGTTTGGGTTACACGTCTACATCTGAGTACACACTTACAGAATATACTGCATGGCCATTTGTGAGTAACTGAGAGAGTGAGTATGAGAGGGGGAGAGAGAGAGAGAGAGAGTGTGCACGCATCTGTATCCAGTCAGTGGAAAGTATGATGTGTTTGGCCTTAAGTCTGCTGTGCTGATCAGTGCAGAGGGCTCTGGTTAGTGGGGGTTGAAGCCAGGAGGAGGCTGCCGAGATGGATATGGACTCCAGGGCTCCCCACTGTGCCGAGCACACACTGACGGCCCCCTTTTGGCAGCACGCACATCCGAGCACAAACGAGCTGGTCTGGGAAGGCAGTGAGGTCTCAGTCGGAACCCCCTGTTGAGCCCACAGACCATTTCCCAGACTAGAAGGCCAGCCAGGGCTGTTTTCTCTCGGCTATGCTCTCTGCTCGGCTGACAGTTAAACTGAGGCTACACTACTTGCTACTTCAGCGCCAGTGAGGTGAGAACAGAACCATTACGAAACTAGAGAAAACATGTCATGGAAGTTCATAATTGTGTTTTATCGGATGACAAGTAAACCTGCAGCTCCACACTATGACAGCAAAGACACATTATCTATTTAGAATTGCACTTCCATTGCAATATTGGTTTTAATTTGCACAGTTTCAAATCATGTTTCATGACAAAAGTGGTGTTATTTATTTGGTAAATGCTGAATGGAAAGAAGTATAATGATAGGGGAAATATATCCTTGAATATATCTTGAACTTAACTTAATTTTATTATTTTTTCAAAAGAAAAGGGCACAATGAAGGAAGATTAAAACATTTCCATAAATTAAGTGCAGCTGAAATGATCTTGAACCGTCATACTACCTTTCTCTCCTATAAGAATATAAGGTCAATTCATTTCATTGTAACATCAAAATAGTCTGATTCTGTGTTTAAAACAAAATCAGGCTGAGTGTGTTTTTTTGTCTCCATGAAGAAAAATATCTTTCAACTGGCAATATATCCAAAAATGCACCTAATAAGCTGAGTGTTATTCTACCCTAGTGTATTATTTTTATTAATGCAGTATTACCACTATTATACATTTTATTTTTCATTTAGATTACCTGCTTGGCTGTTGGGTTTGCCTCTGCTTTTTGGAGTAGAGGGCAACAACAACTCTAGGCTCTGGGTGGGTGTAGATGGCGTGGGTGCCTTCTGGTTCTTGTCCAGCAGGGGTTTCACATCCTCTTGGAGGACCCCAGCAGTCACCAATGGGGACCCCTCTTTCTTCTCTGCGAGCATGTTTCCTGCTGCTCTGGCTGCCACCTCTTTGAGCAAGGCAGCAGAGGAGGTCATTGACACAAGTGAGAGAAAGGAACTTGCTGAGGCTTGGTGGTCAGTGGCAGCACTGGCCGTTGACGAGGCTTGGCTCCGCTCACTGACTTTCTTGGAAAGTGCAGCTAGGGTGGAGCTGGCTGACTGCGGGCTAAACGGAGAGTTGAAGGCATCAAAGCGCACCACATCATCTCCTCGACCACCCCCTCCAAGGGTGGGCACTGCAGATGAAGCAGAGGTGGAGGAGGAGGAAGAAGAAGTTGTTGAGGAGGAGGCCACGGCATTCTTGTCTTGAAGTACAGCATTCGCTGCTGCTTTTAACTTCTGGATTGCAGAGTCCGGGGACAGGCTGGAGCCGCAGGGCGTGGAGCAGCTGGCTGGCGGCCACTTATCTGCAACACCTGCCCATACAAAGCCACTTCCATTGCTAGGGGTGACAGAGTTAAAGGGGTCAAGGGGCTCTTGCTTAATGTTAGTGACTGAGGGGGCCAAGGAGGCTGGTGAGGCTGAGCCGCTGTTGTTGTTGTTATTGGCCAGTTTACGGGCAAGAGCACTTAACTGCTGGGCATGGTGGGAAGACGGGGACAGGGTCAAGGGTGGGGCTAGACCTATTGGAGGGGATTCCCCACCTGCACCTCCCCTGGATGACCGACCCAGGAGCTCCCCTGTGTCAAGTTTCAGCGACCCAGCCTCTAGGAGGCGCCGTAGGTTGCTGCTGAGGGGTTTTCCAAGGGCACGAGATGCTGCCTCGCCATATAGTGATGATACCACAGAGGAGAGTGTGTCCTGGGCCGAGAATGCACCTCCATCCAGTCCAAGAAGTTCCAAAGAGGCACGACGGACGGGTGTGGGGCAACCCAGTGAGCTCTCACCTCCGCAGGTATCGTGGTCCCCGGACCCAGCGCTGACTCCAGGCCGTTCATCGGGAGAGGAGCCCCTTGGCAGGAGGAGCTCATCCTGGGTGTCTCCGTAGGACGACGACTCTGAGCGTGTGTCAGAAGCATTCCCAAACCAGCCTTCCTCCTCCACAGGACCGCCGTCAGGCCCTCCTTCCTCGTTGCTGTCCAAATCTGGAAGAGGAGAGAGGACATACAATTTACCCCGGGGAAACAAAAACAAAAGCTGTGCAAGTATTAGTAGTAACAAAGACAGACTAGGCATTATTGTTCAGCTAAACACTGAGTATCCTGAGTGAGAATTGTGAAAACCAGACACTTATTACTAAGAGTTAAGTAGAGGGCATAGTCATAGCCTCTGTCTGACTGAAGACAGCTTTTAACATCGGAAATTACTATTTACCATTCTCTTTTATTATTTCCTATCCTTGCTCGTCTGATGCTGCAGAGCAATTAGTGATCTGTACTAGGTGAAATCCTGACCAGAACAAATTTTTTTTTTAAAAACAATTACCTGCCCAAACCCAAATCAAATGGCCATCTTATGCTGCATAAATACACTCCAGTGCTCTGCAAGGAGGGCACAAAAATGACTTGCTATACAAATTCACTTTTTCTTATATAATGGCAGCTTTCCACAAGGCGCATCCCAGAAGATGTTTGAGTAATTTAGATTTTTCTTTCCTTTTTTAACCATATTTTTCCCACCCTTGGTCTGGAAGAGTCTAGTAAAGGGGTTACCATGACAACGGGTCCTTCTGGGAGGCTAGACAGCAAAGATTAGGGTAATGGAGGTTACAGAACTAGATTAATATTCATGAGCCTGCAGATACCACCGGGGAGCCAATAAGGATAGGGTTAAGGTCACCAAGGGTCATTAATATACACTTCATGTATCAATATTCATAAGCAAAACATTACAGCTTGCCAGACAAGGACGAACAAAGAAAAGTGAATATTCCTGATACATATTAACAAACCTCCATAAGAATATGTCAAAAGCACCAAGCCTGGGCAAAACAAAATGTCAAAACTGACTTTTTTTTCCCCTCCTCTTTGGGTTTCTGTACACAACCTCATGAAACATCTGATAAAAAAGGAACTGGTTGAGATTCCTGAGAAAAATTGGGTGCTTGTACAGTTGCAAAAACATTAGGGAATGAAAGAATTACTTTAATTGTCTCACACACCAACATACATACGTCCACACACACCAAAGCTGTCTTCACCCTTGCAACCCTGACAGAGGCCTGGTGGGTCTGCTCTCTGTTTACAGGCAGAGGCAAAATGGTTGCCAAGCAACCCAGCCCGGCAACCTGTTAGGATCATTAGAGTTGGCTGACATCTGGCCAGCGTGACTCACCGTGGTCCACAAAGGTGACCACAATCACAACCCACTATGACCGCTACTCTCCTGCTGCAACAGATATCAAACAGGGCTTACACACTTCGCAACATCTTCTCATCTCTGCCTCGCACAAACACTGACAGAAAATGTCAGATGGCAAAAACAAAAGCAATGGATTAAGTTATAATACTGGCCTTAGGGCATTCCCAAAACTGTCTAAAACCCCTTGTCTAATTGAAATCGCCTGGACAAACAATGCAAGATATAACAGACTGATGAGCAAACTAATCATCCATGAATCTCCTCATTGCTTAAGTCTGTTACAAAAGGTGAAAGAAAACACCATAATGTGCCAATTGTGAACCCAATTTCCCATGCTCCTTGATTTTGCCACCTGAGTAGGGTTAACAGGAATGAAAGAAAGGGAGAGAGAGAAAGAGCCAGTGAGTCATGCAGGGCAGGGCTTGACCCATTTCCATGTGACATGTGAAAAGCAGCAAGAGCCACTAATGGCTGTAATGTGGTTAGAGGGAAATCGCTAGATTGCTGACCCAAGGTCTCAGCTTTGAGGATGAACTCTCTTGCTTCCTTGGTTCACTCTCAAACCTCAGGGTTAGGTGCAGCTGAACACAACACTACACCACTAGGCTTTTGCCACAATGCTACAGTGCACTGATGCACTCCACTACCATGTCTTTGTGTGTCACAGGCGAGCCACCCTGTGGGCGGAATGACATTTCCCAAGGTCATGGTCTCCAGCCCAAGCTCTAAGGGGGCTTCATCTGAACTCTGTACTCGCGACTGCTGCTGTATGCCCACCACACACATAGGGACAATCATATGCATGTGCATACACATTTAAACTACAAATGCGCAGCCAAGAATGTGATTTAATGCACAAGTCCTTCCCCCACTGCATTATTTCTGACACACATTCAACTGCTTAGCCTCCGGTACGGTGGCTGGCTCGGCGACAGTAACTGCAAACCCCCTCCAGTGATGGAGGCATGGAGATACAGGCCGAGGCGGCAAGCGTCTGCCACTGAAAGGGAACCATTTAGCGGTGTAATGGCGGGGATGACTTGCATGTTGAGACAAACAGCTGCGGGGTGCTCAGCAGTCTGGATCTGTTATCACACACACACTGGTGATTCAGTGGTGCAGCGGCCGGGGATTTTCTCTCTGGGCCACATAGATGTATAGCGCCACCACTTTATAGACAAAGAGGGAGCCATAACAAGTCGAAGTGGTGGCTGAAGCTTCATAAAGCGAAAAACCTTGCAGATGGGCCTTGAGCTTAACCAGAGAGAAACACTAAAGACCTAGATATATTTTGTTGTAACTTACAATGTTTGGAAACCTGCATGTTGTGTTAAACTGTTACAAAAAAAAGAGACAGGGAGTCCACAGCTTGTAACTACAACTAAAAACAGTTGGACATTACAGGTAGTGTACTTGTTCATTGTTTCACCACGCAGTGCTGTCAACAATCTCCATTTGTGAACTTGGCAGGATTATTTTGGCCATGGCTTTTCTAGGTCAGAGAGGGGGGCATGTATGTGTGTGTGTGCATGCACATACGTACAAGTTCAGTACAGGAGTCAGCCGGATTTCGGCTAACCTTGTCACTTGTTAGAGAAGGGAGAGAAGAGCAAGGGACTGGAGTAAAGGTAGGTCAGGAGGTCACGCACCACATGACTTGTGTGAGGCTGTTGCTGACTAACATATTCCTTCTCTTTTTCTCTAGTACACACACACACACACACACACACACACACACACACACACAAACACGCACACAAAGCTATTCTGTGACTTAGCCAGGCATGAAAATTGGCCTCACTGACCCCAGGCCTGAACAGTGGAGGGAGAGGAGACGGGAAGGCGAAGGAAGGAAGGGACAGATAGAAGGATGGTGAAGGGAGGGGTTGATTTGGCTGGGCAGGAAAGAAGAGGAGGCCATTAGCCGATTAAGGCTGGACGGGGGTGCATCAATACTGTGGCGATGTCAAAAGGAGAGCCATGCCCATGAGCTAATATAGCAACGAGAGAGAGGCAGAGAGAGAGGGAGCAAGCGATAGAGAGAGAGGTGGTGCAGGTCAGGGAATCACTAAAAATCGCAAAGAGTGCTGACCGCTAAGCCATAAAAAGTGAGACAGAATAAAGGACTGCTACAACATACCAAGACTAAAGCCATCACATTCACATCGCCAAAATGATTAGCCTCATATCTTCCCTGTATGACTGGAAGGGAGATAGTGGTGTGTGTGTGCATTTGTTTTTCTTTTGGGGGTGGGTTAAGGAGGTAGGGCAGGGGGGGTGAGGACATAGGAAGGAAGGCAGTGAGCATGGATGTAGTGAAGAAGGAGCCACGGCATTAAGTGTCCGGCTGGGCCCTGGCGGGGGTTGCCACTGCCGCCGGCTATGCTAATGAGCAAGCCCGGCGGTCAGGACTGCCTTATTAGCGCTCACTGGACAATATGGTGGGAGAGACGCTTTTCTGGCGGGCTCACGTCTCTGCAAATGACTAACAGTCCTCCCAAGGAGGAAGGTAATTCCATTAATTGGGACACACTGGATCAGGATCGCTTCCCTTCCCTTTTCCATAATCTCTCACTTGCTTGATCTCTTTCACACCCACATGCTCCCTTTTTCCTTCTTGTAAATTTCTCCCTTCATCCCTCTTCCTCTTTCACCCGTCTCCAGGAACTGGGAATACAAATATTAAAAATAAATTAAATACAGATGCTCTAAATCCAGCCGGATGAGTGGGAGCTAGCAGACATATATTTATCCCCCCCCCTCCTTTACATGAACTTATGTGCCATCAATCTGTTAAATGCTGTTGTTCTTTTGCAGGAGCAACCTGATAACCGCTCCGAAGTTTATCCATCATGTTATTTCCATTAGAAAGTTGATGAAACATGACAACCACCAAGGGGAATGGGCAAGATGTCTGACTGCTGAGGGAAAATGTCATACAACCTTTCTTGAACTTGGTATCGGTGTGATTCCCTGTGCCCTGAGTTAGTAAGTAACACAACTCTTATTTACCCACTTAAATAAAGTGTACCTTAGATAAACTGTTCTTTTATTATGCAGTATGTAGTCAAGGCCGTCACTTTCAGTAACCTGAAAAAAACCTATTTTTCTTCACTGCAAGAGTTAGACTTTTAAACATCATTCTAGCGATTAATTATGTTGACACGACATCTTGATCCAGGGAAAAATATCCTCCTGTGTATTAATCAAAGTTCCTGTTATAAATTTTAACATTTATGAAAACTCTGAATCAACTACTCCCTTTTAACTCCAACTAACTGTTATCCTATCCAACTGGTAGTCTGTGACAAAGACATAAAGAGGCCATCTTTTAGTTGTAATCTGAGGTGAGAGGATACTCTCAGTAAGGATCAGGGTTCAGGCAGCAGGGCTATATATAATGGCGGTCGAGTCGTATTGAAATGTAGTGCAAATTACCATCTGTGTATTTTCGGCCTTGGCCTCCGTGGTTTGTGGGTACTTTAGGCGGCATGCCAGAGGTGAAACAGGAAGGAGAAGTGTTCTTGGAAGAGAATGAGACGACTGAGAGCCCCAGACCTCTGAAATTCCTCATTGCAGATGAAGTGCACTTTACCCCCTGGTTTATTTTTCCCTTCCATTTTTAGCATCTCATGTTAAAAAAAAAAAAAAAGAAAAAAACTTGCTCATAACCTCAGATGTGTCATCAAAGCTATGGACCTAAACTGCTGAAGGAGAGGAGTGGTATGTCTATCACATCTCTGCAGCATAAACTGACACAGGAGATAACAACAAAAATGTAATCAGACGTTTTATTGTCCTGCCCTGAAAAGATTCAGCTAGGACTTTAAATTTCCGAGCATGGTCTGGACAAACCATGTCATCATTAGAGTTGTACATGCAGTCGTTTTATGGTATTATGATAATACTTATATCACTAAAATATCATTTACTGTATGCTTGTATGATCTGATAGTCTGTTATAGCTCAGCGTGGGTGTTACATATATTACCCTGCAATTAAAAAGTGTGTAAAAGTTAGGATTAATACACATATTAGCTATGCAGTTCATGTTGCTCATGCATTAAGGACTATATTGAAATTCTGCCACATTCCTGAATAGATTGTCATTTTCCATTGCACATGCAACATCATCCTGATGTAAATGTGTGAATACGGTGTGTGAGACCATTAGAGTACAGCTAAACCTGCCTGATCGACCTAATCTAATTGACCAGATATATATATAGGCATACCGCAATTTAAAAACGTTTTTTATCTCACTTAAGAACACCCTCTGTGGTTAAACACACACAGAGTATCTCGCTAAGTGATCAGGATTATTATACTGGCAATAATTTCCAACCCAAGCTTGAAAGCAAACTGCATTACCCAGCAAATGACACTAATTGGTGAGTTAAAAACAAGCCGACGTTCAATGTCACCGTCCCGAAAACAGCTTCAGAATGTGTTGAAACATCTTTTTACACATGAGACTGTCAAATCCAATCTCTGTTTACCAATCAACATGTCAACCGAGTGGCCTGAGTGGACTCTGAACTATGAAAGACTTTTGAGGTTATGTTTGTGTATACAGTATTCTTCTTCTTCTTTCATACTCTTCAATGTAATGAACTGAAAAAAGCAGAATGATGCATCGTATGACTGGAAAAGTGACTTCCCTAATTCGCTTGTCTATGCATTGCAGTTTCAAGGTGAGTATTGGATGTTAGTCTCAAACAACCTATAGGATGGTACGCATTGAAATAGCCTAAGTAGCAAAAACAAACACATATAGCTGATATGATTGTGGAGAACTGCAATACCCAAGAAAAACAAGGTAATATCTTGACAAACTAAAGGCCGTCAGCATCAGCAATGACCTGTACACTCAGTGGTCTGTAAATGTAGTCCAATATTGAAAGCCTGAAGACATATAGACACCTGGCAGGATTTGTCAGCTTGATCAAATCAAAAAAAAAAAAACTTCAAAAGATATGGTTTTCTGGACAAATTTGTAAAAAAAAAAAAAAAAAAAAAATATTGTGATTTTGTTTCATTCAGAAAATCATGTTCTTAAGTAATTTTTATACAGCCCTTGCAAAGGTATCTTATCGCTTCACCTTGCCTCTCCTTGGTTTAGCTTTCAACAGTCTCTAACAGCGTGAAGAGCCTGAATTCTTTCTCAACCCGTTTGATCACTTGACTTCAGTTGAGAATGTAAAATATCAAGTGCTGAATGTCACACAAGGAGCGACGTCAAGTACATCCCCTTTATAACCACATCCCGTTTGCCAACAGTACAACATAATCAATGACGATAAAGATCGTCAATGGCAGCCAAACATTATGGAAATTATTTTCTCGCTCATTATCTCGCAAGATGATGACTTTTATCAAATCAAGAGTGGAAAGTGTACAAATATTAAGAGCTTGCTTCAGTTAACTATTTTGCCACCATACAGGCTTGGTGCTGCTTGCTCTTGATCATGGGTACTGTAAGCATGTGTGTTAAGTGAAAGTGAAGGTGTTGAAGTGATACCTGCAAAGTTAGCGCTTCAGCACCTTTCATCTCTTCGGTTTGGCCTTTAGTAGTCTGTAATAATGTTCCTGATTTCTTTCTCAACCTGTCAGTGAGGTTGGCTTCAGTTGTAAAGGCAACATGCAAATTCTAACTGCCACTCCGAGGGACCATGTAACAATTCAATACTGCCATTAAACAGTCCTGCTCATTGATTTACAAACACAACAACCTAACACACCCAGACATGTTAACCATGGTATAAACTGTATGCCAAAATCTCAATGATTTCTGGCATCCCGAACAGCTGGCTTTCATCAAAACAACATATAAAAGTGCACAAATACGCAGATTAGATTTATTAGTAGTAGTACTGTACTCTAGTGGTAGTAAAGTAGTGGTATCTATAACCATGGATGAATTTCTCCTGCAACCCTCTGAGACCAGGGAAAGAGTTGTCAGTTAGCCAGTTTGCATGCATATAAAGTGGTTGCTGCTAGTTCTGATTGTGTGTAACGTGTGTATTTGTGGTAAGAGGTGGTGCTGTTTAAAATTAGCCAGATTAAACTTACTAATTATCACTGACAAAAGGTGTGATATATATATATATACATACATACATATACACACACACACACATATCGTAAGTGCACTGACTCAACAAGCTACTGGATCCCTGACCAACTCTGAGGTGGCATTGATTCTTACTGGGAACAAATAAGCACAACATGAAGGAGTGGCCAGTGCTGCAGCGAGGGCGAGGGAAGGATTAACTGGCTAATTACAAGGTGAGAAATACTAAAACCAGCATACTGGTATTCCCAAGGCACTGGTTTGGCCAATCATCTGGCCCTGGTCAGCATTTTACTGGCCGCGGGCAACTGGATGATTTTTACTGTCAAGATGACTGACAGAATTTATCATTTTTTATGAATGACTTATTCACTGCTTGGAGTGTTTTTGGGTAATGATGAGTCATGCTTTTTTTTTTTACTGAATCACTTTTACAAGCACTGGGAAATAATCTCAGCAGCCATTTGAAAAGTATATCTCATGTCCAACGAGGTTGTACACACACCCTCCTATCTTTGAAAGCAATTCTATGTGCAGCTCTCTACCTAATGAATAAGAAAAACTCAAAAAATATTTTGACTGACAGTAACTTGTCTGCGGATCAGGATAACTCAAACTACCGAACTGACGGAAATACCATTAGTACTAATTAAGTAGTAATTAGTACAATAAATTTAAAAAGTATTAAAGGTCAAACATACTATGCGGTACCTTCAAAAGGTTAGTCCCCTGCTCATTAGACAACCTTTACCTGTTTGTTGGTGGAAGTGTGGTGCATTTCCTGGTAATTTTTTACTAATTAACAACTGTTAACAGGGTGCAACAGGTTTCTATTCAAGGAGGAGAGCGAGGAAATGATCCCAAAACACATGAGCGTGTGTTGGTTTCTTAAACAGCAAGGTGCCAGTGATGGGTATTATTCTAGTATCACAAATCTAATCCCAGCATTTAAAACTGCTGACCAGACATTCTGCTCAAAAGAGCTGTCTCTTGGTCACATGGGTATGGCAAGAGCCAAATTTATTCAAATATGTATCTATCATAATCTTCATGACTTGAGTCTACTTTAAGTACTTCTTTGGGTTAATATTTAGGTCTATAAGCTCTTTCTTTGCTTTACTGCACCAATTCTTGTAGGCTAAAGACAAAATACAATATTGCTTTAATTTAAATAAAAATATAGTCTATCCTCAACTGGTTACCATTTGCGTTGCTATCATGAGTCATGATATAACACTCCATTTATTGTGAATAAAAGCCAGACGCCAAACGTGTCACTGGCCCGAACACAAAAAAGGTTCCACTTAAAAGTGCAACTGAGATACATAATTGTTTTTTTGTAAATGTCCAGTAAATGTCCTTACAAGATAAGGGGAAAAATTCATTCACAAGTTCCTTGATAAATGGGGCTCACTGCCAGTACGGTGTCTAAATGCTATACATCACAGTCCAATCTCTTGATTCTGCGTGAAAGAGCTGTTCATATTCATAAAGACTTCAGCCGTGCTGCCTCATAGAAATAGGCATATGTGGGTGGCATCCTTCTTTGTGAAACTGAATAGAAACACATGCAGCACACTTGAAAAGACCACATATGGTAGAACAAAAAAAAAAAACTTAGAGGTTGTTACATGCACATGTGTGAAAAATGCAAGAAATTGTGTGTCGGACATATTAGGGATAACAACAGCTTGCATTTTCTATTGTACTTCCCATCATTACTCTGTGCTGGCTTGCTCACTTAACGTGTACTTGGTAGCATCACCTTTGATTGACATAACCAGATCAATTTGCTGTGCTGCAGTGGTTGTTTTACAGCGTATAATGTACACAGTGTATCCAACAGACTGGCATAGTAACAAATCCAGACAGCAGCACGATGATAACCAGTTTATTACAGCTGCCATGGAGATATAACAGTAATTTTTTTGTTCTTTCTTACTTTTCGCATTTTCCTGTTCTCAAACAGAGTAATTAGCATATGCCACCGACCGTACAACATAACTCCCTCACGTATTTGCTTTATTTGAAGCAAAATTGTCATGAATAAAGCTCAGGTTATTATTTCATCTGGTTTTGAAAACTACTAATTATAAGCCACTGACATACTAGTGAGATCCCATCAATTTTTCTTGACAAAGTAACCTCGTTCAACCAAGACATGGATGTCGCGCTAGCATTCTCGAGAAGACAGGGTACATTCTTTGGAACAAGTGCGAAAAGAACAGGCCATCACCCTGCTGTGTAGTTTTCTGGCATACTGAAGCTCCTCACAGAGGTGATTGTGTGTCTGTGGAAGAGAAGTGAGAGAGAGAGTAGGAGGGTGGAAGGTGGGAGTGTGTACAGCGTCCATGTATTGTTTGTAAATCACCCTACTGGCAAAAGGGACAGTCGGCTCTATAGCAGCCGGTCCACCCAGGGAGACAAAGCAAGGTCCGGTGGGAGGTGGGGGTAGAGTGAGAGGTAATTCTATATGTGCATGCATGTATGTAAGGGGACAGTGTGTTAGAGCGATGGAGGCAGTGTCTATTAGAGACACTCAGAAAGGACGGCAGGGGAGAATGAGCAGGGAAGCGAGGAAGACGAAAGAAGGAGGGAATCTTGAGAATTAAGGGGGAGGAGGGGGGGAGGGAAAAAAGATGCCTTTTTTTATGGTGGTATTGGTTTGACGGCTGTTTGGCAGAGGCGCCCAAGGCAGTGCCTGCTTGGATTTTAGCCTGTCACTTAGGACAGGGACACTAATCAGGATTGGTCCCGGTCCCTACTCGAGGAAGGGGGGAGCACTTTCAGGCCATTATCAAAAAAAAAAAAAAAAAAGAAAAAAAAAGAAAAAGAGGGAGCAAGAGAGGGAGAAGAATTGCTGTGGCACAGCAGGAAATGCTAACCGCTAACCTCATTTACATGCAGGTCCAGGGAGAATGGGGGGAGAGCTTATTCCGTTTCCAATCTCCATGTTAAATGCTGGCCAGGGCAGCTGATGGGAATGAGAGGCATTGTTCGCCCCATGCTGCTCTTTCCCTCTCTGTTATACCAATACCTGCCTCGCTTTCTTCAAGGTATAAAAAGAGACATTGCCTCAGTAATTTCAATCTCGACTGAAATCTATATGAACCTGACATGAGATGTATGCGGCTGTTTACTTTGTGCAGACTGTGTACAGCAACCAACCCTCACAGGTCTATCTTTTCTGTCATAACCAGGTTGTGACCTGAGGCTGCCGCATTCAAAGCCATCCTTCACCCACTGAGTCTGTTCTGTGGCATAATGATTGCTATGACAACCATCACTTAAAGCCACGGGTAGGTGGAGGAGAGATGTCAGCTTCTCGTCTACTCTTCTGATGATCTCATTTCTGGCTGGCAGGTACAACAAGGTCAAACCACTGAAACTGGAAAAGTGGCTGCTTGCAACATGCAAATGACAGAACCGAGTTTCCAAACAATTACACTGCTCTGTCCAAATCGACATGGGGCTAAGCTCTGAGAACCACAAGGTGGAGGGGGGGACAAAAAAAAAAAATCACGAGCGTCAGAGAGAATGAGATGTAGAGGGAGGGATGGCTCTCTTTGGCCAGTTATGAGCACAAAGTCTGGTTGTGCGTGCCAAATGAGGTTTTTAAACGGTTTTTCTGGGAGGATTTGTGCTAATCTAGAAAACCTTCTGGAGGAAGTGCAAATACATCTGCTGCTGACCACTCCCCTGTAGAGTACGAGGGATTAATGACATGGCAATCTGAACCAACATGGCCCCCATTCAAAACACTCGTGGGGAGTGGGAATATACAGGCAATCGTGAGCTGAGCCATCTGATTCAGATGAATAACTCGCTACCTACATTCATTCATTCGTTCATTCATTATGCGACTTAGCTAATTTATCCAGCTTACTTTGTTTTTATTTATGGTTGTTGTTCTTACAGGTACCATGAGCTAAAAGGGCTCCTCATTGGGTTGGGTACCGAAACCCGGTGCCAATATGGCACTAGTTCCTGTACAACCGGTACCTACCGGACCAAATCGCAACGCAGATTTTGGTGCTTCATTTCAATGCCAGATTGTGTGTGGTCGAGGGAGAGAACGTGTGTGTGTGTGATGGTGATGCTGGCGACTGGAGCAAAGCTGTGAATGTAGCAGTGCAGTGTGTGTACAGTTTAGGATATTTGTCAGTGAATAAATGCTACAACTCGTCAAGATCCAAGCCAGGTTCCCGTGTCTTGCTTGCCACCTGCTGATTTAAGTGAAGGGGGTCAGCGACAATGGGTTAGACTAACCTGACCAGGCTCACCTAAGGTGGACTGAAATTTAAGGTGGACCAGCTATTTTCATTTTAGTAACAATCTCAGCCACTCGAGAACGGAGAAACGTCTGACTGCAGAGTCTCTCCCGAGTTTTGCTCAGCACCACGGTGGCCCAGGCGTTAGGGAGACAATTACTGATTCCGACTCAACATTTATTTTGCTGTTGTTATTAGTACTGTAACTGTTATTTAGTGCTAAATTATTGTAGTTGGGTTAGTTTTATTTAACATGTGAATTTGTTATGTAAATGTGTTAATAGTGTTTTGTATTTATTTATATACATACTTAACTGTTGAGAGTTAATATGTTCAATTTCAAGTTCAAATTGGCAGCGATTAGCTAATCTCATTAGCATCACAAGGGCAAAATCAAGCGACCAAATGCCCTTAGTAAACAATCAAAGGATGCGACCTGCGTTACGTCGTTCTTTTAATGCGCTAGGAGATGCACGGCTACATTATGCAAATGAGGAGGCCTTCTTTACAGCACACAATGAGTCAAGACAGTCACCTGCATTTCCAGCATCATAAATAACCTCATACTGCACTGACAATGGCTTTCTCAAAAATGACATCACATCGCTGATTTTAACTTCTCTGGATTTTTTGTCCCGCAGCCAAACACTTCCACTCTCCTTTTAGAGGTGATATATTGTTTCCCTAGAGAGCTGTCACTGCCTTATGGTTCTACTATCCTGTGTCTGCAACAGCCCCCCCCACCCCCCACCCCCCTCCTCCTCCTCTGTACTTTTAATCTCCCTATTAAACTGATCCTATGTCCCAAAAAGCTGCAGACACACAGCTGTTAGCCTGGCTAGTTAAAGACATTAGTCTGTGCCTTGCTCTTGACTGCCTAAATGTGCAATGTGGAAACACTTCCACACCAAGAGGAGAGAGGGGTTAGCCTGGCTAGTGCACTAAAGGCTAACTAGAGCCAGGCCGCGCTTGAAAGAGAGAATGTCTGTGTACATGTGTGTGTAAGAGGCCTCCTGCCCTCTTCTACCCACACAGGAAGTGAGGTCATCTCATAGCACTGCGCCGTGCAGAGTGCATTCAGCGAGGGCGACAAAGATCAACGTGTTGGCCAGAAGCCATTTTAAGCCCCCTAGCCAAATATACATACACTGATGGCTTACACAGAATTACATTTTAAAAAAGCAGCTTTATGGACAGTTGATGTAAAATATGCTAGAGCAGTAAGTTTGCAGGAACAGTCAAAATGCAATGATCAAAGCAGAATCCATAGCCAAAAAAATAAAATCCAATGCCATCATAAGCCAAAAACTTTCCTATTTCATGCGCTAGTTAAACATGCTCCACATGCTCCAAATTTCTTCACAGCCCACAGGCGATGGGTCTTTCTTCTAAGATGATTGAGGAAGTTCTTTATTTCTCTACAATGTAATTTTAGTGTCTTTCTAGGAGTGAAACGTGATACAGAGTCCAACAATAAATCACATCCCTGTTTAGAGCGGGCGTCTGGCACGACTGGCCGGCTTCAGCTCCCTAGACCACCACCTCCTCCTCCACCACCGCCGCCGCCTCCTCCTCCTCCTCCTCCTCCTCCTCTTCTCTCATGCTCTCCATCCCTCATGCCTGTTAAAGGCTTGTCCTGCAGGGCCTGGATGCACTTGTGTGGTACAACAACAGAGAAACCGCCCAAAGCTCTTAACAGCTCTTCCTCTCCACTTCCTCCCTCCCTCCATCTCCGTTGCTACCACCACCAGCTCCTCTCTCCCTCTCCACTCTGCTCTGTCTTTCCCAGCTGCACCGGCGAGCTGTTCCGTATGAACTGCTGCCAGCTGAAAGCCTGCTACTCCTGTGAGATTGCTATTACTCAGTGCAAGCAGGGCTCTGCGTAGCCAAAGGGCTGCTCTCCGAGCTGTAGATCTCCATGTTGTGACTTGTCAACACGGGAAAAATCGTTACCAAGGCTGAGGCACTTCCATTCCACACAGAGGGGGTTCTGATTGAGACCAGGCAGACAGGCAGGTACTGTACTGGAGGTATTAGGACAACTACTGTGCTGCAAAGGATTCTCTGGTGAAGAGAAGGCACTATGAAATTATTAGGTAACAGACATCTGAGGAAAACGTTATATTTCCACTGTGAATTTCAACTTACATGCAATTATGCTGAACAAGATGAACAAGAACAAGATGCTGAACAAGTTGACTCGGTATTCATAGATGTTTTCATGTGGGATTCACCATTTTAAAAAGTGACAGTTTGGGCGCCCTGGTGGCCTAATGGTTAAAGAAGCATACCATATAACCGCAATGTCCACAGTTTGATTCCTGGCCAGGGGACCCTTGCAGCATGTCACACCCCTCTGTCTTCCCTTGTTTCCTGTCTCACTATACTAACTCTCAAATAAAGGCAAAATGCCAAAAAAAAGTAATCTTTATAAAAAAATAAAAATAAAAAAATAAAAAAAGCTGATGGTTTCAGTTTAAGTTTTTTATATTATGATTAGAACTAAATTGTGGTGTAAAGTGCAATAGTTTGTTTTATCAATCTTCCACAGAGTAGTAAAACCACAAAAACCACAAACATAAAGGAAAGAAAGAAGTATTTTAAAAGTTTAATAAGTGTACCAAATTACTTTCTTGAAACCATCCTTTGCTGAGTATAAATATATTTATCTCTTGATTATTCCTAAAAAAATAACAAAAACATACAAGCATCACTGTTATATGCCCACATGACAGTGTTGTGTTTTAAATCAGGCAATAGATTAAAGAACAAGTAAACTACACCAAGAATCTGATCGAGCATTCAGAGGCAACTTTTGGTCAAAAGTCTGAAAAGTCTGAGTAAATGAAACCTTCTAAATGTCAAATTGACACAGTACTTATACAGTATTATGGTACAAAATGATAGAATCAAATAAATATATTAAAAATTGTCAAAGCTTAAAGCAGCACATTATTTTTCTTTGTCACTTTTTTGTCGTTTTGCAGTTAAGTAAGTAGCTTACAAACTTTAGGCAGCTACTTTAGACTTCTGGGATCGACACAACTAGGCTCTTAAGTGCGCATATGAGCACTTTATCAGCTCTTCTGCTGAAAAGGTGTTTGTGTTACTAAATTATTAACTACTAAGAGATCCTTCAAGTGACCTTAAACATTTCTTAATGAAGAAAATATATAGTTTATAAGACAAAATAAGGGCCACAACTTAGTCAATATCAGCCTTTATTTTGAATATATAAAATTAGGAGAAAAATTGGTAAAACTTTATATAATAATAATAATAATAATAATAATAATAATAATAATAATAACAACAACAACAACAAATGATTTAGATTACAGTCATCAACCAACACACTTCTCTTGTGGAATTTTCACTTCAGAATTTGTGTTTTGTGCTAAAAACGTACCGCAGCTCTTCACTGGTGTACTGAGCCTAAAGTTCTGTATGAAACAATCTGGTATGAAGACACGTCCCATAAACACTCCGACAAAAACTACCAACTGCAACAGTCACAGCTGAACATCTTCATCCTCATTGTCCCGTATTGTGCATTAATCTCACTTTGCCGACGCAACGACTTGTGGAAATAATCAATCACTAATACTCTCTAGAGGGGGTATTAAAATACAAAGTGGATATGACTACTATGAGTTATACAGTTTGTCAGTGAAGGGGATTTCCTACATTAATGCTATATTACCTGTGCTAGTTTATGGTGGCCTCTGTAAGTAGCCTTATGACTAGAAATTCCACAGTTAGATTTTCTGGATAGGCAGCAGAAATCTGGATAGAGTGAGTCATCTCCTTCAACAACTACCGGCAATGTTGTATTGAACAAGGTACTTGACCCCCTGTTTTAAAATATAAGTTTGTTTCTTTTGGTTGAGCTGTGCTCAGTAGGTCCCAAATGATAAACTTTGCCTGGATGAATACAAAGGTGCAGGATGGGGAGAGAGGAAATTGTAGGAATGATATTTTTCACTTACTACCACAAAAATCTGCATCAGTATTCAGTCAATCAATTAATGATTTCAGGCATTAGCCTAGTTCTATAGCGATATTATAATGTACTGCGTGAAATAAAAAAAGGCACATTACATCAAAAGAATTATTAAACGGAAACGTGAAGGAAGTTATTTTGAGCAAACTCTTATTTCACATTATTCTTAGATAAGACAGTCTCATTGAGAGCTTTGATTCTTGAGAAACATTTATTTTTAAGTTGAATGAACTCTGAAACTTATTACTGAAATGATGATAAACCACTCAGCTGAATATGTGTCTTCTCAGTTCTTCAAAGAGGTAAATGAGGCTAACAATTATGTTAAAGTACTGATTCAAAGCTTGAAGCTTCAATTCTTTTTCAAACCAGGCCCATTAAACCTTACAGAACCAGCTCTTAATTCACATCAGCCTCAGTGTTTTCAGATACTATCACGTAAAAACACAAAAGGCCAGGTCCGGTTCGGCCAATGAATACGAATGTTCACTGAAAGCAGGTTTCTAAGCTCTCTACGACAGTATATGGTGAGTGAGGCATCCACCACCTTTCCCCTGCCCTTAAATTCATTTCTAAGTTAAAGCCTGTGTATCATTATTCGCTTGAGCTCCACTTGGCCGACACCGGCTGAGCACCCAAGCCCCATCAACTTGAGGGGGGGGACGTGGCTGTGGTGGTGAGGTGGGGGATTCTTGGCAGAAATTCCCCACAAATTTTATGCCAAGAGCGAAATGGAAACCTCCTCTCATTTTCCTTTCCCCTTAATCCAATGTTTTCAAGCCCCAGCCCCACCAAGGTCATTATAATCATAGCAAGTGGACGGGAGCCAGTGACCCGCCATTACGGTAAGGTAGAGAGCCACCCAGTCAGTCAGCTATTGGCTGACGAAGGGGAGCTGAATTCTGTGTAGAAATGTTCAACATCTCTCCATTTCAAATGTAGATAACCAGCGGAGGAGGACGCAGCATACAAGTGTTCCTCCCAATGCACTTAAGGTTGTGCCTTTTATAATATGGACTCTCACTCAGTCTACATTTTTAGCATACTCACCCACTTCCATTATAAGACTTTCAGGACAGGGAACGACGACGGGTTGTGAGATGTTAAGGGCACTTGTTTGATCTAATGACAACATAGCCTGTAATATGTAAATTTTGACATACAGTATGCCAGAAACAGTACTGAGTAGTGAAGTCCATATTGATTTTTGTAAAAATCAGAAATTCAAAAGACACAAAACATTAGATCTTATGAGCCTAACTAACCATAACTTTTAATAGCCAGTAATGAGGAAACAAAATTACATAAACAATAACACACTGCAAGGTCATAAAGAATGTCAGTTTTCATTGTGGCACCAAAGGTCATGTTTACTTGTCAGAGTGAAGGCGCCATACTGTACTGTGACCTCCATAGCCAGCTTATGTACCCCCCTCCCCTCCCTACCACCACCACCACCACTACCACACACACACACACACACACACACAAGGGCTGTGTGTTCACTTTCGCATGCGCATGCCGTGCACACACACTTAAAGAATAGTCTCCTCTCACAAGCTGTGCCACAGACAATAGAATAGTGCACACTGGGCTACACAACCCATATATCTGGGTCTGTGCAAAGATAAAGCACCTCCAGCATTAAAGCCAGTGTATTAGCTTGCCCTTTTTCACCACAGATGAAGAGATTTGAAGCTCGATATTGTGCTTGTTGGCTGGTACACCACCAGGGTGTTGTTGGCTGAATAATGAAAACACACAGACTGACAGCGAATGGCATGAGGTGACACTTCCATTCTAGAGTGGGAAGATCCAAAACAAAGCGCAAAAAGCTTCTGACAAATTCATACTTTTTCGGTGACAGTTTGTTGACTGAAGAGGGAAACAACTCCTAAATCAGAAAAGGCTTTCATTTAAACCCAGGAACACAGGCACAGCAGTGCTTCAGTACAGTGCCTACACAGGACTACATGATTTCAGAAACGTGGGTGAAGAGTATTTTTGCTACAGGCCAATTACGAAGCAGCTTAATTGAAAGGTTGACACGGGCTTACTTTGGTCTTTGTGCCCAAAAGATGAGAAAAAGAAAATATTGGACTTCATGTTTGACTGATCCAAACTGCATAATGATGACGCTCTGCCAAATACATCTTTCACCCTAAAACTGGGCAGCTTTTGAAACACAAGTTGTCCAAAATCAGGAACCTCATGCATTTTCATTGTCGGATCTTACATTTATTCAGTCCGCTTCTTTTCTGATGATAAAGAAAATTCATAATCAAACTGATGTAGCCTAATCACTCTTTAACATTTGAAACTAACTTGTTTTTTTTTTAAAAATCCCAGTAGTGAAAATTCAACTTCAGGCTACATTTTGCTGTTTTAAATGGACAACAGCTATCACTCTTGGTGGGTAACTAAGTGCTAAAACATGTTTTTACATCCGCTCCACAAAAACATTATTTCATTTTTTGTTACATTTGGAGAATACTGACTCATATCACCAAAATAAAAAACTATTAATACACATGTGTCCCTGTTAACAGGGACGCATGTCATAAAATCCTACACAATGAGTCACTTCATTTGACCAAGACTAGACACTTTTTTTTTTTTTTAACTTGGAAGAAAAATGCACAGCTTATCAAAGTATCAGTGTGCGATACTGTTTACAGAGGTCATTTAAAATTAAGTGGATGAAAACCACTAACCGAGAAGAGAAATGTAGGGAAAAAACACCTTGTTTTATGTACTCAAATAACCTACAACTGCCAACATTTCATGATTTCACAGAACACTCAACACACTTCTTAAGTCACAGATTTTGCTAAATGATGAGGAAAAAACATTGAGCGGACAAGCGCCCTAAAAGAAGCCTATCCTGACCCCGCTCTGTGCAGTCTAAACATGTGGTTTATATACTCCTTATGTAGCATATCAGTGAGGACTGTCCAAATATCTCTCTATCACTCAGTCACACACACACACACAGATACACTCACAGTCAGCCACTGCACCCACCGTCACCCAGTCTCCACCTCTATGCCTCCCAGCCAACCGCTGCAATTTCCCAAGTTCAACCCTAGGTCAAACACCTGAGAGGTAGATCGGTGAATATTAACAGTGAAAAACAAAATATTGTGTGAAGCTACTGTACAAAGAATTACTCATGTGCATGTGCATTTGTGTCAGACATGTTAAACTGTGACAGGTACAGGAGCTCACACTTTCCTCCTCACCAACACTTTAAAAAGAAAAAAATACATGTCAGTAAACTGAGCAAAAGAAGCAACTTTAAGTGTCTTTTCATCATGGCTGGTTATGCTGAACAGCTGGCATGGTCTGACATTTAAGAAATAAAGAAGGTAGTGTCATAAGATAAATGTATCAAGCCGCCAGTTGACTTAAAGATGAATCACTCAATTATTCATTGCATTTGCATACCAATATGACTAATTGAGCTGTTTGCTTACGCATGTATTGAGCAGAAATGTCCAAGAGAGAAAGAGAGAGAGAGAGAGGAAAAAAATGTCACTCTCGGACAACTCCTTTAATAATCGTTTTCATTGCCCACTACCATCTGCAATCCTCTAGTGGTCAGAGTGTGTTACTGCAGCTTTTCATTATCTGGACTGATAAAGGCACAATACGAACATCCAAGATACGGTGGGTCAAATGTACGAAAGTAAACCAACCTCCAACCAAAATCAACTACAGGGGAATTATAATAGATGACTGCTGCGGCACGACGTTAACCTTAGTTGGAGCATTAGTGTCGTTTCCCTTCTCTAACCGCGTTATTGATCGTAGTCTGTCTGCAATGAATGGCTGCAAAGGGAAGGGGGGAAAAACCCTGAACTTCAGGTGACCGACCATGGCTCTGACATAGCCTGCATGCAGACTGGGAGGGGTAGAAAAAATACATTGGCTTAAAGCGGGGGGGGGTGGTGGTGGTGGTGTGGTGGGGGGGAGAAAATCTCTCCATACTTTTTTAAAGTCGACGACAAACAAGCGCGAACAAATTCGGATAGGCGATTTGGACCAGCAAAAACTATGAGGCGAAAGTTACACGTTTATCGCCGAGGAAATGAAGTTTACCGAGCGTTGCTAGATAGCGCTATTGCTAACTAGGAACACCAGGGTATGGGTAGCCAGAGTCTGGCTTGTCTGATCCGACTGACCCTTCATTTTATTGCGGCCAGACTCCCAGATCCTCCCCTTTCTACCCGAAAAGCGACCAAGCAGAGGCGGACACATTACCGAAAACCGCTCGGCCGTTATTCCTCACACACACACACAACCGACACATATGCCAACTGACCGCAACCTTTAGCGGAACCGGACCTTTATCGATTATACTCTTAATAAAAAGCCACGTATCATTTATCCACTCACTGCCTGGCTAACGTTACCCATCGCCAACAACATGGCTGCCTCGCTCGGACCTAAAAAGGGAGAAATAACCTACGCCGAGTCTTTTGTCTGTTTCACCTCTTTAACCCTAAACTACTGCGCAAAACACACGGAGAGCCGTTAAAATTGCACAAATCGAGTGAACGACTTACGTGAAGGCAGGCGCTTGGGTTGCTCCTGCTTCCTCCTTGGCATTTTCCCCCGTTTTTAATCACATTCTCGTCCTTGTTTAGGGATAAGAAGAAAAAAGGTTTTTCCCATTGAGACTGGAGGCGCCAGTGATGGCAGGGACTTGGTCGTGCACCTGGCTTTGCTCGGTTTAAAGTGTATTGTTGGGGAATGGGAACACAGGCGGAGGAGGTGCCGCTGTTGTTGTTGCCGTGTCTTGACTATGGCTGCTCTCGGTGCAAGTGTGTCTCCGAGCCCCTAACTAACACTAATGCAGGGATCAAAGGGCAGCAACAGCAGAGCAGACACACGCGCGCACACACGCACGCACGCACACTCACACTCACACACACACAACACACACACACACGCAGTCACTCACACACATTCACACGCTCTCACACACTCAAACACGCTCTTTTGCGCGCACGCACACACTCGAGGAGCTCGCCCCCGAGAGCAGCGTACGGACAAGGTGCCCCCAAGCTTTCAGGGTGTATTGCTTGAAAAGAAAATGTATTAGAAAAAAAAAAAAAAAAAGCGAAGAGGCATAATTCAGCAGAGACACCATATTGATGGAGTCAAATTACATTCACGGAATCTGTTTAATTTTTTTCTCATGATAATAATATTAAAGGTAACGATAATAACAAATGCAAATGTAAAATGTATGAATGTACATCTTAATAATGACCGCCGTCAAAATACATAAAACAGTGACATGTTTTTAACATGAATTTAGCGTTAATTAGCGACCAGTAATACCACTAATCTTTATGATAATTAGAAATTAGCACCCCTACAGCAGCATGGTAAAATTTTGATGCTTAAAATGAATATTATTAGGCTATTACTGACTGGAGGAGTGGAAGTATTTATACAATAAACCTATGCTGCTATGTACTGAGATTAAATGTAATACTACAGAAGAAGTACTTTGGACTATTTAGTATATTATTACTATTTAAGTGCACCCAAGGTGTTCTTATACAAAGATGTAGACATTTTTTGGCTTATTATACACATATGCACACTTTTTAACAAGCAAAGCCTTTACTAGGCTACACACTTATAATGATTTTTAAACTATATAAAAGTTGCATTTTACTAAAACTAAAATCTGCAACTTTGACTTATAGATTAACTACTTCTTTAAAAAAAATAACCCTAATTATCATCATCACATAATTTGGTTTATTTTTGTAATCACCTCCTCCTACCCCCTTTTCTCACATGCAGGCTTCATACATGTCAGGCTGCTAATTTAAAAACTGCCTGCTGAGTTATACCTAGAATTTGTCTATTAAAAGAACAGTTACAAGGTACATCGTGTGGGAAGTGGGAACCAGTATTAAATCAGATGGGGGCAATAACTGGTGTCAGTGTCAGAAAAATGTCCAATAATTATCCAACCCAATGTAGTCATCTCCTCATCAAAGTTTAGAGTCCAAAACTGGCCAGAGCTGAATCCTCCTCCCTCTCAGCTGGGTGTTGGGGCTTTTTCACAGCGCAGGCTGTCCCCCACTCCCTGCTGTTGGACTCCTCCAGGCTGCGTTCTGTTGGCCTGCCGCGTTCTTTCACACCTCGGCCGTGTGTGAGGAGAGCTGTGTCTTCATCCCTCCATCCTTCCATCCTCCAGTCCTCCTCCTGCCATGCCTTCCACCCACCCCCAGCGGAGGCGCAGGAGGCTCGTTACCGTGGCAATTAGTGAAAAGCCCAAATTAGCCCTCTTGGCTGTCCACAGGTGACAAAGACACTTTGCATTTCTGCTAATTAGGAAACAGAACAACATGATTAAATGGGGCCTATCAGGAGGAGAGTGGACAAACATGCTCCACAAATAGAAAAGAGTTATATATTATTGCATCTCCTGCACGAAGTGATTAAGACATCCTATTAGGTTTTTCATTTGTGGAGAGGATAATGTTGGGTTGTGATACTGAATAATACAATGGTTTACATTACAATTTTAATAGGCTTGTGTGAGTGTGTCTCTGTGTGTAGACAGCTGTGTGTCTCACCTGCACCTGCAGGTGGACAGTCTACGCGCAGGTGCTCTGACCAGAGAGTGGTGAGCAGCTACAAGAAAAAGGTCAGATTATTTTTGGTTTATTTGTATCTTGCACATTGTATTTTTGTGGACAGTACAAAATATGCATATGGCAAGACCTCTACATGATTTCTTTAACTACCTCAGGGAAAAAGTACTCAATTTCAAGATATCCACTTACAGTACATATACCCCGGGATATGCTATACTTCTGTTTGTATAACATTCAACTCTGACAAAGAGTTATTAGAGAGTTTGTTGTACATATATATAAATATATATGCTTGTGAGGTTAAACCAGAGTACAGACAAACTGAGAATGAGTTGTAAAAGATGGAAAAGGGGACTTAAAGATCATACAAGTGATTTTGTGTGTGTAAGTGCATTTTCTGGTTCGCATCAGCTACCATGTCTAAATGTAGTACGATGTATATGTATTAACAATTATTTCCATGATTCCACTGAGTCAGTCTAATGCATCAGCTCTGACATCTTGATGAAATCACAGATAAGTGTCTCTGTTCTGTGGGTTTCTAGATTTGCGAGAGTGATGTTTGTGATTACAAATTTTGAGTGAACAATCCTTTGGCAGATGAAATTGTTTTTTAAGCTTCCTCATGCTGCATGACTTAATCAGTGCTCAGCGTTATTGTGTGTGTCTCCATCCTTAGCTTATTACACCACATTACTGGCAATTAATGATAGCAAACTCTTTGTGATATCAAACTCAATTTACCAGGGCTAACTTATTCAAGTCATAAATCAACATAGAAATCATAACTTCTGCATCATCAGTGCCATAAACATGCTCATTAATAGCAAATAAGCTAGACTAGTTGTGTTTGTCTTGGTGGTGTTTTTGTTCCCAGTTGAGTTTGGTCACCATGGGGAGGTCACAGCCTGTTCTCTGACCCCGACAATGCCAGGCAGCTGAGGTAATGCTGGCAACGGTACAGTCTGCTAGATAGTAGCCATGGCAACACTGACATGACCTCACTCAGGGTTGAACCTAAAGGTCATTCCTCATTGCTCCGGGGATGTGTGCGCCAGCTATATTACCGGTGACAGCTCTCAGATTTCCCTGCTGTAACACACATACACTAATGGGAAAAGGCTTTTACTGAATGGCCCTTAAATAACACCACAATAAGCGTTGTGCATTTGTGAATACTTTTCTAATGTAGAATATACACAAGGTCAATTAGGATTGTTTTGTTTCACTTCCCAATAACTGGCACAGATTCTCCGCTTTGACAGTAGCTCTTATTGTGAGTCGGCATTATTACTACTTATTAAAATGGTTCCCTATAGTGGCACAACAGTTAGCAGGGGCTAAATGAGTTTCAGGTGCTTCAGTGGAGGATGGAGCAAACCAGAGAGAAATGAGCTAACTTGCTTATGTGGCTTGGGGGCAAACTGAACATCCTCCAGTTCCTTCTCCTTTCCTCTGTCTCTTTTTCTCCCTCTCTCTCTCTCTCTCACTCTCTCGCTCTCTCTCTCTCTCTCTCTCTATCCTCCCAGGCTCTGTCCTGTGCGGGCTAGACTGGTTGGGCTAACGTTAGGCTCGGCCAGTCAGATGTTGCCCTGGGGTAAACAGAAACATCTGTCCCCTGCCCAGCCGTGACTGTCGCTGAGTGATAAATCCTGGGGAGGCTTGTGCCAGTGCTGTCCGGCGTACCACCTGTCCCCCTCCTACACAATATCCCCAACCCAACCCCTACACATACACACACACACTTCACCCTATTTGCACTCATCCGCCTTCATCCTGACAGTGTGACAGAAGCAGGTGGTTCACTCCCTTTTTGCCCTCTGGCCTTCTATGCTCTCGTCCTCGGTTGGCACATTTATGCAGGGAGCGAGAAGGCTTGTCGCCTCTAGCAAATACCAATGGAGAGATCCCTGTACCAGGTTATTCAGCGTTGGTCCTGGAGAGCACAAAAGCCTATATCAGTTGCTTCCTTTAATGAAGCATAAACTCTGCATAACAGATAAACTAAGTTTAACAAAGGTCAACAAAATACAAACTGAGAAAAAACCATCAGAAAGTGTGAGAGATATAAGAGGATGTGACTTTTTTAAGGATTTCTGTGACCCTCTTGTAAATCTAACTGTCAAAGAAAAGCACGCACACATACTGCGTTTACTCATACTTTCTCTCTTTCCTGCTACCGCTTCCTCTCTCTGCTCTTCTACTTTTACTAGTGTGACAGAGGCAGGTGGCCAACTTCCTGCCCTTTGACCTTCAACAGTTTCCCCACAGTAAGGAGACAGTACAAACACACACATGCACACATTTGCGTATACACAGAGGAGGAGCCTAGGTTGCCCTGGGTGAACTGGGGCAGAGGTCTTGCAAAAGGCCCTGGAGGAAAGTGAAGGTCTTTCGACTCAGGCACAAGAGTTATTTTAGCTTGCAGTGCCAAACCTGACAGGCTGAATAATCATCCCTGCAGTGCCACAAGCTTGGTGAATATGCCCATCAGAAAGGGAGAGATGTAAAACTCTGCCCTGTGTAATGCAAAACTGAGTGAGCTGATCAACAACCCCCCCCCACCCCTCCCAGCAAATACAGTTCTTAAAACAATGTGCTCTTTTATCAATTCAAGCAGTTTACAGTACATTTCTTCCCCCAGAAAGTCACAAAGCACTAGGACAGTAACACCGTCTGCCACCTGCCTCTAAATCACTTTTTTATTCCAGAAGCTGGGTGAGCAAAAACAATTACAAAAGTGTTATGAACAGCTATTCATTTATCCACCTCTCTGCCCTGGGCTACTTGACTATCTTTTTTTTTCTCTTTACAATATGTCTGAATTTATTTTGCAAAAGGCCAGTGATAAATTCTTTTTTACAGCTTAAAATAATATCAACTGAAAAGAGCACTTCAGCACCCAAATGCATGTTCTTTTGTGCATGTCTGTGTGTATGATTTGCATGTTTGTTTTATGCCTCTATGTGTGTGTAAGAGGACCCCGACTGATTAATGTCACTTCATATTGTAATGGAGCGTGCTGCACATGTTCTGATATCTGTAATGTGTTACCAGTCTCAGCTTGATTTTATTGCCATGGTCTAATAGGATATTGCCACTATCATAATTTGGATTAACTTCCATATCACTGTGTGTGCATACAAATAAATGATAGAGAAGGAAGTGGGGATGTCTATCAGGGTGGGCTGCTCTGGTCGATTAATTTCACATTCAGCACCTCTTTCATAATGTGTCTCTTCTATTTGTCACCACAATAGTTTTCATTATGAACAGTTAGAGCTGCTGTTTTTCCTCTCATTGATGCTGGGTTGTGGGGGGGAAAAACATTTTTGACCCTGTGTAAGATAAGGCACTGCTGTCTGAATTGGCTAAGGGGGATATTGTATGAGCAAATGCTTTCGTATTTTTTTTGACCAGTCTTTTATGATTGGCTTGCCTCTGACACACACACACACACTCGCACACACACACACACACACACACAGGTATAACGAACCCTAGCAAAGAGGTCTGGCAACAACATTTTTTTGTCAGCAGGGAGCAGGGAACTGTATGCAGAGGAGGCTGCCCTTGCTCTGTGAGTCCTTTGTCTCCCTACATCCCCAAGCTCCACCTCTCTCTCAGCCAGCCCTCCAATGGGAGAGCCTTCAGGTGTTGACCTTATCGGGTGGAGGTCAAAGCCAGGTCAGGGATCTGTTGCTAGGCTACCATCAGATAAGTGGCTAGGGTAGGCAGCAGTGGGTAGCTCTGTCATTCAGGGCTTGTCATGTAATCTTGTTCATTTGCAGACAATTGTCTGGACGTCAGAAAGGCTATCTGGCCCATACTGTTGTAATGAAACACATTAAAATATTAAAACCAGCCATGCTGAGCATTGGCAGCTCCACTTGGCACATGCCTTTTTTTTACAGTCATGCCAACTGTCATGCAGTAACATGAACCCCTTAAATACGCTTGTGTGCTTGGCTGTGTTGAATTTTCAGACTTGTAGCGGATGGGGTGGTATTGATTTTGTTTTTCTATATTGTTCTGCATCATTCTGTAGTTTGTGTTTTGTGTAATTTGTTTTTTTTTTTTACATATTATGTGTTTTACAGAAAGATCTTATAGTGTGCTCAGATTACCATATTGTGATTCAACAGATATGCTTGGTCATTATCTAATTGTACTGCAATGTAACTAGAAGATATTATCTGTGTCTCTATGCATTTTGTAAGTCATTACTGAATTATATATAACATAAACTTAATCCCATTCTAAAATGTGCTACTGGCCTGTAAGAAAATAAGGCAACCTTAATAATAGTATGAATAAAACCTTAATTTAAGCTAAATAACATGATAAGTGATTAAAACTTGATATCTTGATCGGGAAAGAACACCTCTATACTCTTATCTTTCCGTGTATGTATGTATGTATTTTTCCTGCAAATACTGTACATAAATAAATGGATGAATTCATTCATGGCTCATGACTCATTTAGGGGTACAGGTGGGATGGCATCTTGTTGTTTGCTAACCTACAACCTTTAAATAGAGTACAAAGAGTGCTACAGCAGTCTGTTTGAGGAGGGGGGGTGGGAGGGGGGGGAGGGAATGAGAGAGAAAGAAAGAAAAAAAAGAGAGAGAGAGATAGTTGTTGCATCTTCACACAAACATTGTCTGTTCTCCCACTCTGCCATTCCACCACCTGGACCGAGCTATGTGGGAGACTGCGCCGCACAGTGATGAACGACACCAAACAGGACGATTTCTGTTCACACTGTGGGTCATATGGAGTAAGACGGGTTGACACAGCATCTGTGTGATATCACAGGTTCCTCTTTGGTGACATCTGCATTTTGTCAATGTCACCTACTCAGCCGTTCAGGTTAACCGCCAGGTCTGGGAGGAAGTGGCCTTCGGAGGCCGCATGAGGAGCAAGACCTCAGACAGTTAGACATAAAGAGACCTAGATAAGGCACGTGGCAATTTATCCATGCCAGTCCTTGTGCTGTAGCTCCAACATGGGATCTCGTCTGTTAGATTGGCGCATTGTGAAAAGAGGTTCTCAGTGTCTGGGCGCTTGCCAGCTGACATTCCACGGAGACAAATTGAGAGAGAGGCTCCGGCAGATTTATCGGGCCATTGGCTCGCCTCAGGAATTCTCTTGTAACATGGCACTCCTGTGAAAGGGATAAAGAAATTAGTGTAAAACAGCCCCCCTCTCCCACAGCACCCGTTTAAAATTTTGCTAGTACTAGCTTGTATCCCCCCCTCCCCTTAACACACACATACACTTCATTTTTTATATAAATGCGGATGGATACAAGATGGATGGGTCTGAGCTTCATTCCTCTTATTTCTATGAATATTCAAGAGGGTGGGCAAGAGAACGTTGTATTCTGGCTGTTGAGTCACAGGTCCTCAGTGGCAGGAAGCACTGCTGGTCAAATGACAGAGAGAGAGACATGGAGGAGAGAGAGATATGCGTGTGTGTGGGATTTGAAAGGAACTGCTCCTGGCTGTCTTGGATATTTATTCCTTTCTAAAGCAATGAGGTGTTTGGAGAAAGAGGCCAGCTATGTTCTTAATGCTACAGTGAGAACAGGGAGCATTCTTCTGCACTCGCCTTAACAGACTAAAGTCTGTGAATGTGAGAGCATGCCTTCACCTCTGACCTCTTGTTAATCAATAGAGAAATTTGATTGACTTTTTCCAAGCTGTCTGGAGAACAGGATCCCACAAATTCAGTGTAACCTTCTTGTTAAATATTCATATAACCATACATCATATACATCACAAAATAACAAGGATGAATTATTAATTACTTGTATAAGCAGAATCACTGTTGGAAATTCACTTCCTGGTTTTGCATACAATAGAGTCCTAATGCCATCCTCCATATCATCTGTCAGCATCTAGAGGTTATCTGCCAAGTTGATGAACAGAGAGATTGGCTATGAAACACAAGGTGTGACAGTATGGCAATATGTTATAGCATGCAGGCAGAGCTCATCAGGAAAGAGAGGACGAGTGGCTTTGTTCCAAATGTCACGATGCATATTTATGGGCGCACTGGAGTGGCTCCTTGTATAAGCACCATTCACCATCTATCAAGCAAAACCACTACAGTGTCTCTTTGACAACTTGGTAGGATAGTGTCGAATGACAAACTGGTCAAACTGGGCGATTTGCTCATGGCTTGAGCCAAATTTTCTTGTGAAATTGGCTGTCATTTGGACAGTCTAGACAATATAGTATGCTGAGGTTAACAAAATGTGATAATTAGTTTGTATGCACATAATTATTTTTATGACAGGATGCTTCAAAGAAAACGTATCCACACATGCTTGTCATCTTGCTGACAAGAGTTTATTTTAAGTGTTTTATAATGCTCTTTTTTCTTCCCTAATGTGACAAAAAGGAACCTTGGATGCAAAGCTTTAAAATCCATTCCCTCCTCGGCTCAGATTGAGATATTAAAGTGAAGTGGGAGAGGATAAGATGACATGGGAGGTTGTCAGACAGAAAGACAGACAGGCAGATACAAGCAGAGCCCTCAGCATAAGCTCCACTGAGCTCTCTTTCCACTGAGGAGAATCTCAGGAGAGTTGTATGCTGGCTGGCTGCGCCTGGGCCATACAGCACAGGATGGGCAGTCTGACTGTCTGCCTGCGGTACCACTCCTTAGGGAAAGAACTCCAGGGCTGTAGCTGATTTGAGAT
The DNA here is from genome assembly GCF_910596095.1 of Thunnus maccoyii. Classification (NCBI taxonomy): domain Eukaryota; kingdom Metazoa; phylum Chordata; class Actinopteri; order Scombriformes; family Scombridae; genus Thunnus; species Thunnus maccoyii. The sequence continues at coordinate 14,105,631 of NC_056534.1, read as the reverse complement.
AGTCCCAGGACTAACCCCTGGGGGACACCAACCAGGCAGAATCGGTTCTCTGAACCTCTCTTTTCAGACTTTTGCAAGCAGTGGAGCTCAGTGGTAGTGGAGAGACGGAACAAGAGGAGGGCTTTCATCTTGACTGTGAGCAGCTCAGTGGATTTTCTCCAAATTACAGGGAGTGATTACATCCCACCTCGTTTGCCTCGCGCCACCCCCTTCCCTCAGCATGAGGCCCCCCAGGCCAGCCAACCACTGTCAACTGTCACTGCTCACAGCTGAGTCATTAAATGGAAGTTGGGCGATGTGTCATTGGCACAGAAATAATAAGGAGCAAAACTCAAAGCACAGGGACACATGTTGCACCTTGTGGGTAAATCACCACAGCTTCTGAGTTTTCATTCCTTACTCTACAGTTAGCAGCTACGGCAAAAGAGAATCAGAACTCTTATAGTGGATGCATAGTGGAGGAGAGGGTCTCATCACCTGTTTTGATGCACCTTTGCTGTTTTGTATAGTTACATGAATAGAAGGCAAGCTTGGAAAGAGTCACAAGAGCTTTGAACAATTCAGCCATCTAAAACAACCTGCTACAAAGGCAACAAATGCAAGCATCAAGCCATGCAGCTGAGGTTTCCTGGCCCCTTGTTGATGGAAGAAAGGTTTCCCACTTCACTTCCAAGCTATTACCTCCATACAGTTAAGGATTACATAGAATCAAGAACAGGGACACTCTGTCTACACATCTGTTTTTTTATTTGAAAACTCCCCCAAGCTTTTCCATTATCTTCTCCATATCAAGCTTGACCTGAAGAGAAAACCCGGCTTCAGAAGGGTCAATGCAGTCTAGACTTTCTCCTCATCCCGCGCCGCCAACCCCCACCTCTGCCCCCATCCTGCATATTGCTTTAGGATACAAGGGGGATGTATCCAACCCCCCCACCCCTTCTGATTCCCACTAACCTCAAGCTCCTGTCCCCTTTGGTCCAGTCCCCCATTTCCCCCCTACAATAGCATCTCTTGTCACCATAATCTTTCTATTTCACTACCCCGCCCCTTGGGGTTAAGGGGTCTGGAGATGGAGCTGGGATTTGTCAATCAATTGACAGCACTGCTTTTGTGCTCTCTGGCTGACCACTCTTATACTAGATGGTCGGAGCATTTTTGAAGAAAAGTCAATTAATGTTTGTCTATATATTGATGATTTAGATGTTTTTTAAATTAAAATTCAAGCTGAGCTGTTGAGTAGAAGAGCCAGACAGAAGATAAAATGTTACCAATAACTATACTGACACAATACTGATTATTATAATTACTATCATATATTAAAATGTCATATGTAGAATACATATTTATTTTAATTACAGCTGCAAAGATTAGTAGTAATCAAATAGTTGATCAACAGAAAATTAATTAGTATTAAATAAAGAGCAATCATTTTGATAATTGATCAATCGTGTCAGTCAATCAAAAAGTGTTGTAGTCCACAGAATTTAAACTGAAATTAAGAAACAATGAAACCAAAACCAGACACCAGAATAAAACTGCATTACAAACAATAAAATGTGCTGATGCTAATTTCTGCTACAAAATTATGATAAAAAAAAATGAAAGCAGTTGCACACAACACAGGAAAATCATGTATAAAAACATCTGCAAAAAAAAAAAAAAAAGTGTTTTAAGTGACTGAAAGGAAGGCAATCATTATGACAGATGCATCTATACAGACAACACAACCGGCTTCAGTAGCAGCATCATGATATTTAAGTGAGTCTGAGGAAAACAGTGATGTTGCAAACTAATCTTCACTGGAAATCAATTTGTATAAAAATAAATCCGCCTAATTACCAGAGATAAAAATATGAAGAGTCTACAGCTTCTATAGGTTATTGTTAAATAGTAAATTTCAAATGCTGACTGGCAACCATTAGACTGGTGAGAAACTAGAAGCAAAAGCAATACCTACTAATGTCTATGTATTTAACTGCTATTTCAGGGAATGTAAAAAGGGCTTGGCATTTTATAGCTGTACTCCTACGCACTTTAATTCTAAGTAATGTATAGGCTGCAGAATGTGTGCCCATCATTGACATGTAATCTGTGGAAAAATGGGATGTGATGATTTTAGACCACAGTGTCATTGTTTACAATTAACCCCCATTTCAGCTGAATTATTATCTACCGTTCATGGATTTTCTGTAGGTTACGAGCAAAACACACTTATCTCAGGACCCTTGGATACCACGATCTGCCTGTGAGAGATCAGTTCGAGCATGTTTTCTCATCACCTGCCCAGTTACCGAGCTGCATACTAAAACATTTACATCAAAAGTGAAAATTTTATTTTAACCACAAACTTGATGACATAGAAAAAAATGTCACATAATTATTATTACTGGTTTCATTGTACTAATCATTCAAATGATGGGTAGTTACTACATTTGGTGCATTCAGGGACAGAACTGCATAATGAGTGTGCCACATTTTAAATAGCAAAAAGCCACTTTATATTACAACTAAGGCCGTGTATTGAAATGAATGAAAGTGCATAGAGGTCATTTGTGAAGGCCACAGAGATAAACTGTTGTTTTTGGGGTTTTTTATTTTTTTTATTTTTTTTTATTGGTTTGTTTCCAAAATTTCCTTCAAAGCAAGCATGGACGAAGGGAACAGGGGACAAGGAGAAAAAAAATCTTCACTGAATATTCATTAACCGGTGCCTAGGTGTATACATGGCTCTTAACCACTCTTGTTTATGACTTAAGGACTTGTAGTACTGACCTTAGTTTAACACAGCAGCAGATACCAAATTAACCTCTAGCCTCCACAGGGCTAGCCATGCCCTGCTAACAAGCAACCTGTCTAGACACACAAGAAGTACTTTATGATTCCACCTCTCACAACCCCCCCCACTCTCTCTCTCTCTCTCTCTCTCTATCTTTCTCTCTCTATTTCTCTCAACCTCTCTGTCTCTGTTAACACGTACTGGCACATCCTCCCTCCCTCTATCCTCTTCTATCTTTCACCTCACCATTTCTTCCCTATTTCCCCCCTACACCATTTTTCATGTAACTCCCAAGCTGTGCAGTGCTTGGGTCATGCACCCAGCAACCACAGTTTTATCAGATGTTAGATTTTTTTTTCTTATCCTTTACAACACAGCACAGACATAGCATAATAAAATAATGAAACGATATTAAAAACCACAATGGTGCTTAAATTTAACTACCAATACATAAAGTTATTATAGTAAACCTATAAATTATTTAAAAATTACACATCAGTACAGAGGTCCTGCAATATAACCATATCACACTACCATAGAACACTATTATTAGAGTAATAATTATACAAAATAAAAAATATTGTGCAATAAGGTCACTAAACTCGCTTTTGAGTGTCACAGAGTATAAATCCAATCAAGGTTAGTGTGTATAAGGAATATTATAATAATTTCTGTCACAGGAACTAGATTAAGCAAAAAATCCTACAAATGAGAAATAATGGGTGTTTGTCAATTAATCTTAGGCTTATTAGTTGATATGCATATCAGGAAAAGAAAATATGAGGTCCTCTTCATGTCAGGACAAACAGACTGATACCACGAAGAAAAAGTTACTGTACTTACAGTCTGAACTACGATCCAGATATTGCTCTCCTTCCTTGTTGACAGATTGGACCACAACCCACAACTGTAAATCTGGTAACCAGCTACAAGTTCAGCACCAGCTGACAGCTTGCTCTTTGAAAACTCTGCATTGCACAGAACCACGAGGACAAAGCCTTCACTCAGATTCTGTTAGATATATTGTACGTCAGTCTGTGAGATTCATTGCATTCCAGGAGTTACACTTGCTGAGGGTACAGCAATTGTCCCCATAAAAAAATATAGAATTTTAGTAAAATACTACAAAAAAAAAAAAAAGCATTTGAATGAATAGGATGAATATAAGGTTCAAAGTTTGATTTTGAATACTTAAATATGTAACACATGAGGATCAAGATAATACTATTTATCTACAGGAATGTTAATAGAAATATTATAACCGCACTTCTGAATAGGAAGTACATTTATTATAGGGCCCAAAAATGCCAGGTACCTTTTTTCTTTTAAATAGGAGTTAAAGTCTCCCTCTACTCTGAAATATGTTTTCTTATTACTACATCGCTTGGATGTTTGACCTTAACTGTGCAGAGACGAAGGCTGTTTTCACATTCATCTGCTGAAGGGAGAAAGTTTCTCTGTGCTCATCTTAAATGTGAGCTTTAAGCAGGTACCTATGAGCATGATTTGTGACATCACAACTAATTTGGTCCAGTCTGCAACTTATTAAGGCGTGATGAGGTTTTTCAATGAGGAAGAGTGTAATGTGTAATTTTAAGATGTTTTAACATGTTTGTTGAACTTTTTGTGGAAAAAAACACATCAGACACAAATCGTCAGTCAACACAGAGTATTTTATAGCGTATGTCTTAAAACACGTCTGGAGGGGATTTTAAAAATCTATTATGTTTTTTTTTTTTTTTAAATATGTCCCACTACAGCTAGTGCTATTACTTGCACAGGCTTAGGATCCAAATACTGTACTTCAAAATGTTTCATAATCCAGTAATTGACTTGATATTATCTTTTCTTATCTAATTTTAGGTAATAATTCCTTTCTAGCTGCTTGTTTAGTGAAAAGATCTGCACAGGTGCAATGCAACTGTTTTGCAAATTAACAATATGTCGACTGAACATGTATCTTAAATCATCCATCACAGTCAAATATATATTCAAGCAGACAGTATATGCTGTACACAGATGTGTACACATGCATATACTGTACATAACCCCTTACTACATGTGTATATAGTAACTTATTATATTACCCATTCAGTATTTATTTCAGTACTCTTTGCACTCTTACACACCTTTGCACAACTTGTATCCTTGATTACAATCTACAGAAACTGTTTGGCCTGTATATAGACATTGTTATTGTTCATTTGTTGTTTCTATATGTAGGCTACATGTCTTTTTTTCACCTATTTGCTTGTACATAATAGTCATATGTGAAATTAAATGAAATTGTAACATATGTTTATGTTTACGTATCTCTGTTCAGCTTTGTTGTCCTTGTTTTGGCTGAATATTCATGTGTATCATCCTGATCGTTGAACTAGAAACTAGAAATCGGAGTCAAATTCCTTGCATGCATAAACATACTTGGCCAATAAAGCTGATTCTGATTCAGATTTTTTTCCACTAAAATATGTCCCTCTAGAGCTCGTTAGAGCTGGGATATTAGTGCGATTACTTGCATAGCCTTAAGATCTGCATACTGTACTTCAAAGTACCTCAGAATCAAGTAATTTACTTAATAACATATTTTCTAGTTGCTTGTTTAGTGCACAAAGATAAAGTAATCTGTAGGCCTATAGGTGCAGTTCAACTGCATTGAAAATTAACAATGTGTTGACTGAAAATGTGTCTTCAATCATCCATCACTGTCAAATATATTATCAAGCAGGCTGTATAGACTGTACACAGATGTGTACACATGCATATACTGTACATAACCCCTTATTAGATGTATATAAAAACTTATATTATCCATTCAATATTTATTTCGGTACTCTTTGGACTCTTACACACCTTTACAATACTTGTATTCTTGTTTACAATTGGCAGAAACCGTTTGACCTCTATATAGACTTTGTATGTTGTTGTCCATTTGTTGTTTCTACTTGTACAGTACCAGTCAAAAGTTTGGACACACTTTCTCATTGGGAAAGTGTGTCCAAACCTTTGACTGGTACTGTACATATCTATTTTTTTCACCTACTTGCTTGTATATAATGGCTATATGTTTATGTTTTCGTATCTCTGTTCAGCTTTGTCGTCCTTGTTTTGGCTGTATATTCACGTGTATCTTCCTGAACGTTGTTGTGTGTAAGCACATTGAGAGCCACTAGAAACCCAAGTCAAATTCCTTGCATGCATAAACATACTTGGCCAATAAAGCTGATTCTGAATCAGATGTTTTTTCACTAAAATATGTCCCACTAGAGCTCACTAGAGCTGGGATATTGGTGCTATTACTTGCACAGCCTCAAGATCTGCATACTGCATTACTTGAAAATACTTCAGAATCAAGTGGTTTACTTTATATGATTTTTTCTGATCTAATTTGGGGTAAAAACTTAATATCTATTTGCTTGTTTAGTGCACAAAGATTACGTAATCTGTAGGCTTATAGGTGCAATGCAACTGTGTTGAGAATGAACAATCTGTTGCCTGAAAATGTATCTTAAACACAATGAACACACTGAAACACGTCATACTCTCAAGCAACAATATACCTTTGTATTTTCATCTCCGCATTAAGGTTACCCTCTTTGCTGTCGGCTCTGTTTGGTGTTTGACGGATGTCACCCCAAAGGTGCCGAACCACTGCGTTGTTGTGAGTTTTGTCCCCACTCGGATTCCGTATAATACGAGCTTCTGATTGGTCGATCCACGGTCCATGCTGAAAACAATCGTTTTGATAACTACGAGCAGGTACGTGAGCTACTACTCAACATATAGCTACTTCTAATAATTATAAATAAGCAAATGTTCATATGGGCAGTGCAGTTTGTTTCGAGCCCAGTGAAAGTATTAAATGTACTTAAGAATAACGACTTCCTCAAATCATTTAGGGCAAGAATATTTAATGAAGAGTTGACGTAAGCGGGCTAGCTACACTAGCAGCTAACGCTACCTATCCGCGCAGTTTTATCACTTACGACGTTAACCTTTGGTCAAATCATAAACAGCAGTCACAACATACTGCTATACGGAGTACTCGTAAATAAAATCCAGCTGTTGCATTGAACGAGGGGCCGACACACATCACGAGCTAGTTAGTTAGCTCGTGGGAAGCTAATGTAGCTAATTGAAATAACCTGCGACCGTAACAATCACTGTTTGTCTGCAACTCTTCCAGATCACAGTCAAGATGAGTCTCAGAAAGCAGACCCCGAGTGACTTTTTGAAGCAGATAATTGGGAGACCTGTGGTGGTCAAACTGAACTCCGGTGTCGATTACAGAGGTAACGTATTAAAGGACGAGTTCACAATTTTTCAAGTCTGTCGCAAAATAACAGTCAGGTGCCCAAAAGAACATTAAAATAGGTTTGTCTTGCCATAATCATTCCCCCTGTTCATACTTACCATTAGAGGATCCCTTCATAATGCACTCATAATATAAATTATAGCGGGCACAAGCCTCCTTCTGTGCAAACATGTATTTAAAAGTTTGTCTGACGCTAATATGACGCTTCAGTCCAAATTAGTCAAATCAAGTAGATATCTGTCAACATTACCATCTTTGTAGCGCCAAAGTCCTTTTTTTGTTACTATACTTCCACCGCAGCTCAACAGGGAAACATAAAGAGGGAATTTGATGTAAATGTGGCAGATATCCACTTGATATGACTAACTCAGACTACTGAAGCCTCATTTAAGCTTCAGATAAACTTTTAAATGCATGTTTGCACAAAATGACCGTTTGGACACACTGTGGATTTCGGCCCCCATCTCTCACATTGAAAGTGCATTCAAAGGGGATCTTTTAATCGCCACGATGAAGAGTAAGAATCATTACAGCGAGGAAAACCTCTTTCAGTGTTCATATGGGCACCTGACCATTGTTTTAAGACACACTTGAAAAAAATTGTGAACCTATCCTTCTAGTGTAGCTGGCAAATTGCTTCCATCATGTCTTTTAATTGTGACGAAGTGCATACAATAACCAAAACACTACACATGCATCTGTTTCTTCAGGTGTCCTGGCCTGTCTGGATGGTTACATGAACATTGCCATAGAGCAGACTGAGGAGTATGTCAATGGGCAGCTCAAGAACAAATATGGTGATGCTTTTCTAAGAGGAAACAATGGTAAGATTCTTCAATTTATACACAATTAAGAGTTATCTGGAACAGAAACACTTAGTTATATACACACACTTTATCTACTGCTAATGCTGACGACAACAAAACCTTAAAATCAAATACTGCCAGAGTGTTTAGGCCCCAGTGTGACACGCCTAAATGAGGGACAGGGGTTGTAATAGTGTTGTCAATAAATTTTGTCAGACAATGATAACTTTAAACTTTTTGTGGGTAATGGCAAAATGTTGAATAGTTATTTTATCAATATACAAACAATCTAATGCCAAAGTAAGAGCAGTTTTTAAGCAGTTTTCTGCCACTATGAACACTCTGAGTATGTCCTAGTTTACACATCAACTTTCCAACATCCCCTTGTTGATAGTAATATCATTCCACTGTAGTAAACAGCAGGTCAGATGGTCATTATATAATCATGGCAATTGGTAAAATAAAATTCAAACAAATATTAGAAAACAGCTAATGAAATCTAAATTTAAATTATGTCCTCTTTTTGGGGTCTATTAACATGTAAAGGGAATCTTTTTTTATTCACTTCTGAATATTTCATAAAGTCTGAACTGTCCCTTTAAACCCCATGACTCAGGCTTTGCCCTGTTGATGATGTGTGAAGCTTAAAACAACAGACATTGGGAGCTCTCCTACTATCCATCCTTGACGAGTAATGGATTGTAATAGCACTAAAACCTGTCAAAAAGTCATCGTCAGTTCATGATACTTAAAAATGTTTCATAAGTTCTGCATCCACCACAACAGTCAGAACTTTTGTTTGAAGAGTCTGCTTTTTGAACTTTTGTCCGTATCCTCGTCCCATCGTCTAAATTTTCCTGACATCAGCCATGTATCATATCTACTGTTTGATTACCTCTTGAATGTGAGTCATGCTGGCCAGTGGAGTGCTCAGTGAGATAAAAGAGCCAACAACCATAGATGGGGCTATTTTAGTCAAAAGTGACCAGGTTGATAAAAGCAGATTTGAGTAAATGTAACAATTGCAATTGTATTAACTAACATAACCATGAGAAGTGGAGGGTGGGGTGACTGCAAACAGGAGAAGGCATTAAGAGTCAAGTCAACTTCCACTTGCACAAAAATTCACAATTTCAGCAAATTTTTCAGTATATCTGCACTTTCAAATGTGTTTATGTGAAAAAACAAACAACTAATCAAAGGGTTTATTTTCTGACTTTATACCGTGCTTTTCCACTTTCTGCTTTTCCACACACCAAAATTTGCTCAGTGTTTTGTACCTTTATCTGAACATGTTTTGAAAATTTAATTTGATGCATGAACACCACAAAATGACCACAAAATAAGAAATTAAATATCAAAAAATGTCAGATTGGTCTCAGAAATATCTTTGTGTTGCTCAGTTGTAGTAATCATGTTTTCATCTCTCCACAGTTCTGTACATCAGCACCCAGAAGAGGAAAGTCTAGTGAAGATCATTCTGTGTTTTTGTTTTTATTTTTCAGAGGAGTGTTTTTGGTTCTGTAAAGGCTGAATACTGAAGAATGTTTGTTTTTTTTGTAAAAGTGGAATAAGTTAATAAATCCAAAGTTTTGATTTATGTCTGATTCGGTGAATATTATTTGCATATTTTGTTGCATATTTTGGTGTTAAGATCACAAGGGAAATGACTGAAACTGTATGTTGATTAGAAAATATATAATTCAGGTTAGTAAGAATTTGGTGTAAATTAATCCCTTTTGTACTTTGTAAAAATGTAAATTCTGGGTTTGAAGTAATGTAATTTCAACAAGAAGATTTGAGGATAAAAAAAGATGTAATTCTTGTCAGAAGTTATAGTTTATATTGTAATATCTTTGGCTTTAATTCTTGAATAATGTCTATCAGGCTTCTTCACTGCCAGTGGGACTCTGGCTGTGAAATAAAGATGGGCACTTTTTTTTTTTTTTTTTTTTTTTGCTAAATCATTCACTCAGTTTATCCCTGGAGCAAACAATGAAGTCCAAATCTACCACTGTTTTACCACAAGGCTTCAAAAGGATTAGAACATAACATTGTAATTTGTCAGTACTAATGTGCTAATTTTGTAATTGATCTTGATAGGACTGGCTTGCAGAAACCCATTACTGGATGGCCTGTGTACAAATGTACACATCATCCTTCATTTACTTTATTTCATCAGGTAATTTGATGATCGGCTGTTTGTATAATTCTAAGTAGAACTATTCAAGTAATGTATCTCCAAAAAAAAAAAAAAAAAAAAAAAAGATCATTTCTAATTGAAAGCTCAACTTCTTTTTATCCCCATTTTAGCTTTTATCTCTGGCTAATTTAGTTTTCAAACTGAACATGAGTAATGTTACTGATAGCATCTACACAGCGATGACTCCACTTCATAGCTTTCTACTGATGGAGTGTTCGCTTCAATCCAGTAATGTAGCTGCATCTGAACTTAGGCAGTGTCTGGTGAAGTAAATCACATGGCTGTGTGATGGAGTGACCGTGCATACAAAAGTAACATGTTGCTTGTTTGAATGCAGCATTGTGAACAGACTCAATATCTACCTGTGTAAGAAAAATCTTCACTTACTGGCCATTCAAAGATCCATTACTGAATAACACAATAAGAGTGCGACTGCAGGACTAATCTATAAATGGTGCCACCTGCAGGCTATGTCATGCTGCATTAACATGTAAACGGATCTGTCAGATCAACTCCCACTGCCCTCTGCTGCAGTCTTCCATGTTTTAGTGCTTTTGAATGTCTGAGAGCGCACAGCTTACCTTTTGTCATCTCTGACTGTACATAGATGCTCTTTGTTCATAAGTCGGGTTTGGATTGGCTCTGTCGTCCCCGTCCATGTTGCCCTTTGAAAATGAATGCAGGAGCATATGCAAGGAATTGGAAGTTTATTCCATTTCAGTGTGGCCTGTGGTAATTTAGCAAATGAGTTCAAAAGTGGCATCACCTCATTACGCTAAGATAAGAATGCTATAAATATATGATTCATTAGGCTCTTAATGAGAATGCTGTGGTGTGGAGGCAGTGAGGGGAATTCTTTTCCTTCCAAGGGTGGATTTTTGAGAGCCTTGTTTTCCAACCTGTACATGCGCACTCTGGCCCCTGGAAGGAGACAAAAGGCTGCCAAGGTCAGGCCCGACTTGAGAATGAAGGACGCGTTATTGATCAAACTCTGCCGAGCTGCAGCTGTAGAGAGGGAATGTTGAGGTGGGGGGTTGGAGGGAGGTGGGGGGGGATTGAGCTGCAACACAGACACACACACGGGCAGACATAGGCACCGAGTGATGTGTACACAGAAACGCATTGTACACAGTGCAACACACAAAGAATCATTATGGCACCTAGTGAGGGTTAGTACAGGCAAATATTTACCCACTGGAATCATAACTGAGCCGCTGGCTGTGTGGCCTCACAGGGAACCCAATTAATACCATTCATACAAATGACCTGGTGGTAGACATCATGCTATTGAACCATGCTCTTTAAAAAAAAAAAACACCGAACGGATGCAGTGACTTTTTCATTTTGCATGTCCATGTGCGTGTCAACATCTGAGTAGTGGTTTTAGCCTCACAGTCCCTTTCCAAACCCACATTTTTTTCTTTTGAGTCACGGAAATGAGGTGCGTGATGAATGTGAAAAATAACCAACCCTTTTTTATTTCACATAGTTTTATTCTAAGATGCCTTTTTTCCCCTCTGACTGGTATAGTTGGTGTATGGCACTGGTCCCCCATTCACCCCCAGCAAAGCAGAATGGCTCAGGGGGCTTGGTGGAGGATGCTGCAGAGGCTCAGCGTTGACGTATGGAGGTGAGTGATGGAGGGGAAGAGGACAAAGGAGGATAGAATAGGTGACAGCCTTGTTATGTAGGAGAAAAGCGAGGGGAGACTCAAGTCTTACAGCACCACCAGCTGCCAGAGCTACAAAACTACAGTGGAGACACAGGAGGGAGGAGGGAGGGAAAGTGGAGTATGACTTTGACCCTGACTGATCACTGCAGCATGACTGTCTAGCCTTTTCACAAGGGATCAAAGGATGACAAGGACAACCTGAAATCAGTGTTTTTTTTTTTTCACGTTTGGCTGTACCATATTCTCATTTGGACAAGGACCCATTTCTGTTTTTCTCTATGCAAATGTATTCAGTCTTTTCATATGAATGGGTTTTGCCAGGGTTGACGGAGAGTCTGCTACACATCGGGAACATTCAAGATACCTTTTCTCCCTCTTTTTTTTCTTGTTGCACATATTCATTGGTATCAAGGTGAATAACTACATTGTAAATGAATGAATTATGTGCGCATACATTCAATGATGTGGTGAGTGTAAAGAGGTGGACAAAATAAAAGAAATACCATACTATAAAATGTAACACAAAACCACCACAAATTACAGCCTTGAAAATGGTTTGATCAACACCTCTGACACGAGTTAAAAATAAAGATAAACACACAGTAAGTTAAACAAAGGTCATGCTTATTGCATTGTATTATATAATTGTTTTTTCATATGTAAAGAGTCCTCTCTCCTCACAGTGTATTAGGATCTGTGCTGTCCTGTGTGAACTTGACCAGCTTTAACCTCTGCCTGACAGCCTGTCATGTGTTTAGGATGTAAATGATGACGGTGACCTCCCACACCGTGTCTCTCCTCTCACATTCCACCATCTGGGTCAGAGGTCCTGTTAGGTTAGCACAGAATAAACAAACACCTTAGAAACCGCATAACAATGGCAGACTAATGTTGAAAACAGCTGCTGCTGATTAATAAACTGAAACCCTTCATGTTTGTCTATTAATCAGTTATGGCCATTCCTCTCCAAATATATCAAGGTTGAGTGTGTGTTACTGTGAATTACTGATGTTTTCATCCAAAAGGTTTCCTGCTCCACTTAGTTGTCTTTCAGTAACTGAAATCCAAGTTCAAGTTTGATGGTTGTTTTGATCTTAATTGAGTGTGAGAGCCTGCGCTGGCCTGCGCTGCTCTGCAACCCCTAGGCTCTTTATTTAGCCCCGAGGACAGTCAACCTTGGCCAGAAATGTGACCCTTGACCTTCTTATCTGGAAGAAGCTATTCCCAGCGTGGACAGGGGCTTCTGTGATTTATCTTGGCTCCAAAATGGCAGCGTGATGCAGATGGTAAGGTTAGTGGAGCATAACTAGGTACCCTTCAGGAGGCCAGAGAGCAGTACTGTTGCGCTCACAGAGAATTCACAAGTTATGTGTTGCACAGATACCAATGCCATCATAACAGAAAGTTTAAGGCAGGAAAAGTCTTGTACGATACAGTCAATCGCTCCACATGAATCCTTAAACCATGTTCCCAAAGGCTCTCCAGCGGTCCCATAGCAGTAGGGTCGATTTTGAAAACATGCTTGCTCCAAACCTTATACTTAATACATGTTAACCATTTTTCATTATTGACCATGACCTAACCTGCTTACACCACAATAAGCTGTAAGGACATGAACACAAAGCACATCATGGCTGTTCTTCTCAACAGGGCAAAAGTTGTTTTGTTGGTTGCATCATCCATGTCATTAGTCTGTCTTAAACAGCATATCATACCTGTGACAACAAGAAGAGGTGAGATTAGGGGTTGGGGTGAAACGAGACATACTTGATCAACTTGTATACTAAAATATAAAAAACTGAGCTTTTGCTGAATGACTATTGAGGATTATACATTTGATTATTTGAGTGATGATTATGGGCCGTCTTACAGAGCTGAGACTTTAACTAGAGTCCGACTTAAGTCACAAAAGTGAGGATTTGACACATAACCTGCACTGGGCTGAGATTTTACCTGCTTGAGACTTGAAGGCAGAAACATTCAATTTTATAATCATAAATAAATAATCATATTTCGACCTTGTACAAAACAAGAACAATCAAAAATAGACTAATAAAACAGCTAGAGACATGCCTTGTATATAGGCATACAATTCCAATATTTAGATTAGATTAGATTGTTAAAAGGTCCTTGTCAACTTTGTAAAAAATTCACCATTCAGAGATTTGAAAGTTAACTTGCAGTTTGCTCAGGAGGACTTTTGAATTGACAAAACTGATCTGAAAGACAAAATAATCCCATTTAAAAAAAATGTCTGTTAACATGTACTGCTTTATTTTTCTCCTTTGATACATAGTTTATGTATTTTTTTTATTTTTATTTTTTTACTTATTCCATATTAAATCCAAAACCAAATGATCTACCATTGGGGCAAAAAAAAGTAAAAAAGTAAAAATACTCTGTTGGATGAATCCTTGGAAGCATGAAAATTAATAGGAAGTCACTGAATCGCACATTGCACAAAATAGTAAATTTAAAAATGAGGTCATCAGCGCTCGTGAGCAACAATTAGTGACTATGAGGTAAACAGTCTGTGTCAAAGAGCCATTTTCAATTGCCTTTTTGCTTCAGAATGGCTATTGCCTGTCCTGTTTGTCAGCCAAGTCTCACTACTATACACATGAGATTTGCATGAAATACAAACTAACCCTGCACTCAGGCAATTAGCCTCCATTACACTGGCGTTCCGATTGCCAATTTGTCTGCCATGCAAGGTAATCCGGAGTGTTGCTGGCAAGCACCCAAAATGGTAATAACGGTACTGCAAGAGTCTTTTGTTGTTGTTTCCTCTCAGACTGACGGCCACAGGCGGCTGTTGTGTCACTGGATGAAATGTTGAGGAAGTGGAAATGTCTGCACGGCAGTCAGGAGTCAAGACATGAACCTTTGCCCTTAAATACTACAGTGCAATGGCTTTAAGGCTGCTGTTGTTCTGGTTTTGGTCTCATGACTCCATCTTAATTTGTTATTCAGGTTTTGGTGTTATTCTGGCTACAGCACAATTAAGCAGTGGAGGTCTGCATTATTATTCAGAAACCACAGAAATTGTATTCCCTTTCATTGGTTTTGAATAAACTAAAAAAAAATATTGGTTTATTACAACTTGGATCCTTTTTTCATAGTTGCAAGCTTCGTTTCTCTTGGTTATGATAACATAATAATCACCAACTTAATTGCGAAAATATGACAACGAGGGCGGTTTGAAAATGCAAGAAACAAGCAGTCAGATTCAGTCACAAATTTGGAAGAGAAAAAAAAAAAGATGAACAGTAAAATTATAACCCAAACTGTCCATAAACATCTATCACACTTTACAGACTGGCTTTCTGGTCCAACTTTGACCAACCATAATTAGTGTAGTGTTTTCATGTGTTTTTTTCTGTGCAACGAGGTATTATTACTGACATTTTCGGTGAACTTGCTTTTTGTTTTACCTCCATATAAAATACTTAAGACAATTTAACTGTTGGGTTGTTTGCAACCTGTTTGATTGTCAGATGCTGCTGTGTTGTCAGATCTCAGCAATCACATTACCATAACCGATGGAAACAATGGCCAAAACTCTGGAAATAACACCCACGTTGTAATAAACTGGAATGATCCTTTAATGATAGTTTGACAGCTTCACATTGAGCTTAACTAATTTGACATCATACAGTCTTTCCATGTAGTAGCATTTGCTCTCAGTTGGACTGAAGATTGTTGGGATGTTCAACTGTGCCTGCCACACTTGAATGGCTGTGTGTGTGTGTGTGTGTATTTGTTTCAGTTTGTGTGTCCACAGTTATGGAGAGAGAAGCTCAGCGGTTTGACTCGCTGCACTCAGAGTGCCTGTGATATTGCTCAAGGGTAAAGCCAGACAGGAGAGTTATGACTTCAGCCCATCTCTGGCCATCAGGGAGGTCATAAGGAGGCTACAGTCACACAGGCTCAACCGCATACATACACACACACACACGCGCGCACACACACACACACACACAAACACTCATTTACCTAACACACAGGAACACACAGTAAGCCACCTTATCCATCACAAACACACGCATGCATACTGGACGAGGGCCAGTATTAGAGTCAGGGCACTGTCATAAACACAATTACAGCCTTTCAGTCTTGAGCCATAGCTAGGTCTTTCTCTGTCCTGTCTGTGTGTCTGTGTGTGTGTGTGTGTGTGTGTGTGTATGTGTGTGAGAGAGAGACAGATACAGAGAGAGAGAGAGGATGTATGTGAACATTTGCGTCACAACATATTATGAGGTAGACGAAGGAGAGCACCTTTCACATCAAGATATGATTTCCTGTACAGCAAACTGCAGGAACAAGAGGCCATTAAATTCAATGTGACACTCCCCAGGTTAGCCGCTGATGCTTTATACGTGGGCGTGTCACTTTGAGAGTTTTTAACGACCATCACAGAAAGTGGAGAGGGGATGCTCCCCAGCAGACACACACACACACACACACACCTACCTCTGGCAGAAGGTGCTAGGCAGGATTGGAGGAGCAGCTTTTATAGAGACAGATATAAAGGTAAGACCTGGGAGAGGAGACATCTGACAGAGTTTTACGAAGTGCCACAAGTGAAGGGCCAGTGCTTTTAACAGTGCATACAAATTGAAACATATTCTTACATCATATTTTTTTTGTTTATTGTGACAAAAGATGTAATATCCCACTTAAGAGAAGCTTGTATATCCTTCAGTTAAATGTGTGAGGTGATGTTATGGTTATCTGGGCCGTCACCAGTCCCTGTGCTGCTGCACTGTATTTTCTACATTTTGTTTTCTACATTTCTAAAACATATCTTAGCTCCTTATGCCCTCTTGTGGCAGATATCGGAGGTAATTTCACTCGCAGCCAGCCACTCACTCAGCCCCCTTGTTCCTTATTTTAATTGACCTGGATTTGTTCCTTTGCTTTGCTGTAATGAAAAAGCGAGAGGTGCCTCGAGACTGAAAATCCTGTCAGCTTCGCCCTGCAGCAATTCCCACACCCCAAAACTGGGTCCCCTTTACAAGATCTACTGTTTGAAGCTGAGCAGAAATAAAAAATTTAAAAGACCTGGGTGCTTCAATGCCTTGCAATGAATAATTAAGAAATATGCATTTCCAGATAATGGAGAAGGGAATTTTAATACATTTGGATGTAAATTCATTGAAGAAACACTTTGGCATATATTTGTGTGGGGCTTGTACATGAGTTTGTCTTGTATCCTTATTTCTCTGTGTCAAGAGACAGTAAAATATTCATCCAGCGTTTCACACCGAGTTTGCTGCTATATTAAACATAGAGGATGACTTTTTAAAAAACAGAAACCTGTACAAATGGGACACGTGCTCATTTGGGCCCCGCACTAAAAGAATATGAACGGAGATACTATCAAGTCTGATGCATATACATATTACAGTAATGCTGTCTGTGTCTGCTTGTCAATGTGCTGCTGAGAGACTCATATTATCAATACAAGGCGATCAATATTCTACATCATGAACAAGGTCATTCAATCAAAACTTGTTGGATTAAAGATTCAAAAGAGATTAAATTTGTTTTAGAATGGGATAGAAAATCAAACATTGTAACTAATAGATTATACAGTGATTTTTAGATACACAGCGCTTCTATGAATATAAAAATGCTACATAAATATACAAAACACTGCATATGTGTGATGAAACACAATCTCATCTTCGCTGTCAAAATATCTCCTCTTTGCTGACTAAAATCCAATTAAAGTAAAGTCACAGTTTCTCTCCAGTCACCATGTAAAAACTATTTAAAATGCATAAATCATAATAGTTAGTCGTACCTGTCAGCACCTCCATCCAACAGTGTTATACCTGGCCACATAAAACGACACACATTTGAGGATGAATTCTCCCTTGCTGCTCATTGGTGAGTTTTTTTCTCTTGTCATTACAGAGCATAGCTTACAACTCCCTGTATAGTTATAAATCATAGACCATGGGCCTGTTTGATTTTACACTTGATGACTCATCAGAGATTTAACTCTTCATATTAAAGCTCGGTGACAATTTTATGGCCTCCATACTGGAAGAAGACTGAATATGTTGTGTGCCGTGTTACAACAGAAAGCCCTCTGTCTTCATAACTCATCTCCTGCGAAGGCAGAGCTGGGTTTTTTGCTCGGGGCCGCGAGCGGAAAGCCTGGCAAGGCTGGGACTGAGGTGTGCGTATGTGCGCGTGTGCATGCATGGCGTTTGTTGTGTGTTTGCGTGTGCGCTCGAATGACTGTTCTTCCTAATTAAGCATCAGCAGCTTCTTGGACCAGGGGAAGGCAAGACTTCACAGCCATTAAATCAGGACAATGCTTTTTGTGTCACTGGTGCTGGCGTAAGTTGCCCTGCTTCCCCTCCTTCTCCTTGCATCTCTTCTCTCTCCTTACCCTCCCACCTCCTCACCCTCCGTCAGTCTCACAGCTGCCATGCAGCCTAGGGCTCCAAAAATAAATGATGGCTTCCCAAGTGCATGGTCAAGGCCAGGCAAGTTGGCAGGGCTGGATCTCCTTAGAGAGCTGCAGCAGTGACTTCACTAGTGTGCCCTCCGTTGGTGGATTGTGTTAACTGCAACTACATTTCGGTGGGCACATTAATGTACAGGAGGTGGATAAAATAACAGAAATACTGTTTAATATAATGAAGTCCATTACAGCAGCACAAACTGCTACTTCTAAAATTACCATAAAGATGAATTAAAGCTTCTCTGACACAGTTTCAACATTTAAATCTTCAATACAGTATTTATTTCAGGGCAGTTGTATTGGATTCAGTTTTACAGGTGTCCATGTTAATCCTCTACTGCTTTGTAAATAGATCCTCAGCCTTTCTCTAACATGCCGTTTGGACATAGATAATTGATCAGTGAACAATATACGGCTTTGATCTCCCGTTTACACATCGTATGCCAGGATCCCACCAAATAACAAACACTAAGTTCAGATTCTTACTGTTAGGCTTGAAGGCTGGTGTTTGCCACCCATATGACACTAATTCATAAATTAATGAAAGTACATTTTGTTGGACGAGTTGTAAAGAAGGCTCCCGTCTCCTCTCCTTGCGCTGGGTGACAGGGGAAGTGGAAGTAAGGGCACTGAAAAGTCAAAGTGGATCAGTGTAGACTATTCCTAGAATACAGGTGTGACCAGCTGCCTTAGGCTCTCTCAGAAAGAAATTAAGGTCAGCACAGGACCAGTCTGTGTGTATGTATCTGAGAGAGAGTATTTAAATAATATGCGCAACCAGAAACATCTTTAAAATAAGTAACTTCAACCAAAAGCTGAAATAATTTCTGATTAACGGATTACTCATTTCACCGAAAACTATTTTGATAACTAATTACTTGTTTTAGTAATTTTTCAAACAGAAATGCCCCCAAAAATGGCTGATTCCAGCTTCTATAATGTGGGTATTTGCTTTTGTTGTTGCTGTCTGTTATTGTTGTAGCACAAAACAAGACATTTAAAGACATCAACTTGGGCTCCGGGAAATTTTGATGGGCATTTTCTGACATTTAATAGACGAAATGATTAATAATTCGGAAAGCAATCATGAGAATAATCAACAGTAATCATAAAAATTGCTTGCAGTCTGACGGCAAACAGTCACAGAGTTGAATAAACTACTGTTTGTCACAGTTAGAGCAAAACAAATTTCAAGCTTTAAGGTCATTTTTATTGCATGGGTATTGTCTGGTATACATCATATAGTACAGGTGTTCATATTATTCTGCCCACACACTGCATGGTTATTCGCGTTCGTAGGCAGTATACCCATCAGATACACAGCTGACATTGTGCTTCGGCTTATGCAAGACGACACGCAGATGAATGCATGAGAATAAAATATACAAAAGAGAAATGTCATTCTTGTGTCAGAGCAAGAATCCACCTACAGGAACACATTATGCATGTGAGCAGGTACATGAACATACATAGAAACTCAGCCTCATCTGCCCTCCATCAAAACTCTGTGCACTGTAGCGGCTCAGTGCTGCAGAGTGGATGAAGTGGCTTAGAGGCAGGTCCTTTGGTCTGGTATTAATTTTACATACTCTAAGGAGGCCATATATATCTTTTATCCATTTAATTAGTTCTGCTGTCTCTAAGTTGGTCAGGTCCATTTTACCCTCGACGATATGAGCTAGTCCAGTCAGTCATGGAATTCATCAAATATATGCATTGCATCTCTGAAGACTATTCAGGCTTTAATACATATTCAATGGCTGAGTTATTGTTGTCAAAGGCAGACGCACTGAACTGCAGTTCAGAGAATTGAGAGCAATTTAACTCACATTTCTGTACAGGCCGTTATTGACTTTGGCATCAAACATTATGAATAATGGCTTAGTCTACTCAAATACAAATAAATGTTCATAGACACAGACCAGTGCTGAGGGCCTTAGGCGTTTTAGCTTGAATACTTTCTGCAAAACAACAATTTAGGACATGTGTTGCTTGTGAAATGCAATCAAAACATCTCAATAGATGATTTATTCATTTTAACAAAATTTATAGATGTTTTCCTTTTACTGTTTTTGTGTGATACAGTACTTACACAAATGGGAGAGTTATGCACCAGTGGGTGGACCGGGCGTCCACTAGGGGTCAGGCTGACACAAAACATTGAGTACCTGCTGTATGTGGTGAAATAACTGCACACATGTTTGAAATAATGCAAAGCAAGATCATCACAGAAAAATAAAATCCATATAAAATACATTGATGATCAGAAAATGGCTGATTTTGATTAAAAACATTAAAATACAAAGCAACTCATAAGCATGATGTAAGTTAATTTTTATGTAAAAACTATTAAAAACTATATAAATAAATATTTTGTAGCAGTAAATGTGACATAAAAATAAACTCTATAAGTCAAAACACAAGTGAAGATATGTTTATATTAAAATAAACATTTAATTCCTGCTGGCTATTGTACAGATTGATTTTTACACTATATTGATCTTTACTATGAACAGATCAGATTTTAAATGAAGTGCATTCACATTCAAACACTTTGCCATCAGCACTCACTAAAAACTACCTTTCATACGTTACATATACTTTCCTTATAACACTGCTAACGGCTTTGAGAACATTAATTAATGCAGCAAGATAACGATATCTAACAGTACAAATCTAAATCAAAATGTGTCAGCCAGGCTTTCTGTCACAAGATTAAGTTTTTCATTCTTGTTTTTTTTCCCTCCACTTTTCAATCAAACTTTTTTTTCCCTAAAATTAAATTCATTAATAAAATTTAAACGGGAGAACTGGCCCCGACAACATCATCGCTCATATATCTTTTTCATATTATATATCTAAAATATTTTCTATGAAGATACTTCTTTCCTCCAATCTGAAAAGTGTATGTTGAATAGACAATACACCGTTACTGCAACGTTCCTGCATCACATCTCAATGAAAACTTCACCTCCTGGCTCACGCTACTTTTCCTCATTGTGCCTTTTTTTTAAGTTAACCACTGCAGGCAAATGAGACAATTTAAAGTCACTGAAAAGTTCGACATGTCAACAAAGTTTATGTTTGCAGTTTTTTTTTAAATGTTTGTGCATTTCCACAACAGACAGTCTGATATTCCCCTCAACAAAACCAGTTACTTAAGCTTTCTGTTACTGGGCAGAAACGTACTAAATGTACTAGAGAAATTTTAAATAAAAGTGACACAATTCCAGTTTCTCATGGAGGTCCAGTATGTTTGCTGCTGCCGTGAGGTTAAATTACTGTCTGCAGCAGTGGGTACAGTGTATATAAAGCTATCCTGGCCATTATTTTTATTTATCTTCTTTCTTTGGTAGAAAAGAAATGTGTTCATCTTTTTAGTAATGACCCTTCATTAAGAGCCAGAATCATCCATACATCTCACAACAGGATATTAAACAAGTATACTAAATATCAAACATCAGTTTTGATAAGACAGAAAATATATACAGTATCAGGATGTATAAAGGGGGGAAAAAAAGCAGAATTTCATTAAAGGCTTTGTTGAAGAATTTATCTGGTGAGTGACAGTATCACATTTTTTATCATGAGGATGAGAAAGTTCACACAGTCCAAAAAAAAGTGCATGAATTTCTGCTGTGTTCCACTTACTACTTTACACTCTCACATGTTAACAAACAAGAATTGAGTGTTTTCTGTGAGTTTGAAGTGTTTACTGTATGTGTATGTGTGTGTGTGTGTGTTGAAATATGTGTAGTGTATTGCAGGGTGTTAATACACAACACAGTGGGAGCAGCGCCAACATAGTGGACTCTTTAACAAGCTGTCAGGGGCCATAACATTGTTCTCCTGCAACAGTTAACACAGCACACTGGGCAGCTCCAGGTAGTGACACCCTCAATGCACTACAGAGCACCTTTGTGGTCCACACAAACACACATATACACACAAAAACACACACAAAACTGGTGTCTGTACAGACTGCTGCTCGCATTCTCACTTCTGGCCCCATACACACCAAAGCAGCTAATAGGCGGCAGTGTTCTTGCTTAATGGAAGTGCAGAGAGAGTTCTGCTGTTGAGGTAGATAGGGCCCTCTGGGCAAAAACACATTAACCTATTTGGAGGGCGTGAATTCTAGATGGTGTTATTAGCAGAGAGTCTGAGCACCTTGAGCTGAGCTGCTCTAATACTCAGGGTGAGTTTGTGTTTGTGTGCCAGAGAGAGGAAATAGG
The DNA here is from genome assembly GCF_910596095.1 of Thunnus maccoyii. Lineage (NCBI taxonomy): Eukaryota > Metazoa > Chordata > Actinopteri > Scombriformes > Scombridae > Thunnus > Thunnus maccoyii. Next base: position 14,083,143 of record NC_056534.1, on the reverse strand, counting down.
TGAGAGGAAGAGGGAAAATTCTTGTTTTAGTTGACTGTCTCAGTGAAGGTCTTTGCACAATCTATCTCCTCGGTGTGAATCAGCAGGTCCAAGGTAAAGCCAGACTTCTTTCACTGAGGGTTTTATTAGCCTTTTGGCAGCAGCACAACAAGTTAATGCAGTTCTAGAGTTGTGTGCTGAAAATATGGTGTGAAACAAAACTGACCAAACAAACTGATCATTGAGTTTTACAGAAAAATGCACAAGTTCAGGGTCAGGTTATGTTGTCATGCACTTTAAAAAGGCAATAAAATGACTTCACTGTCATAGCCACAGCTACATACTCAATTTTGCACTAAATGCTTTGAAAAAAAAAGGGGGCAATTACGCTTATGCCATCCACCAATTCTATCCAATTAGCCAATTAAGGCTAATTACAGTTTTAGCTTTGGCACAAGGGTTTTCATAATTAACCATTTATCAAGTCTCCACCCTTTTTCTCTCCAGAAGACACCCAGGCAGCAGAGCAGAGGAGGCGTGCACTCCCGCCTCCTGCTCCGCCAAACTCCCATGTCCACCTTTCCCCATGAGAGTGAAGCTGGAACTGAGCTCCGGCTTGCATCATATTCCCCTTATTACGTCTTTAGGGATGTAAATACATTTTTATTCAGCCTTTTTTACTCTACGTTAATTAAAAAGAATCATTTAATCCTTATTTTATGCACACTGGCAGTCTGCTGTAGAACATACAGTCTAAATCTGACCATACATTGCCACCCGCACAGTATGAATTAATTGAGGTGACCACAAGGTCGCCAAGGCATCTAACCTGTCCTGTTCCTCTGTGCCACACACACACACACACACACACACACAACACTCTAACCCCTATTGTACTACTGCATTATCTACTTTGAGTTAGATTCTCCAGTTTCACAGTGTAAGTGAATTTCGTCGAGTTGTGCATTATTAAAGGGCAGAAATTATTTATCTAATATTCATTATTTATATTTATACAAGGAGCTTGTCCGCAGGGAGCAGGTCTCATTTTCAGCCTCATATTTTGTAAACAGGCAGTCACAGAAGCGACAGTTCCTCTGATTTAAAGAGACAGGCCTGCTTATGGGGAGTGATGCCTACCTTGAATTCAAATGGAAAGGTGATCAATTTTTTATATTTTTTCATGCAGCATTTGCATTGACTCACTCTCGGATTCTGCCGCTGCTTCCTCTTTCAAATGGACAATGGGGGCAGACAGGTGAGTCTGAAGTGGAAAAAGGAAAAAAGAAAACCGCCACCTGAAAACTGGACAACACAGACTCAGGCTAGAAATAAGATATATTCAGCCTTTTAATTCGGAAAATAAACGGAGATGCATCCATCACTCCGAGCTGACCTCTGTGCAACTTGATTAGAATTATTGATAAGTGATTACATTAATCCCTCTTGATGATAAACAGAATCAATTATTCAATTTGATTGTTTCTTTTCCTTGTTTTCAAAAATGAATAAAGTTTGTGGAGAGCCACAGACCACTTCCACAGCCTCAAAAACTGTCTACACATACCCAAAAACCAACACAGCTCCAACCACAAACTCAAACTGTGGTAAGAGTAAAGTTCTCTACACTGTGAACTCTACTGAGCACTGGAGGTCCGTGCACAAACACACACACAAAAAAAACAGTGTTCAGTTGGTGGGGATTGTAACATTCACTATGCATCTTTCCATGTTAACACCACAGAGTAGATAGACAGAAGGAACGGCAAGGCCAGACAACCGAGTATGTGTTTGTTAGCCCCGAAAATGTGCCCGCACCTCCACACCCGCTGCGCCTGAGTACCTTTAAGTACGAACAAAATCACTTTTCAAAGGGAATAATGTAGAACAACATCATGTCAACTTTAGGACATATTTATATATTTCTTTGGGCTGGCATTAATTTTAAAGCAGCATTTTGAAGTTGAGGAAAAGGGAATGCTGTGCTCAAACCAAGACGAAACAAGAGACACGGGGTGCAGTTATGCAAATGAATGAAATAAATGTCAAAATGGCAGTGAAGAATTGATGAGGACAGAGAGCGCTTGTCTTGGTTGCGAGGGAAGTGGATGACTGAGAGGACAAGTGACGTTCATTTTCAAAGGAAAGTTTCACGCCGCTATCATGGCAGCCATTGTGACTCGCGGATAAATTTTAATGCCCCACTCTGACGATTCTGTGTCACTCTCTCTTCCTTTTTCTTTCCTTCTTTTTTTCTCTCTTTTTTTTTTTTTTTTTTATGCAAGTACCCATCGCAAACTCCTCTCCCTATCTTGCTGCGATGACATCCGAACAGACACATGTGCATGTGGCGCGCCAGGACCCAGAAAGCCTGTGCACATGGAAAAGAAAGATGGGGGAAAAGTCTTTATAAAAGATTCATCACAAATGTCTCTAATCCACTACTGCATTGTCAAGGAGATGTTATAAAGCACACATTGTAAATGGATTCTTCCCTCACTGACTAAAGTCATTTCTGCAGAGGGATGGGGGAGTGGAGCCGGGGCGACAGGGGGCATCCTTGTGTGGCACCAGACAAGTACATAGTGTGAGCAGATGAGCAGCACTCTCTGGGACTGCATTACTACCTGTCCCCAGTGCTCTGCTGCCTGTGAGCCCGACTCTAATGTAGCCTACAAGTCGGCCACATTCCCCTTGTCAAGGCTTTGACGTGCACGTCAAAAATTACCCAACCTAAAGTGACAGCCCCCTTTCTTCCCGTCTCTCCCCTCTCTGCAGCCCGGCCTGCTCTCCAACCTAGCTAGAAGAGTGCTTTGAAAGCCAAGACTGCCAATGCCACTCTTCAGCGGCAGGCACTTTATTTATTCCTCACCGCAGGCAACGGGAGGTAAAACAATATGGATGGCACTGTGGAAGCTCATAATATTAGCTTTGGCTGTGGGCACTGGGCCATAAATATCGCACTGCCTCGTAGAGAATATGATTGGAGCCACTTGAAGTATCAAGATTTTGAGCAAAGGTCTGAAAAAAAAAAATGGGAGAGGGGGCGGGGTGTCACTACCTTTCTTTCATCTCTTATCAAATCACCCTTCAGCTCCTCCATCCTCCCAGCGCAAAGTGACATAAGTCTCTCATGCTTTTAGTGGCACTTTGAAAAATAAGACCTCAGTGAAGCAAAAATAATCACTCTTTTCAACACTTCACTTCATCTGGTGATGCTCTTCACTCCTCCATTCCAGAGCCCCTTCAATCACATACGATGATATTAAGTATTATTTATTTATTTTCTGTTTCAGAGGAGCAGAGGTTGTAAAAAGGAGGAAGCGACAGGAAGGTGGGAAAGGGAGCCCCGTCCCGCCACAAACACACACACAAACATGCACGCACACACACATACACACGCACACAAAATCAAACACATTTTGTACGGCTTTGATCTCTTCTACTGTTTGACTTTTACATTAGTACAAACGTGACATTTTATGATCCGACGCTCTTTTTAACCTCATCGTGGTAATTTGTGTGTGTGTGTGTGTGTGTGTGTGTGTGTGTGTGTGTGTCAGGATGAGAAAAAGAGTGGGTGAGAGAGAGAAATATTTCAGTATGTCTCGTGTCTTTCATTACATGTTTCTCTTGAGGAAAGATGACTTTTTGATTTATAATATAGTTAAAAAAGCAGATGCTGAGAAGTGTACTGACGTATTTTTACACACAAACACACACACACACACACAATACACTCAGAGTGCATCTCGCTAAACTTCCCCTTCCCTAAAGACATGTTCTTTAAGATAAGAAAACAGACTGGATCAAGGACAGGGGATATGGACACTTCAGACTGATCTGGAGTGAAGAGGATGTTTTACTGATCAATAATCTTTTGTTGCTTTGATCTCGCCTCCATTCTGCTCTACATGCTGCCCCAGACTGACACTATTCTTTATATTTACGTATATTAAAAGAGAGGACTGTTGTCTTAAACTGTTTTTTGCATTTTCCAACATTTTGATACAGAACAAAAACTTGACTACTACACAAACAGGCAATGTGTCTACTGATGAATATTACAAAAAATGATCATTACGTATGTATTTAATTGGACAGAGTTCGAAACCTAGAGCTTGAATAATTTACAAAATGCTGTCTTATTTACTTTAATTCTTTTCCCAGGGAATTACGAAGCATATACCTGAACTTATCTAAAATTTAAGATGCTCCATCATCTCCCTCAACCTGGGATTTTCCAATTCAGTCAAATGATTCTGTGTGCTAGTAGGTTGTAATCATGTATTTAGCCGCTGTCAATTATTTTCTCCTAAGATGCAGAATATTGCAATTAGTGGATCCAACTGCATTGGCTGTCCAAAAAAGTCAAAAGAAAACACCGAAATCTAGATAATTTTGTACAGTGCAGAGATAGAATATTTTAAATGGGTACTCCAGAGATTTAGTTCTGTACTTTGGAAACTCACAGGAGACAGATTTTTTTTTTTTTTGAAATGGTCAAAATTGAAGCAGTAGAGGCCAAGATATCCCAACTTTTGGCCCCTAGTCTGGGTTAAGCTCCAAAAAAGGCTGGATCCTACATTTCCCAGAATGCAAATCAATAGCAACCTCCAGTTTGTAATGGAGTCTTTGAAGTCACACGCTCAAGCCTAAGATACCCTGCAAGAATGCAATTCACCAAAAAAGGAGAATGAATTTTACAATAAGAATAAGTAAAACAAATGATTATTTACATTAGTTTCAATGGAAAGTAGTTAGTTTCAACCTCTTACAAGCTCAACTCTACTAACTAAACCTAAATAACTGTCAGAACTTTCTCTCTATAATCACTAACACATTACAGAGTTATTTTCAAGAAACTTTCAGGACCTTCAAAATAAAGCATTATCTTGCATCAGTGAATTTACACAACTGTATGTCTTTGTTGTATAAAATTAGTGAAGGAAAAATGACATCTCCTCTAGCACTGTACAAACAGTTATTTTGATAAAAAAATATCTGCATAATCATGACTTTCTTTCACACAAGTTTATTTTGTGAGAACTTCCAAAAAGTACATGCACCATATTCATAAGCGGTGGTAGTTCGAGTTGAATTTCACGTGCTATAGAAGCGAGCCAGAGAACGAGTATCAAGCCTCTCTGTCTTCCTGTTCTCTTGTATCTACATCAGTGCACAGACAACACTCACATCTGAGCCGGGTCACTTAGGACCTCTGCCTCATCACTTTAACTAAGTTACACAATCCTTTGCTCTGCTGTCGTTTCATCCCCACTTACCCTCCTCTCATCTCACCCTCCTGCACATGCATCTGTGTGCATCTGCGTCCCCAACTGCTGCGCAATTAAAGAGAGATGAGCAGTGCTGTTAGTTTATAAAAAAAGGAGTGAAAAAACATAATGTAGTTTGTGTGTCACCATCAATTTACTGCATGTTGAAACTTTAAAAGAGCCGATGAATAATTCCAGAGGAGAGCAAAGGGGAAGAAGGGTGGGGTGGTAAAAGAAATAGATGGAACATAGAAAAGAAGACAACAGGAGGGGGTGGGTGGAGTGGGGGGGTAGTAGAGAAAATGACATTGTTATTCATCTGACTCTTTGTCACAAGTTGAGAGTGAAAGATGCAAAACTTCAAGCACACAATCTCCCGTGGGTGAAATACTGCAGTTCAAACAAAGTAAACAACTGTTTTACTGTGATGCACACTTTAGTCTTGCTGGAGGCTAAGTTGCCTTCCTGCTGCAGCTGGTATTGTGGCACACTTCGCCGGCAGGGGAGAGCACGAAAATTGTTGCAAAGATCTCACAGTATTCTCACCAAGAGTGGCACGCAGGAGACTCGGAGCCTTGTTGTTATTTACATAAAACGAGCAGGTTGCCTTTCATGAATGGAGGCTGCTTGAATAGAAAAGGAACATGAGCACTGTATGACATAGTACACATAATCTGTTCTCATATAAAGAGAGATTAAAAATGTACATTTGGGAAGTATAATTTTAAGGCAATTACATAAGCGACCACAGAGCTAAATGTCAGGCTTTTTTGATACTAGTGTGGATTTCTATAAACCCTTTTTTAATTGAAAAAAAGAAGCTGATGTTCTCGAGCAGCTTTAGGACAGGACAACTTAAGGGAAATGTCATGTTGCAATTTTGCTGTCTGAAAGGCTGCAACTGTTGACATTTTTTCTTAAAAAAATGACTCAAAATGATTAATCTATTATCAAAATAGTTGCTGATCCATTTTCCCATTCTCATTTCTCATTTTCGAGTAATTAATTAATCGTAGCAGCTCTAGTTGTCTGCATTGTATTAAACTTAAATGGACAATATTTCAATGATTAATTGTTCAGCCTTAAACTTTGACAAAGTCTCAAATTGGCAAACTTTTGATTTAAATCGGGAACTATCTGATCAAAGATTAAGAAAACTTCTTTTGATATTTTGCACTATAGACACATTTCAGTTGGTGCCAAAAGTGTATTGAGATCTCATACCGAGCCCCCCCCCCCACTAAAAATCTATTTTTCAAAGCTGATTACCAAGCTTCCAGCCAGGGTATGTGTCTCACCATTTTAGAGAAAACAAAACAAAACAATATTGTCAAAAACAAACAAAAATGGAAAATATTGGATAAAACGGGTGCAGGAAAAAAAAAAAAAGGAAAAAGGCCCTTGGTGAGCTTCAGCTGTTTAGTTAAAAGATAAGACTTTAATGTTTTACCTGGTCCAGGAGAGAGAATCCCCCACAAGAACACGAATCAAAGCTCCTATTACAACAAGAAGATTACACAGAAAACATGTGAGAGTTTGTGCAGCATGCAGGTTGTTTGTCTGAATCATATCATAAATTCTAAAGTCTGGAGGCGTAGCCACCATTTATCCCTCTCTCAAATGTGGGATTTGAGCTTCACCTAAAAAAAAAAAAAAAAAAAAAAAAAAAAGAAAGAAAGAAAAGAAAAAGAAAGCATGCCATCGGCCTTTTTACTGTAGCAATTTAACTTCTAACAAAAAGACTCATAGGTTGTGTGTGTGATCCATGTAGAACAACAAGATTAAAACAACAAGGATTAAAGCTAGTTTATTTTAAAGATGTACAGTACTGTAGCTACTATAGTGGATATATAGTGTCTTGCTATAATAGATAAGAGTTGAGGTGGATGTTACAGAATAGAAAGAGAGAGAAATGATAAAAATTACAACATGCAAATAGCTGCATGTTATTGTAGCTTCAAGCCTTTTACAGCTGTGGTACAAAAATGAACTCCTCTAAGATAGACTGAATGATGACAACCAATCAGTTCATCTCACATATCTCACTTGGGAAAGGTGTCACACATGAAGCAGATGAAAATGTATTATAGATCTCTTATACGAAGGTTACTGAAACTACATTATGACCACATAAGCTGTATAACATAACTAAAACTACAACAATTGACATTAGAGCTGCAGCTATTAGTCAATTAATTGATCGTTACCAACTATTAAATTAATTGCCAACTATTTTGATAATCGGTTTAATTGTTCTTTAGTCGTTTTTTAAGAAAAAAATTCAAATTCTCTGATTCCAGCAATGTGAATATTTTCTGGCTTCTTTAGTCTTCTATGAAAATAAACTGAATATCTTTGTAATGTGGACTGTTGGTTGAGTCAAAAGAAGACATTGGAGGATGTCACCTTTGGAAATAGTGGTCGATATTTTTCACCATTTTCTGACATTTTATGGAACAAATAACTAACCAACTGATTGTGAAAATAATCAACAGACTAATTGATAATGAAAATAATTGTTAGTTACAGCCCTAATCGACATACAATAATTTGGTAAAGGGTGATGGAAAACAAAAACCAGTGTAACCTGTTTTTCCTTTTTACCTGTGAGTATAACAAGATATTACAATTGATTTGACAATGTTAAATTTCTGTTTGAAAAGCTCCATGTAGCATCAAAGCATGACGTTCATTTTTGAAAGAACAGTTTATACAACAAAATAATCTATATTCAGTGGTACACTTTTTAGCTTTAGGAGCTTTCCACTGCATCTTCATAAGCATGGAGCTGTCTCAGGTGTCATCACATGACTTTCGGGTGATGTAGCATTCATGTAGCATGTTCAGCATGAAATCTAACCAGCATCATGTGTAATACTGAATTATATAAAAGTGTTATTGTGACTCAATATGTATGCTTTCATTGAAATAGCAGATCAGTAATGTTAACCATACATATAGTCAGAGGGACAGTCATGTAAAAAAAGAGCTTACGGATGCAATTTTATTAATAATTTTTAGATTCATTCAAGTGAATTGATGGATGCAATATGCTTAAAATATTTGTGCTCAAACGACATGCACAGCACAGATGCGTTTACACATTACACACACACACACACACATACACACACACACACACACACACACACACACACACACACACACATATAGAGCACATGCATCAGCTGAATTTCTTCAGACATGTAATAACAGCATGTGTACAATACCCAATTAAAATAAAACTCCTCACAAACAGACAAATGTTACCACACACAACAAACCCGCGCATTGCTTTCTGTTGAAATGTACATACTAAATAAGATATGGGTGAAAATGAACCCATTTCCCCTCTTGTTACTTTTAAATGCAAATTGGGTTCTTCATTAAAATGTGTGGCTAAACTTCATTAGCAGCAGATATTGATTTTCAGGCTGCGACGATCTGATAGGCCCTATAGGCAAGTGAAGGTACAAAGGTTTGTCTAAATGCTAACTGGTAGTATGTGGCTCCGGGCTAGTTGGAGTTCTGGCTCTGAGAGCTATAGAACATCTGGAGAGGTAACATTTACATAAGCTTCTCTTTGTACATGGGAACCTTCATTAACATCACGCTGCTTTGAACTCAGGATGAGATGGTAATACAGATGAAACTGAAGTAAAGGAGACCGGCGCTGTGTTGGATTGTTGCAGCAATGTGCTGTTTTCTCTGATGGTGTTTCCTGTTTTTGCACAATATTTCAGGAAAGTGGTGGAGCTTCTGGGTAGTCCCACAGGAACAAGCACGCAAGAACATTTCTAGAAATTTGGTTTCAATTCCAGGATTTTATACATCAAACTTATGAGGCTTTCCTAAATCTCAATGTTTAACTTTGGGGAGGACATACAGACATGTTATTATGACCCACTGACTGGTGGCTACAAGTGGCTGCTCGTCCAGTCATTTTGCTGAATGATGGTGTGTGAGAGAGTTTTGAAAGGACTAAAAGTAATGTTGCAGAGGACTACAGTGCATGTTAGTTTCTACACTGTAAAATAACTGGTCATAATCGGCTTAAAGAAATAAACTGATCTTTTATTATAAACTCAATAAATAAATAAGTTTGTCAGTTTATGTCAAGTCAACTTCAAATTTGAGGTTCCTACACTGCAAAACATTTCAGGACTTTTAATCACGAGTTCAAATTATGTGACTGAAAATGATGTGTTTAATGAATATCCTACTGAGCATACACTGAACTCATCACATTAAATCCTTAAGAAACATCATTAGCTTATTAGCTTGCTTCCTCCCATGCACTGCAATGTATTACACTCTCCAGAATCCTGGTATTCTTCAGGTGTGTAGAAAATTACATTATGAATACATAATTTATAGGTGCTAATCATTAAGACAGATTATTAACAATATTCTCTTTCTTTTTTGCTGTTTTGGTCTCTACCAACTTCTGAGGGAAAAACTGGCTCTTTAGCTAAATACTCCACTATATTCACTAGTGAGTCACTAGCTTTCTCTGTCTGCTGTTTAGTGGTGGGCGGATAGTATACAGTAGTTGTATCAGAGCTGTTTTGATAAAAAACAGCTGGTTGCTGTGTCAGGAAATGAGATTGATGAGACATGTGAGACTGAACCAAAACAGTAAAGTTGTAGGCTGTAAAACCAAAACAATGAACTGAAAGACACTAAAACTTCCCATTGAGCTGAGGGGAACTGCACAGTTGGGTGATAATTCTCTGTGGGTTCATCACTATGAGTATTATTGTTCACATAACATGTAGTAATTCAATCCATGGTTATTATATTGAATAGAGAAGCTTTAAGTTCTGTTAAGTTAACTCAGCGCCCTAATAACTTTTTTGAGGTCCATCCACCTCAAGACAGTGGTGGATGGACATATTCATATTATCTAAAGTCATCTAAAGAGTGATTTTGAAGTAGCATCTTCACTTAATTATTTAAGTTAAAATAAGAATGTTTTTACAATTTATCATACCACTGATTTGAATCGTCAACTTTAGCTGTAATAAATAATATATTTCAGTGAGCATGATAGGAGGTTCACATGATCACAAATTCACCTTTCCTGCTCTCACACAGCTGCTCGGACCAATCTTCTCACTCTCCTCCTTCTGCCGCCTACACTCTCTTTCTACTTTTACCACCACCCCTCCTCTCTCTGATACCTGGGTATCTACCATAGACTCTCTGTTAATTCAATCTCATTATTTTTCCAAACATGGTCATACTGTGCGGTTACCCCTCAATCACTGGCCGGCCTAACCCCCTGATCTCTGGCAAATGGGGGCCCAGTCGTCTGCCACTCCTCTCACCGTACGGAGCACACAAAAGGCCATGACCCAAATTGCGGGGGATTTAGGCCCTAATCTGTCTTTACTCTGCAGAAAAATGGGTGGCTTGGATAGAGACCAGAGGAAAAGAAGAAAGAGGAGGAGGAGGAAGAGGAGAGGAAGGGGGGAGGGTTTTATAGAATGGTAGGTATAGAAGCATTAGGAGCATACTCCCAATTGGAAAAACATCTGCTCTTTATCATCAGGGCGCTCGTCTGGTCCAAAGCCATGTTATGTTTGTGTGTGTGTGTGTGTGTGTGTGTGTGTGTATGTGTGTGTGCTTGGAGGTTGTGGTCGGTGGGCAGGGACTAACATGGCCTGCTTTACATTTTTAAAAAGCAACACACATGAGGCGTCTCCTACAATCACATAGAGTGTAAATTATTGAAATTATCCTGTGTGTCAGTGGTCTAAGACAGCGCAACACGATACACAGAGACATGATGTGGCTCTACCTGCCAGGCCCCCCAACACACTTGTAAACAACTGTAATTCTCTGCGAAGCAAGCACAAGCACAGTATGTCTGTGTGTAATTTATTTATCATTTATTTATCCGCCTCCCAACAGGCGGTTAGAGGTGAGAGATACTGTCTGTTTACCCCTCTGCAAACATACACACTCAGGCAACATGCGCGCATAGACACAAGATACACTCTCTCAAACACAACTGTTATAACTGCTTTCTGTCACAGATCACTCCAAATCTTTCTTAATTCATACCCTGTTTCTAAAAAGTTAAATATGAATGGAGGTAATAGTCATGTAAAGGTTAGAGAGGCAGGGTGATAAAGGAGCTGTTTATACACCAGTTTGTTACAGGATAATTCTGGTTTATTAGCTTTAGTAGCTTAGCTTTGGCCATCACTTATATGGGTTATGATGACATTGTTTTCACCATAGTCTTTGTTGAGATCTGGGAACACACAGACATCACTACAACAGAGTCCATTAGAGAAAGACTAATGAGCAATCAGACAATCTAGAGGTAGAATTGAAAGTGAGCACACCCAAAATGTCAGTGAAAATCCCTCATTGTACAAGAAAACTGTGTGTGTTTGTGTGTGTGTGCACAGCTATGGCAAGTAGGTCAGTCGATCCAGAGACTCAGTCTGGAAACTGTGATGGATGTTTAAAATGGACAGTTTGGCCCATTATTTTACCATTTCTCTTCCAAATAAGTTTGCCTAAAGGCTCAGTCACACTGGCATTTAAAACAGCAAAATTTCACAGCAAATTCAACTAATTTCAATAGAACTGCTGTGATCAGTAGATTTACTCAGTGGGGCAAAGTAAGTCCATACAAATCTTAGGCATTAAGTTTAACCTTGGAGAACATCAACATGTAAATTCACACCTTTGACCAATAGGAAACCATCTTGGCAAAGCTGAACTTTGAGGTTAAAGAGAACTGGAGGGTCAAAAATGAAGAAATCTATTGTAGCTTATGTTTTGTAGCTTTTGTGAATGAAATCATGCACAATCATGAGGAAAAAAATACAAGGAGTAGGAGAATGGCCCAGTACAGCAAAAACAGACAAAAGCGTTGAGAGCTATTGGGACTGGGTTCACCAAATAGCCCTGCGAGTAGTCTCTACATCACCACCACCTATTGTGCGAGGATACATGGATGACCTCCGTTGTACCATTTTCTGGTGTGACTGAGCCTTAATCTGGGGTTTGTTTTACACCTGTACAGTCTTCTGATATCTTGTGTTTCTTTCCCCCATTGAATTTACTTTCAGTAATGTCACCGTGCTCCCAGATCTTAGCAATTCAGTTTTGATTACAAAGTTATTATCATCGGAGTGATAGCCAAAACTATGAAAATAAGTCAGAAGTTGTAAAAAAATGTATTATCTTTTAATAGGAGATGTTCTCTTCATCCTGATCAACAATTACAGAGATATTCTCCAGTCCACTTGACCTCAATCTGTTCATATGAGCGTACTCTTTTTCTGTAAAGACGATACAATGGATGCTACACCGTCCTGCCTGAGCAGGAGCGCCTCGCTTAACCAGCCCCAGGGAGCGGGATTATGAAGAACAACCATCTGATTTCTTCCTCCTCCTCCGACCCCCTGCCTTTCCCCAAAACCTCCCATCTCATCACCGCCCCTCGCTCACCCCAGCCTCCTCTCCGCTCGTGATTAAGGGTCAAGCGTGCCACCTCGTCTCCAGGCCATCATTAAAAGGGCGTCAGAAAAGAGAAAGAGAGAGAGAGAGGGAGAAAGACACCCTGGCACACGGGGCTAATGAAAGCCATGAATCACAGTGTGGTCTTTAAAGAACATATTAGTGGCATCATTAACTCTGCACAAAGGCCAGAGCCGGGGTGAACAGACAGGTCGCTCCACCAGCAAGCCTGCTGCCCCACCCCCTGCCACCCGCCTCATACCGCTCTGCCTTTCATATCCCCTAGAGCCGCCTCTCATTAGGGAGGCACCCATACCGCCACATACGGTACGGCTCTAAGTCCTTGACTATTTCCCCAGACGGATTTGAGGGAGATCTAAGGTGTAACAGGAATTAACTGGTATAACTAAGCAGCAACGCCAGACTCAATATGTTTAATTATTGCAAAACTTAACCTTCACAAAAGATTGATACTTAAATCAAAGACAAACTGTGCTTTCCGAGTATCCTAGAACAAACTCCAAAAAACTAAAGCTTCTATTTCTGTACTAGCAAACAGCAGACATATTTTTGATGGACACGCTCCTCTTAACCTGCCACTTCCTGTTTGAACAAAAACAACTCTCCCTCCAGACGCCCTACAGCGGGGGCCTGTGGGTACTCCTCACGGGCAGTGACCTTTTCACACAGCCTCGGGACAAAGTGGGTCTCCTAGCTCACCCTGGAGCAACACCCACCACCACCACCACCACCACCAGCACTTTCCTTCCACATGCCCGCGCCCCCCTCCTCGCCCCTTCAGATACCCAGGACCTGGTATTGCTGGTGGAGGCTGTAGCCCCTCAGTTCCCTCCATCAGAGGTGTGTCTGGAGCCCCTGTGCTCAGGGAGTTGGCCCAGGCCTCATTAGGAGCTCCATGATGAAATGAGCTGAAAGGCCCCAGCCTCAGCCAGCACCAGCCAGCAATCACAGCAGCCTGAACTGGCAAGGCTCATCTCACGGCCCCATAGGCGTTAAATCATGGATAACCTTCTCGTTTCTCTCGCTATCTAACTATCCCGCACCCCCTAACTTGCTCTCTGTCTCACTCAGACTATGTATAGCTCACTTCTTCTTCTTTCTCTTACTTCTACAACGCCCCCTATCCCCCACCACCACCACCCCACCCCAACCCCCCCATCTCTTTCACTCTGTCTGCCTGGATAGGTCATCAGTCTATTACTGCTACTCACGGATCACACTGTACTTCACCACTTCACTCACTGGGGGCATCAAAGTTTAACACCTACAACTTACAGTTCTCAGTCACATCTCATCTCTCACTTTCTAGATTTCCATGTTTTTCCTCTCAGATTGTTTCTCCAACATTTTCATCATGCGTTGTAATCGTAAATCTATTCTTTTTTTACTCATTACTCCACTACTGTCCTTCTTTGACCTCTGTCTTTGACTCACCTGAAATCTCTTTCCTTTCTTTCAACTATTTTTATTTTCTTTCTATGCAGTGGAAGGGTTAGTAGAATGAAAGAAAAAGAAAGAAAAACCACCAACTTATCAACAAATTAAGTATAAAAAGTAAAGGTACTCATCATGCCGGCAGACTGGTTCCCATCATTATTATCTTCTAAATTATTTTACTGGCCCGTTACTACAGATGCATTAACATGTAAGCAGCATTTTTAATGTTATAGGTGGTCGATGTGTGGCTAATTTATACACTGCTGAGTAGTTCAATCAATGCATCATAATTTATATAACTTTATAAGTTATGCACATAAAAATCTTAATCCTCAAGGTAACTTGTAACTTGAAATGTAGTGAAGTAAAAGTGTAAAGTAACAGACTATCTATCTATCTATCTATCTATCTATCTATCTATCTGCCCTCAACACGGATGATTAGATTCGGTTCCTGCTTTGAAATTAGAGTCATAATTCCCTGAGCTGAGCCGCACTGGTGACATGCAGGTGTAAGTGCCTGCAGGTACGCAGGTATGAAGCACAGTCTGCTCTGCATGCACTGCCAAAAGAATCAAAGCACGGGCTCTCTGGGAACCACAGCGTTTGAGTTCCTATCAGAGCGAAAGGGGAATGATTTTAGAGGACTAGAGAGGACACCGAAGACACCAGTGACAGAGATATTAGTGCCCCATTCTCCACAGTGCTGTTAGTAAAAATCTAAACATTTCAGTGTGCTTTGACTCAGTTGTGAGCAGTGAGGCATCACTTGCAATCTAAAACAGCGTATCTCCAGAGAAGTGGAGTGCCAGAAGCAGGTGATAGCGAGCATTATACAGCCTTTTCTTGAATATATGTTTGAATAATTGAAAGCCACTTAGTCCCATTTGAATGGTTGAGTGTTGTGGATCAACTACACCTATGGAGGGATGGGGTCAGTATGGCTAGCAGGGACAGGCATTGACGATACAGCTTCTAATATATTCATGAAATGCGAGCGTATGATTTTTTCTAAAGTCCTCACGTATGTCACAACACACAGAGCTATGGATAATTAAGGATTGTCGCAATGCTTTATTTCTGCAGGCAAAACATCTCTCCCCCGCCTTCCATTGCACACCTTGTATTAAAAGCATAATTCTATGATAAAGCTAGTTTAGGGAAACCTAATGTTATATTAAAGCGGAGTTAATCAATGCAAGGGGAGCCTTCTTACCATACATTATTATGCACTACAGAATGCCTTAATGTGCAAAAAAAGACCTTTTTTGTTGGCCAAGAGTAGACATTATATTACTACAGGTTAATAAAACTTTGGGTTTCTTAATTTTTCATAGTGGTTAGTGCATATGTAAATATTTAATGAGGTCTTTATGCTCCAGATATTCCAACAAAAAGGTTAATAAGCTCTAAGATGGAGGATAGGGTATATAATCGCTGGCCTGTCCTACAAAGAGGGGAAGAAAAGAATGGTAGAGCAGTAATAAAGGACCCCAAAGAGGGAGCCAAGAAGAAAGTAGAAAGACACTTAAAATGCATTATGAAGAAAGAAATATAAATAAATATATATAAATGATTGTTAGCCTTATTCTTACTATCTTTTATAAAGGTGTTTGTTGATATTTCAACAATTGTTTGTTCATTTGAATCAATTTTTACCAAATTGAATCAAAAAAAATGAATGAAAATAATGATTATTTTAATTATTAATTTACCTGTTTATTTTTTAATTAATTTTATTCAGTTTATAATGATATGAAACAGAGCAGATCAGCAGATCCTTAGATTTGAGATGAATGGAACCAGCAAATGTTTGTCATCTGTTTTTCATAAATAACTTAAGCAATTAATCGATTATCATAATTGTTGGTAATTTATTTTCTATTGATAAACTTATCAAATCATTTCAGCCCTTCAAAGATGAGACCTGTGTATCGAACATCAGTGGTAGCTTCTTTCTATAGTGCTCCGTTAACACTCAAATCAGTTGTAAACCAAATAACAAACTATGATGCTACTAAACAGATTATAATAAAATAATAATAAACAGCAGCATAATAAAATAAAGTCATCAATTGGTGTTCTCCTTGTAAGTGCGACATTTAGTTTCTACTTCACTTTACTAACATCCACGCACCTTATAAAATAAAATCTACATATTGACATCAGCCTGCAGCCGGGAAACTCAAATGTCACTTTCATTTAACTCATCTTCCGCCATTATGGCACGTTGAAAGCCCTGTCCCATCTAAAGCATATAGCTCTTTCTTTAATTAACACACACGCTGTGGTGTGTTGCAATATGAAATTAATATTTCAGTGCCTACTTCGTTTTATGGCCGCTACCATTTGAATAGGCCTTAATAGAGTGACAAGACATTCCCACCGACCACTGTCCCATGAAAAATGCACAAGCCACTTAAAACCAATGGCCAGTCACAAGAAGACACTTGGCCCCTCAAGACAAACCATGACTTCTTTCCTGATGAGGGGAAAGCAGGCATATTTTCAGCGCCTGCTGTGGAAACTAATGCCCTCCCCTGCACACACATCTGTTATGAAGATTGGATGAAATGGTTTGATAGTGAAACATTAGCTTCTTTTAAATCTCACGCCTGGTGAGCATTCTTCAAATGTAACGCAGAGTTAATAATTAAAGTGCCCCATTCGCCATAATATTAATCGTCGGGGCCATCTGATAGTCCTCCTGCCAAAAGATTCAGAGGTTGCTTTAACATATTTGAACTGAATCTTTGGCTGAAGATGAGCTCATTATGAATGGAAATAGGCTGACAATGTCTGTAGTGAGAGTACTGAGAGATGCTGAAGGAATCAATAGATCGGAAAGAATGCTGAGGGGTCAAAAGACTTCATCTTAGTTTGCTGAAGGTCAGTTTATTCACTTACTAATGTATGCTGAGTGTTACTGATCCCCACAACATTCACAGTATGCATTCAGCATTTAGAAAACATTTTTTTTACTTTACCTCTCTTTGACCTTTTCTCTCTCAGTCAGTATGAGTATCTACATTAAACAAAGCATCACTTTTTACTGACCCTTTTCATCTCTATTTGATTAAGCAGCATCATCCCAGTGTGATAATGAGATGTTAATAAATACAATGGTGTTTACAGGGATGTAATATTATTAAGGCATGCAGCGAATCCTGCCCTTCTAACTGTGCAAACTGCTGAAATATTAAAGCCATTAAGAGTCAAAAAACATCTGTGGAGAGAGAAAGACAGAGACAGAGAGAGGTTATTCACTGTACTGGTCAAACCATCTGTCTGTATTCAAATGTGCATGTGTTTGTGTGAAAATAATACATTAGAAAAAATTCTTGGTACCATAGTTTTTACACAATTTTCATCAACACCATGGTAAAGAATCGACAAAGTGACACGGCAAGCTAATTATATGCATCGCACATGAGTTTTGACACAAACTATCCACATACTTATACATACAGCATGTCTAAAAGATAATATAGTACCAAGTGAAATGCAGACTAGTTACAGACTGGCCTTTTCCTTGACAATCTTTTATTAACTTTCATATGAAATTGTTAAATCACAACCAACAATATGCTTTGCATTACAGATGACATTTCTTTGTGGCTTCCCACTTCTTAAAGACACATCCAACAGGTTTGCCTGTTGTGTTTCACGTAAAGAAACAACAGACACATTTAGTGGCGATTGGAATTACAATATGTGTGAAATAGGAAATTATTTACATGTGCTTGAGCAAGAAAGGGTGCTTAAAGGAGGATCGCAGTTCACACATATAAACACAGAATACACAGTACTACCTAGATGACTTTATGAATCTAAACAACTTTTGTAAATGTATATTAGTAATTAATTAATCCATACAATTAATGCCTGATACACAGATATGTCTCAAACTACTTGAATTAAACTATTTATTTGGAGTTGTTTAACATGTAACATATTGCATATTACAGAAAAAAAAACAAAGAAACAGCACTTGAAAGCAACATTTGTCATATAAGTCCTCTAAGATTTCACTTTTTGTCCAAACTAGTGCATCAGTAAAGATTTAACTCTAAAATATGCCAGCGTGCTAAATTTTATAGTCTTTTATAACCATTCACTGTAGAATTGTGCAGCAGATCCTTGATAAAAGGACATTTAGTGAGAAATATTTCCCCGAGAATAAATGATGATGATTGAGGGATTGCAGGAGGAACAGAGGAAGAGATGAAAGGAATCTGGAATGACAGGACGAGACAGGAGAGGAACAGGACCCCACACGGTAGGGGGCCTGAGAGGCCGTCTGCAGCTCTGCCTGATTGACACACAATTGCAGCGCTACTGCCAGCGCCCCTCCCAGAGTTAGGAGAAACAGAGCACATTATGCACCCACTGTGAGCAGACAAATACACCTGTTCAGATGCACAAAATGACAGGTAGAAAGACGCAGAAAGACATAAACACACACACAGGTATAAGGGAGAAAAAATCGTACAGTATTCTATGGCATGGTATTGAACTATATCTGAGTCACAGACAGGTGAAGGATCTGTCTGTCTGTCTGTCTATGAGCTGCAGCAGGAACAAGGAGCTAAAGCTAACAGATAGCTTTAATGCATAAAAGAATAAATAACCGTCTAGAGAAGATTAAAGTAAATGCTGGTTTATAATTAGCTGGCTGGCCCACAGCTAGGAATCACTAGTACATCTTTGCCACTGGTGATAGAGTGTGTGTGTCACAGGGTTGACCGCGGGAAGGATTGAACAACCTGTCACCCATAATTCACACATAAACTGGACAGCGCTGCCGTGCATACGCTGCACACGTGTGCACGGCCTCTACAGTGTGTTGTAGAAATACACATTTAAGTATCTCCTTCTCTCTTGCACATAGAGACAAGAAGAGAGAGTGTTGTGACATTTTTTGACTTATACATGGCATGCACACACACACTAAAGTACAGAGAGCCAAAGTCGTGATGTCACTTTCAGGCTGGCTGCTATTCTAGCTTCTGTAACTCAATGCAATGTCTCCCAGGGTTTAGAATACAAATTCTAAGATAAGTGAGTATCTCTCACATCAGTTGCTATTAGAAGTTGAACCCTTTAATGATTTAAAAAATAAAATAATGAGTGATATTCGATATTTTTTGTTATTGACAACAAATCCCATGAAAAGACTGAAACCAAAGCCTGAATTGCTCTGTGCTGTAGACCTCCACTGCTGTCCAAAATCTATTAAATGCACATATGAGCCATGTCGCATGTCATTTCGTCGTAATGAACACTGACACCATAATTTATTTTGAGTAAATACTCACAAGAGCACCAAATGAGTATTAATGCATGGCTGAAAATAATCCCAAATAAATACACTATTCATACTGTGCCCAGATATTTTAGAAAATTATTTAGCCCATTTATTTATAAAATAAACATACAGTATATGAATAAATCTCTATATTTTTTAATGTTTTTAAAGATTCATAGGACTTGTTGAATATCAGCCGCCATAACCTTTAAACAACAAATAATTTGTTATGAAAAAATGACGTGTCTTTGCATCCATTTTTTTCTCTCAGTCATGATATTAACCCTTGGTTTTTTTTTTTGATGTCATCTTTCTTAACTGTTGTTTTCTGAAAATGTGCATCCCATCCTGCTATTGCTACAGGCATGTCTGTGCAGGGAGATCGACTTATCCATTAAACCTTGAACTAAGACACTTGACTGGGCTCAATCTGTCAAGATGGTGACATTTAACCTGTGATGGTCTTGGGCTTGTGGGAGATGGCATTCACAAAGTATATGTGCACTATATGTAATTCACTATGTCACTTTGCTTAGGAACATGAATTAACAATGCACTATTGTTTAAAATATTTTTTTTCACACATACTACTTGAGTGCACATACTGTACCTGGAGCACATTTATGCACACTGGTCTAAGGTTTTGCATTGTATATATCTTCTAATTTAAGTTGATTATATAGTGGATTTCTCTACTCTGATCTACACAAGACTTTCCTCCCCAGAAAAACCAGAGCATTAGTTGTTTCAGTAAAAAAAGACAACATGAGACCTGAACCACATTGTTTCCCCAACCGTAACCAAGTAGTTATTTTAACCGAAACAATGATCTTTCAGGAACTGTGATGCCGTCCTGCTGATAGTGGTGTCAGATGAAGAAAACACGTTTATGTGTTGTTGTAAGGGGCATGGACCAATGGCATATTTTGTTGTTAAAAATCGGAGGACTTGTTTGCTTCTATGAGGACTTGTTTGCTTTTATGATGTAGTTCTAGTTAGTTTTTCATTTGCTCAATCCTTTTAGTGCCTCTCAGGAGATCAACTAAGTATTATCTTAAATTCTCTTATTTAATCTGATAAAAACAGAATTAATAAATAAACAAAAAAAAACTGGCATATCTGTCTTGACAAGACAGGAGTGAACTATATTGTGCAAGGTTATGTTGTGGAGATGAATTTTTAGTCATTTGTATTCATCATATCAGAACACGGATGTTCCAGAGTCACTGTGGCTGTCTATGTAAACACTGATGAATTCATACAAACATGAACTAAACACAAACACACAAAGCACCACAAGTCAACAGGTTGCATCCTTTGCATTCGGAGGACAAAAGAAGCAGGACGATAGGCCTCGATATGGCGAGAGGATGCCCCCCCCATCCTTTGTTTTACTACTGTCAGGAGAGAAGCCTAATGTAATCATCTTTCAATCCAGACCTCATAATGAGGATTGCCTCTCTCTTTTAATTCATATCAGGTCAGCTCTGTGTTCACAAACTCACGCATTAAGGTTCCCAAAGGTCCATGACGACTCCTTTGTCTCTAATGGAAGAGTCGACAAACAATCTCTGAGCGCGGGAGTTCAGAAAAACACTGATGGAAATGCAAGAAAGTGGCGAGAGTGAGAAGAGACAGAGAGAGAGGGAGAGAGAGAGAGAGAGAGAGAGAAAGAGAGAGAGAGAGAGAGAGACAACAACTGACATCTCAGGGAATTTCACAAGGATGGCTAATCCAATGTGATCAGCGGAAGATTTTAATATTTAAATAGCCAGCAACGCACCAGAAGTTTCTAATTAAATTATAACTCATGCTTGAAAAGCAAAAGTGCATGTGTTGTGGGAGCTTAAATAATTCAGCCCGCCCTATATCTCGTCTTTCTGTTAACCCGGAGACAAATGGCACTTGCTAGGGCTTTTAGACAGGGGGCTGGCACTGTCAGAAACATGAACAACATCAGCTTGTAAAGGGCCTCACCCATCAGGGCCCAAATCCAAACTGACTGGCCTCACTACTGAACAACGTTCCTAACCTAGGAATTAATTTGGTTAATTAATTCATTATTAATTACCTTAAAGGCCACACAACACTGGCACATTGTAAAAAGATGACAGGAAAAAAGCCTCTTCCTAATGAACTGAGGATGTTAATGAGGCACCAGACAACTCTGTTCTGGCTCCTCTCACTATATCATCCTACCTGCTTGCTCTTATTACAAGTTTCCAGCAAAAAAAAAGTATCAGAAAAGAGTTTATTAATTAATACACTCTTGAAGGATATATGAGACGCTCACAATATCCATGAGAAGCGTAAAATATTTAGGGTAGTAACATTCATATTAATGGCAAAATTACACATACATCTCAGAAATTAAATTAGAATTCGACCCAACATTGATGGCAGAGTCATGTCAAGCATATAAATGTACTTATGGCTCGAGGTTAGAATATCTTTTTTCATTCATTATTTTTTTTTCCACCAGGTATCTTCGCTTTTGGCTACTCGGCCCTTGCGGCGTAATTCCAGAAAAGAATTACATTTTTGATGGGAACTAATTAGGCGGGCCTTTACCTGAAATTCTTCCAGACTGTTGCGTGTTCCTGAGTTGGGATGATGGCGGTATAACTTATTGAGGGGCACCAACTGTTCTAACTTATGCTCAGGACCAGAGGGAGAGATGTGAGCGCAGAGGTCTGTTTCACAGTGCTTGTACTTTGTGTGCCGCGAAACAGAACAGAAGACATTCTTAAGAATAAACTCAACAAAGAGACTGAAAGTCAATCCCTCCTCAAAGGCCTTTCACTCTTTTGACAAAACTAAACCCTGGTGTCATAGTCTCTTGCTCTGCCCTGCGAGGGAGAGTCAGCGTTCACATACTATGCATATGAGACTGCCTGAGAATTATAATACATATACTGGAGCAAACTTCTAAGAGAATAACAGTTCCTGCTGTGATTACTGCATTTGATGGCGAGTACACCTCAGACATTTCGCTGAGTACCCTCTATTTTTCCCTCTACCTGTTTCCCTTTATTCCTTTATTCCCATGTCAGTGCACAAACAGACACAACTGGCAGAGGGTGGTAAAGTGGTAAGAGAGTGTGGGTGAGGTAGGCAGTATCATGATCTGAGATGATGAAATAAAACAGTCTGGCTGCTCGCTTCTCTTGCTGGCAGTCGTAGAAAAGCCGCAGAGGATTTCAGGTAGGAGGCAGACGCAGACATGAGAGATGTGTCAGCTCCGATACAGTTCAACACAAAGGAGACCAAACACCACAAACTACCAACACAAATTTGTGTCTTGTCCTCAACAACAAGAACAGAAATGAAGGGCTGATTCCAGACTTGGCTGTAGGAGGAGGAAAGGGTGGGGGTAGGGGAGGGAAGGAGGGAGGGGTGGGGGGTGGGGGGGGGGTGAGCTAAACTTGGGGATGTTTATTTTACAACTTGGCGAGCACTTTGAGAACATGGAACAAAGACATGTGGTTCTGTTCTTTTGTGCTTGCAGTTCACACAGCCTTTGGCCTTAGTCTTCTAAAGTCCCCAGTCACGACTGATGTGAGCCAGTCAAGACATATAATTCAGATACAAACTACAAGAAAGCAGCAGGGTCCACCCCAAGGGGTCTGTGACACACACACACACAGACACACACACACAAACACACACGTATGCACGGCTTTGTGCGCAGCCCTTTATGATTGCTGCTAAGTTTCTAATTGTTCTGATCATAAAGAAATACCTTTCAAGAAGCTTCTGTTTCAGACCCGCAGCCTGATTAAAGAATGCATGATACTTCAGTGACAAGACTGTATTATTAATTCATTGCAAACAGTGGAATTTGGGTGTGTTACTTTGAAAAATGTTCAAAACTGGCGGCCTGTAATAAAAGCACTGAGAGAAATTCCAACTCATTAACATTTAATCACAAAATTCTCTTTCATATGAAATACCCAATATAGGCTGTCAGAATCAATCAGGTGTCCAGAAAAAGGGAGATGGCATGCCAAAAGGATGGGGAATATGTCAATTGTGGCACTCACTGTTTCTTCTGGCTGTCATATTGCCAGTGCTGCCTTTAAACCGACACTGTTAGGAAATGTGGCTCCGTAGTGCTGCTTTAACACACTCGGGGAGATATGGATGAAGAAGAAGAAGAAAAAGAAGAAGAAGAAGAAGAAGAAGAAGAAGAAAGGCTTCTGTTGCAGAACCTTTGCCTGACAGGAGCCAGCACCGGAGGTTGTGTCATCTTTTGGTGTGGGGGACGTGTTCAAAGCCAAGGTTTCTGGGTAATGGGGTTCGATAGGGGATCTAGAGGAACTCTTTACTCATAATTTTATAATTGGCTTGCTGTCCCGGGGATCCATGCCAGTACTCTTGCCTAAACCTTCAACGCAACTCCCCCTGAAAGCCGGAGGTTGGCCCTCATGTAAAGACTGGTTGTAGGGACGCACAACTAGGATCAGGATGATGCAGATTTCCCAGCTTGAGGGGCAGTGTAGAGGCAGGGTGCTACTAAGGCAGGAGGAAGCAGAGCTCAGAGAACGGAGTTTAAAGTTTAGGGCGTAGTGTTTTTAATTTATCACAGTCTTGAAATCTGAATGAAAAGAACGTAACATGAAGGATGGACATGCTACTGTACTTAAAGACCAAAAAAAAGTTCATTAAATGTATTTTTAGCTATTCAGTAGTAAAATTTTACAGTATGTCCATGACACACCAAATATTTGGCCTGTCCAACATGGGATTATAAGACACTGTTGTATGTCAAACATTAAAAATACAGCAAATTGTCTTCCAGTAATACATAGACGATGCCAAAAGAAAGATCCACACTATTGCAAAGAAAAATAGGTTCAAGTCCACAAAATGATTGATATATTAGGAATCCTCACGTTCTCTGTATTGAAATCTCATTAATTACAAATGACTAAAAAGGGCTACTGTACCACAAGAGTGACATTTGTTTGACAGACTGGAAAAGGAATATTATGGGACATACAGTAAAATGGCTGATAACAGACTAAAATGTGTTTTTGTTTTGCAGAAAACACAAAGCATTATTTAATATTATATATTTTTTTCATTTTCAAATTTTGCTCCATTCATTGCAAAAATAAAGCTGAAATGTTTGGTTTTTTTTTTTCCCCGGCAGACCCCTGGAATACAAGTTACAGTAATTAAACCGGACTCACTAGCTTCAACATTACAAGTACAGTGTGTAGGCTCAGCAGCATTTGTGCTTGTGTCATTACTTTCTCACTTTTTCAAAGCATCTTGGAAATGTTGTGGCATGTTGGCCCAGATAATATCCTGTGCGACAGTTTAGGTTTTATTTTTATGTTCGTCTATACGGAGAAGCGAAAAACAACACAGTATTTGGCTGTGAATTACACCTGTGTACACAGCATGTTAAAGGAGAAATACAGTAAATCAGATTCTTACTACCCTACTGAACAAAATGACAAAATCATACTGATATCTTGATAGGTTTATAGATCAATAACACCTACTTAATTCAGGCTTTCAAAACTCCCTTTACTGTCATTTCAGATGGTTTCTAAGACTGACCTATATGAGCAAGCGACCAGCGAGACGTTTTATTCTCAAGCAAAAAAGCAGTTCAGCTCTTATTACTGTAGCAGCCCTGATTGTGTCTGTTATGAAACGGAGATTTTACTTTTTTTGTCAGGTAGCCTACAAGGCGACATACTTCAGAGGAACGAGTGAGGAGGGAACCAGAGACTTTTTGATGTTGCAATTTTATCTGGTTACCGATAGAGGTTGACAGAGGTCAAACATGATTTAATGATTTGCATCAGAGTGAGGTTTTATATAAAATAAGCTGGGAAGAATCTGTAGCCTCATTTTGGCAAGTGATTCAAACTTACACTAAATATGAAATACAGTATGTGCTGCCTTCTCTATCCGTCTCAAAGAATGACACCACGTTATGTGAGTTTACAAATGTTTTCACTTCATTGCCTTTGTGTCATTTGTGACAGACGTGCCACTGCCTCGGGAGGACAGGGTAAGCATTGTGTTTGTGATGCTATCAAAATGGAAAAGTGACACTCAAACTGGAGGGTCTACAGGGACAGTTGAGGAAAATGTCCCTCCTGCCTTATGTGGCGGCACTTCTATCTCTTCCCGTCCTATTGCAGATGTGTTTTAAATAACAATTTCATCCTGTCTCATTCCTGTCATTTTAAATCCCAATTTTGTGTCAATACAGAGCAAAGAGCTGAAAGAATCAGCACAGGTCATACAAAGGGAAACAATTAAGTATTAAAGTGACATTGGACTTCCCTCACCACCTCTACAGATTTGAGTTTTTAAAACATTTTCCGAATTTATGTTGCAAAAATATCATATATCCCTCTGCTGAAATTACCCAGTTATAAGCTGAATCAGATGATAATATACAGCTAAAACCTTTAAAGCTCCACAGAGTGAGTTTCACCATGAGAGACTCCAAAACAAACTCACAGCAGAGAGCCTACAGGCTTAATGAATACCAAACCTATGAACCTCATGGTAAAAAAAACCAAAAAAACAACATCACTGACTATAAGCTTGAGACAAGATGCGTACAGCACTCTCCCATGTTTGCACACCCAATCACATACTGCTATTTCCTCTGTAACAGGTGCTATAGCAAAATTATCACTGATTTGCTCATGGCATGGCCACAAGATGTCCTTGGCAGAAAAACATACACAGAGGTCAAGTGTTTGAATAAACTACTAATGCTGTAGTTTTTCTGATGTGGACATTTTCCACTATAAAAAAATATATTATGTGCATAGTTTGGCTCTGCGGAGTCACTGCAGTACAGCTTGCAATCAACCTGTGTCAACTTGTGACCTGGAAGCTGCAGCTTGTAGCTTCCCAATAGTGAGTCGATGAGAACCAGAAAGACTCAATCGTATGAACCGCTGAACCAAAACTGTGAGCCGAGAAACAGCTGAAAACTGTGTAAAACTGCAGTCTGGTTTGTTGATTCTCAGTGGGATCATCAGTGCTAGCAACCACTCGACTCACTGTTAATATTACTTAATGTCGCTAGAAATTCCACCGACTCCTGTCATCTTTTGAGACATGTTTTTTTTTTCATCCCAAAGACACAATGTCATCAAGTAATTAAAAAGTAAAAAATAAATCCTCAACAGCCATCTCTTGAGAAATTACATGTTGTATTAAATTGATTTTGATCAGAACAAATGTTTTTACTGCAAATCCAGCAGTGAAAAGGATGAACTAAAATACAAAGATGTCAACAGGCACCCGACCCGCTGAAGCGCCACTGAGCAGGAAATAACTGCAGCACTGGGTACATTCCTGTTTAGCTGACTGTGCACTGTGAACTCCCTTTGGAAGAATAAATGATTTCCCCATGAGGATCGATAAAGCATCACATTATCATTATTATTTAACTAGAGCTTGGACAGATTGTGAACATGGATGTAACACAGGCTGTACTCCTGTAGCCCAACCTCAATACTAACCTACTTGACCTTAGTGAGAACTTCAGCAGCAGGATCATACAGCACAGAGAGAGGCTATAGGTTAGTAGACCCTAGAGCTATGTGAGGGTGCTATTACAACTGTATGGGCTGTTGATCTCTAATGGCTGTGTGCTGGGCTGTAATAGTGCTTGGACAGAGTGGAAAAGAGAAAATAAGAAGAGGTAATCTTGGAAAATGCTGACCTCTGAGCCACAAAAAGTAGGTGAGAAGTGTTAACGGCTTCTTGGCGCTACTCCAAGGTTTTCTTTATAACCTTTGGCCTTTTTTCTCTATAGACTCTAGAGAGCAGACCTGCTCTATCCAGCCCCTGTTCTTACTATAGCCTTTTCACTGCCCTTATTTCAGGGTCAAATAAAACCAAACACGATTTTTACTGTAGGCAGGTTCTCTGTTGTGTTGTGTTTGCATGTGTCTGTGTACCACTAAGAGCTGAGGAAAGTCATGAGATGTTTGTAGAAGATACTTTAACTTGGGTTAATTTCAAATGCTCTCAAGTTAGTTGGCTCAGCGTGACCGTCTGCTCTGCCTTTGATAGAACCCTGATGTTACTGTCGTATGCAAAGATTTGATTGGCTGTATGGAAACAAGGTCCCCATCTACATAGATGGATAATTAATGGTGTTCTGTCAAATTAATTTAAAATTAAGGGGCACCATCATGAATCAAAAAATATAAAATATAAATTTCTCCCTTTTGGTTTCTGATTTTTTTTCTCAAACGAGAACACAGGACAAGTGATTGAAAGAGCAAATATGTATTCTGTAGCAGACAAAAAAGAGAGAAAAAAATAGAAAAAGAAATTTAAATTCAATTGGACTTTAAACACAATAAATCTTCACATGTAAGAAAACAATTCAAATCCTTTACATGAACAAAAATAGTAATATAATAAAGTAAAACATATTCAATTTAAAGCCTGTAATACTTTAAGTATTAAAAAGAGAACCTATTCAAGGATAGGTAAACTGGAGTTCAAGTACAGTGTTGTAGTCCAGGTAGTCTTGCACGGCCAGGTAATTTAAACTGTTAATACTTTTCATGATTTATTTTTAAACGGTTTTACCTGCAAAATCTTAATCTTCAATAGAAAGTGACTAAAGCTGCCAAATAAAGTGGATTAAAAAGCACAATATTTAGTAATGTACTTAAGTAAGAGTCCCACAACCTCAAACCAAACCTCTGGTCTGGAAATGAAATCTAAGTAAAAGGGATAGATGTAAAATGTTATGAATAGAAATAAATCATTATGTGGCTCACTAAGAATAGGAAAAAGTACATATACAGTGATGCACAAATGGTTGTCTTGGCAGAAAAGACAAAATATTATCAGTAGGCTGGTTGGCTGAAGAAGACAAATGACAGATGTCAGCTTCAAAGTTGTTACCTTGTCACTAATATGTCGTGACCTACTCCCTCCCCTCTATGCCTCCATCACACCCCTCCAGCCATTAACGCAGTTAGGGCCCGGCCAGGGGAATAAGCCTGCATTAGTACAAACAAGTCTGCTGGTGTGATATTGATGGTTGTCACTGCCATCGGTTGTTTGGACCATGAACATTTTCAGAGCAGTGTTTTCTAAGACTCCAACGAGTGTGTATTAACCCTATCTAATTGATCATACGCGATTTGATTAACTATTGGCTTTCTTTAACAACATTAAACCAAAGACAAAATGAAGATATCCACATGCAGCGTATAAAATCAATCAAGACCACACACACACATAAGCACACACACACACACACATGCTCTCACAGATCTCCTGATTAAGACTGACTCAGTGCTTGCACACCTCATCAACCCTGCGCGACAACTCCCCGGAGAAAACAGGCCTCATTATGCCAGAACAAAAACAATGACACCCAGTGCTAGCTGTGACTCTTTTGCTAATGGACGAGCCGAGCAGGGAAGGAGGCAGATGTGGATCTATGGGTTAAGGCCCGTACCGGGAGCGCGCAAGCACGAAACCTGATGTGATAGCGTGCCTCGTGGGCAAGTATTATTCCAACTGTATATCATTAGCAGGGTGCGTTTTCTAATTAGCAATAGGGCAGAATAATGAATACAGCTCCATTAATCAAAAGGTAATATATGTAAAAGTACTGTTTTATGGCCTTAGGGAAGAGCGTGAAAGGTAAGAGAGAAAACACAAAAATGAGATGGAATGTGAAAACAGCTATCATTGCCTTGCTGAAAAGAACATTGCTTTTCATATTCATTTACACACATTCTTTTATGCAATTTATGGTGCTTGCTCTTTGGAGCCCAAATAGAGCGGATTTGAAGTGGGGAGAGTGAAACAAGAAGGGAAAATTTGAGTCAGCACAAGCCCTCCTCCTCTGTTCAAATTATAGCACAAATTGTTGTCTTACATGATAATTAAGGAGGTATAGCGAGTGTCATATTCAGCGGTAGTCTTCTCCTGTGTAGTCAACTACAAGTAAAAATGATTTCACCTGGCCTGGAAAGTCATTAGCTCAGTGTGGTCAGCCTACATATGAAATATATAAACGATTTAAGGTCCCTTTAAACAATAAACAAGTGAAATGAGGTCAGAGGTTCAACCTTAAACCTGTCTGTATGCATTAAGTTGGAGGGTTTTTATATCATATTTTAAAATTTCTCTTTTAACTTCAGTCAAATAACAAAAATTCTTATCCAAATCAATGAATGTGACACAGAACAGCAGTAAAACCTCACATTTGAGAAGCTGAAATGTGAACGTTTGGCGTTTTTGCTTGAAAAATGAACCGGAACGATTAACTGATCGGAAAAATAGTTGCGGATTAACTGTCGATTAATCTAAATTTTGAAGGTCAAAGTTACATTGTACTGATAAATATCACCCTTGATTGATCATGTGAGAGAGAAGAAATATAAAGAAATAAAAGCTAAGGAGAGAGGGAGAACAATGGTCTAATTAATCTGGTCACAGTGGTATTATCTATCATCTGATCTCTCAGGCGAGTGCCGGGGGGAAATGTGCTCAACTTTACAGATGCACTGCAGGTGAGATGCCGTAATGTTAGGGATGGGGGAGACAAGAGAGAGAAAGAGAGAGAGAGAGAGAGAGAGAGAAGAAATTGGGAGACAGAGGAAAAAAGAGGTGAAAGGATGGAGAGAAAAATAGAGGGATAATAGATGATCTTGGTGCCTCTTCAAGAAATGTTTGAGAAAGCATTTAAGTGATCTGATATTTCTGCTGCCACAACACTCCTGGCTACTTTACGCTGAATCTCCAGCTCGAGCCTTTTTTCATACATTTGCACCTCGCATCCAAAGTGAGCAAAGCCATCTCCTTGTGACAGCAGCCCGGGCTTTTAAATGCATCCTAAGATATAAATAAAGTTTGCTGAGCGGAAGCTGCAAATGCATTTATCCACCCCTAGAAAAACATAAAGATGAATCCTGAAGTCTTTGTGAGAGGGAAAAAATAGAAATGTCATTAAATTCCTCTGAAATATAGATCACTTTTCACAGGAAAAGACACTTGGCACGCTGGAAGTCAAGTTTATTCATCTCAACTTGGTGCTGAAATAATTTGGTGAAGGTCTATGTACAGTATCATTTTGGATTTAAATGCAGAATAATTTATTTCTGAGATTTAAGTATATTTAAAAGTTTGAGTCATTTGAATATAAAAACGCATTTGCTTAATTTTTTGACACCTTTCCATCAGTGAAAATAAAACACAAGCAATCACTTGTGCAAATATTCAATTTTACATTCAATATTTACGTTAAAATTGCTGTCTTCTAGCTGATTTTACTGGCAAAAACAGGCCTAAAAAATGAAAACAAATCATAAATACAAAGTCAAAGAGCAATAAGTGGTGCAAAAGATTGTAAAATAATCAAACTTTGTCCATGTTTGTTGGCTTCAATGAACAGAGAGGGAGCTCAAATTTTAGAGAAGAAAAAAAAAAAAAACGGGAGATCGTCTCTGACGTGCATATGATTCTCTGTGATTTGACATGTTGTCTCAACCATGATTTGTTGCCACTCCCCAGAGAGCAGAGTTAAAAGACTTGGAGTGACTTGAGGAAGACATACACTTTAATCACGTTAGCGAAGTTTCATGAAAATTTCAGATCAAGATGCCAACATCTGCTTTCCATTATTAATCACTGTTGTCACCACAAAGAAGATCCTGGCAACATGATACACTTGACTTCTGAAGTTACTTACTTTCGACTGTAACACAGGTATTACTGTCGCGCACGCAAGCGCACACACAAATTGTACATGCACACGTCTTCCTGCACGCACACACAAAACATATAGAAACATTGTTGGTAAAGAACAGATTACATGTAATTTATGGAAATGTACATACACACACACACAATTAAAGATATATGAAAAAAAAATGGTTCAAATAATAAAAACTGAAAGAAAAATCAAAACAAACTACGTTAAATGAGTAAATGGGACTGAGAGCTTGACAAGTTAGTGAGGAAGACAGAATAAAAGAGAATCAGAATCAGCTGGCTTTTTTTTTGCATTCTTCTTTTCACTTAAACATCACGCTCCTCCCTGTACTTAAAAGCAGGCCTTCGATGTCTATTTTCCCATTCTATCTTATCAGTGGCATTTATCTCCTAACGAGGGTAATGATATCAGCAATATCAAAGTAGCACTTTTGTCATGTTGCATTAGGGTCCCTCCCCCTCTACCTGCTTACACACCTCTGATCAGCGATTGTTTGCCGAGATAGCGAGTGAAAGACAACTATTTATGTATAAAAGAGAGCAGAGCCTGTCGTCTGCTTGGCAGTTGATCATCCTTAAGCAGCTCACCACCTCCTAACAACCTACATCTCTTTTCATTCTGCCTTCTTTTTTTTTTTTACTTTGCTCAGGCTGTCTTTCACTCCTCTCTTCATGTGGACTGGGTTATCCGATCAGACTGTGAAACAAGCCAGCGAAGGGACGCCTGACAGCGCCAATTAGAGAGGACAGAACAGCGAGCCCTTTCTACATGCATTACGCTAAATAAGGCTTTTGTGTACAAAGAACTGCGGTGAAGAAGTGTGGACAAGCTTCACTGGCTAGTTTGCAAACAAATGAGCTTCAGTGCTTGTTGTGATGCCAAAACATGACAGATTTGCTTCACAGTTTGCACAAGAAATTCACTCTAATGATAATTCAAATTTAAACAGAAGTACAGACTCATATGTGTACGGTGTTGGTACAAAGATATGAATTAGTGTTAGACAGATATGAATATACAGAAAAGTGGCCTGACGTCTTTTGTCAGTATCATGCAGCTAAACTTATAGTGTTTTTTTTCTTTTTCAGACTCAGCTGTAAGTGATTCCAAATTGTACTTAATCTAAAGTAGGAGTAGTAGTAGCCACTGCACTAAAACAGTATGAAATGTGTATGAAAATGTTAGTAATAAAATAATAATGCAAAAATAATGTCCGTCTTTGACCTAAAATCACCCTTAAGGAGAGTTTTTCTCAGGGTCAAACGTGACTTCAGCTTCCCTTTAAGGAGCAATTAACTGAACAAATGTGTGTGTAAAAAAACCTTCGGTATGTAACTTTAAGTTTCAGGAGTTTTCAGAGTGATTTTCAGAGTTTCAGGGTGAAGTTTTACACCAGCACTTACACTGCAGTTATATTTTATCTGGTGATGAAGGATCATCAGTGTGCAGATGTATCAGTGTAAAGAACCACATGACATCACCACCAGATGGCGCTTTAGCCCTTTAGATCTGTCTTCTCTTCCCATGCAAAGAGCACACACACACACATACACACACACGCACACACAGCCTGTATGAATGAACTGATTAGGCCCCATGTAAACAGGCTGCATCTAGTATAGCATTAGATTCATATGAGAAGCTCTGGCATGATGCTACTGGACCTCGCATTCATTTATTTATAAGGATATCTGTAGTTGCTAATGAATGCATATTGCAATTATTAGTATTCTGTCAAATATTTAACATTATAGTTTATTTATTGCATTTGGCCTAGCCTTCACTGCACAGTTATGTTTTGTGTAAAATTATGTATGCTTCTGTTTTAATGCAGTCTTTGCAATGACATTAACAAATTCCCTTCTTAGTCAAAATCAAAATTTAAACAAGTTCCATTTTAATACAGCTTATTTTTTAAATAATATGATACAGATAAAATGAATAAATGGTTTAAACCTGTTTATGGAAAATTGAAAGAGTATTCATCTTTGTGTTGCTTTGTACAGATACATTTTAAACAAGCCACAAGTATAAATGTGAGAACACACGTGCACAGCAACACCTCACTTGCCGTTTTTCATGACAGCACATTAGACTACAACGAGCTGAGATGCAATGCAGCCGGAGCACAAAGCACGCTGAGGCAGTGGGGTTCAAGGAAACAATATGAGATCGATATGCACGCGCCTTTCTGCTTCTCCGAGGTGTGCGGGGCCTGAATGCCCGGCGGTGCTGCTCTTCTAACACAAGCTTCATTACCACACTGCAACATGGGGTCTCTTATAAAATACAATAAGAGAGGGAATGAAGTGAGACAACAAGGAGAAACACTGGGGAAAGGCCACTGAAGGCGAGGCTGATGCTTCTCAGCGTCCACACAAACACAAACACAAACACATACACACACACAGCACAATGTTTTATCTTAATCGAAATGATGTCAGAGCTGTTGTGCTCATATAAAGACAGACTGACAAAAAACAAAAACCTCACCAGACCCACCACACATGCACATAAAGAAAAATAAACAATATTAATTTCAAAAGATGAATGAAAAAAAGATGAAAAAAAAAAAATCAAAAAGGGTGGTATTCATGTATGAGAAGCTGTCTGATTATGGTTTGTGCTTCAGCGCTGCAACACTGACTGACTAAAGGACTGATGGTCTGTGGGAAAGACCTGCCTCAGCCCTTCACGCTCCCATGCTCATCGCTCAGCCACCCAGGGAACTGTGTCCTTCATGGGACCTCCACCTCACACTGCCCTGATAGCGCCTTGCTACCTTTCTGCCTCTCCACGCTTCTACTTCTGCATCCGCGCAAAGAAAGGGACGGGGCATTGCTAATTGGTGATCAGGGATGGGTGTCGCACCAGGGGGCGGCCCCTTGATGATGGGGGCCAAAGTGTTGGAGTAAATGTGAGGGGCGCAGGCAGTTGTTGAAAGGTTGAAGCTGAATATGAATGATAAGCCAGAAACACTCACAGTACAACAAATGCTTTCACCTGGGTGCACACACCTTTAGATGGCTGCAGACTTGAAATAATAATAGGTAATTCAAATGTTTACTTGATGTTTTTACTGGCTTGAACACTGGCTAATTGCTGTAGTCTGATCAAAAACATATACACTATATCTGACCCCCACACTTCCTTGGGCATTTAATTTGCCTTTGCCTATACTGCAGGTAGAAAAAACATTTGCATAGCATAGGACAGCGGAGAAATGAAAAGCCTCCTGTGTCCACGCTTCAAATGAACAAACAGCTGTGTTGCTGCTGGAGCTGAACAGAGGCATCGAGCCGTGTGGCCAGCCCCCTGCCCTCTCCCTGTTGCCTTGGCTGGCTGTAAACAGACTGAGAGGCAGGGAGGTCGAGGCACGCTGCCTGGGAGCCCAGGCACCACCAAGGCACGCTAATTACAACAATAATGGAGCCTGATCGCAGGTCCTTGCAGGCCATGTCTCCCAGTAAACTACCTCTATGTATACTAGCTATCAATGTTGCTTTTTCCTGGTGTTTGAGATTAGCACGTAGCTGTTCTCTGTACCCCACCAGGGGGATGCCTAGGCTGGTTAGAGCATGTTAAAAAGGCCCCCAGCTCCAGCTCAGGCAGCAGGCCCTGGCCTAGCATAGTTAGGCCTAATGAGCAGGCGTTAGCGTAAACATGCG
Organism: Thunnus maccoyii; assembly: GCF_910596095.1. NCBI lineage: Eukaryota > Metazoa > Chordata > Actinopteri > Scombriformes > Scombridae > Thunnus > Thunnus maccoyii. The sequence continues at coordinate 14,048,233 of NC_056534.1, read as the reverse complement.
TTAATGCTGTGGGGAAACAGGCAGGGTCGGGTCAGGGAAGTGATGTTACCGGTAGGGTGGCTAGCACACCAGAGCTGGGGTCCTGATTAGTGCTCATAAATAATGCAACAGGCGAGGCTGGTTGGAGAACGGGATTGGCTGTAGCGAGGTGAGGCTGCATAACGATGACAGGGGACCTGTGTGAGGTCGCAGTGAGTCAGGCTCTGCTGGTAAAGCTTATGATTCAACTAAAACTATGACATCCATGTAAGGAATGCTCATTTACTTTGTGTCATCATCGAGATTGTGCTCCTGTTTTTATAGCTGTGATGGTATTAACCTCACGTGTGAGCCTGCTCACTTTTAGATGACATATGCTACCGCAGAGCTGATCATTAACCCTTGTGTGGCAGAGATGTGGAGTGTAATGTGGTGGACACGGCTGCAGGCTACAGCCAGTAGGGCTTCACACTTGGCTATGTGTCAGTTTGAGATGCAGTGAGGGACAGAGTTCAAAGGTCAAATCCATTACGGAGGATTGAGAGGGAGTTTCTGTTTGAGGGCAACATGTCATATGTTGCTATGGGAACGTGGGGTATGAACTCTGCCCTCTGTGAACTTCAGCTGAGACCAGAGGAGAGAGTGAGACTCAGGGGCTACCACACAACTCCATTAAACCACTGAATCAATTGGCACAAAAGGAGAAGGACAGTCTGATGCAGATGGAGGAAGTGCCTCATTACTCAACTACTGGACAAATATTAAGTGATTCCATTAATCAAAAATGTATTATAAAATACTCCTTAAATCTCCCTGATCCAGAAATCTTCAGTCAGCACACAGTTCAAGGTTGAGAATAAAAACATCAACAACAAATTTTTCACACTATCACAAAATCACCTTTTCTGTGGCAGGATTATGTGACATTTCTAGTGTGACTTTGCTGCATCTCAACAGACACTAAATGGTAATAAATAAAGTTGAAAATGCCAATTCACACAGAAAAATAAGAACAAAAGAACTAATTAAACTGTTAAAATTACAGTATGTTTCATTAGTGTTGTTATGCACATGACTGTAATGCACTTTTCTGAAATCACAAATGCACTGCCCTGCTGTGATGTGTTGTACAATGTGTCACCTGAGTATAAATTTAGACCTGAACATTGTAGATTTTATGGTAATATGAATTTCAATCCTTCAATATACCATTGTTTCAGTGCTTATAAGCTAAGCTTATAAGTATCTATTGGTAAAAAAAGTTTTGAGTTTTAGGATTGTCATATACATAAAAAGCTTAAAGATATGGACATACAGTAGTTTCTGTGAAGGCAGTCAAAGGTTTTTGAGGAGACGCATACTGGTGAGAAGACTTATAGCTCTCTATTCCTGTAATGTAGCACAATGACTTAACAGCCGTCGATGCTACTGAGTGGTAACACAGGGTCGTCCGGCAAAAAAGTTGAACGAGGCTCAACTTTTGCTGCAACGCAATGTGACATCATCCGGCCATGTGCTGTGTTGATCAATCACATACATGCAAGTGCACGTTCCTGGTGGATTACTTTTAAATGTGAACATTGTATTTCTACCATTTACCTCATGATCATCGCAATAAAAAAAATAGTTGCCATCGTGATAACTTTCCAGAGCTGTAAAATCCTGTCTGTGACTATTACAAACCACTTTGTGGACCATCCCCATAAACTGTGCATAAATATTTTAGTCCAACTGGCCTTCCTAGATTACATTTCATTGTCTCACCGGTACTTTTAACAACATGCCTCCACCAATGCAGTTTTAACGCAGGGCTGTTTAGAGTCTACAGCCATGCTAGTGGACCTGTGAGGCTGTACTTAGGCACAGCAGTGCATTGAGCTAAATACTAACATTAGCATACTAACATTTGCTAATAAGCACAACACACAAAGTACAGCTGAGGCTGCTGGAGGTCCTAGAGAAAAAGTCAAGGGATCACCAAAGTCAGTGGGATCCATCCTCTGGGGATAATGAATGTCTGTACAAAATTTCATGGAAATCCATCAAATAGTTGTCCAGATATTTAAGTCTGGACCAAATTGGTGGACTGACTGACTGTCAGACTGACATTGTCATTCCCGGGGCTGCTAGCATGCCTAAAAATGAACAGGCTACACAAAGGTGCAACAACGTTACACTGTACTAACATTAATCCTCTTCTGTGTTTTACCCACCTGTGAAGCAAAACCCACAAGAAACATTAACGTGCAGGTAAATCAAGGGTTTTTCAGACCAAATTACACATTAGTCTTTTTTTCCCAGACTTTAGCAGATATTTTAATGATTTTGATATCAAATCCAGCTACTTCCATTCATTCACAATTTGACCCTGTCTGTCATCATAGTTCAACAACTGAGATCATTTGATCTATAGTATAACAGTAAAACTCTCCTATCCAAACATTTATCCTCAACTCCCTTATGGATTTAGCACCATAGAAGTACAACATACAGTAAGACACAGATTAGTACTCATGCCGGTAGTTTATACTGCAAGGCCAAACAAATCACCAGGGATTTGAAAAAACAAGATGTTCTCAAATTAACCCTAACAGAAATCAGGGAAAGCAGTAAGGTGAGACCAAACAAGAGCCCCAGGACTTGGATACCTGATCAATTAGTCCCCAGGAATCCACAAAGGCAGCAGCTAACCCAGTGTGCTTCTGTTTATTGCGAAGGTCTTTAGGTGCACGGGAACCAAAAACTGTAGTACAAAAAAACAACTGGTGAGAAATCGAACTATAACATTTTAAAAAGCATAAAATTGGAGAACCAAATCAGGAATTAGCAGTCAAAACATAAGCCAAACTGGAGCTGGAAAACACAAGGTCGCTCCATTACATTTTTGGCTGCAACAACCATATCACACACACAGACACATGCTCTCACTTGCACATACAGACACACACACACACTCGCGTACACATACACCATTCCCTCTCCGTTCCCTCTCCACACACAATGATGGCTCAGAGTCAAGTCCAGACGAGGGCATGCATCTGAAACCAAGAGTGAATCCATATTACATGTGTAGTGCGCTGTCTGTCTGGGTCCGGGTCATCAATTATGAATAGAAATATACAGCCTCCACAGCCTAGGCCCTGGTGTCTCACCACTTGTAAAGGATTTCTTAAAAGGGGGACAGACACACAGGTTTGTCATTTAGATGCATGCCCAGGACTTAAGAGACAGACAACGAGGAGGTTTCCTGTTCTCTTACACTTCCTGCCTGGGGAACTTTCTTCTGCTTTCATTTAGACCAATCCCTGTTGTGCTTAACTTAAGTGAGGCATCAGAAACTTATACTTAAAATACTAACAGCTACAATTATTGAGAGTTAAGTCAGATACACATAACGATGTGATGATACATACCTGCATGGCGTATAGGCCTAAATCCTTTCTATTATGAAAAGCATCACAATGGCAGCAAAGTTGTGACCATCTCCTACGTAGAGTATCTAATATCAGTCCAAAGTCAAATATAAAAACCCAACACGTGTGTTCTTGTTGCTCTGTAGCTGTTCAGAGGAAAAAACAATAACAGCAACAACAAAACAACACAACGGTACATCACAGCTACTGTCTGCATAATGTTTCTCCTGTGGAGAAGTCATTAATCATAACTAAACATCCCAAATCTTCTAAGAATTAAACAAAACATCCCACCTTTGTGTGTGTTTATGTATAAATCTAACACACTCGGCTACAATGCAGCAGGCATGGAATTACAGAGCACATGTAGCTGGCAAAACAAATTTGCAATTCTCCTTGTCTATTCCCAAACCCCCAGTGTACTGCACATGCCCTCTAGAGACAGAACAAACAGCGGTTAAGATGTTTAAAAGGCTTTGCTTTCTTAGATACCTGTGCAGCTGAATACCAATAGACTGCTCTTACATTAAGGGGGGGTGGTGACAAGGTACTACATTTAGAGCTAGCAGGGAAATGCTAACTCCTCTGGTTTCCTCAAGGGCAAAAATGTGCTTAATGCCTTTGCGTGATGTTATGTGAAGGTGTGTCTTGTGATTGTGTGGCTTATTCTGTTGCTATTCAGTCTATGAGCTGAGGTAAACACTGTGGCCCCACAAGTGTGCTGTAGTCCTTTCGACTAGTGGGACATATCCCACTGGTTTCTAAAAGGTCATTGTCATTATTGTTGCTTAGCAACCTTGTATGGGGTGCCATAGGTGTTCAGTAATTGTAGATGTGTATGCTTAGATGCGGAAGATCATGGGAAAACTAAATGTATGATGAACCTAACAGATAACACTGATCTATTTTGTTATTTTGTGTTTAAGTATGTTTCCATCTGCCTGTTTTTGTAAGCATCCTGAATTTCTGTTTAAAAAAAAATTGTCAAGGAAACTTCCATCAAAATAACAAAATATATATACTACATCTAAAACACTTTACTTGATTGAAGTGGAAAACACAAAAAGGAAAAAAAAAGAAGAGACTTTTCAAATAAACAATGATGTTGCAGAACCACATATTTCTGCTTCCTGTGCTTGTGATTTCTGGCACTAGTGTGTAGATGCAGCATCCTTTATACTTTATGTCTCTGTTCCACCAAAAAGCCCAGAAAAAAATTGAATGGGAGCAGAGAAAACACCACATGGTTTGTGTGGACAGGGGAAACAAATTAGGAAAGGAAATAGCCATATTCCTGCATGTGGGCAGCAGCAGTGAAACTCCAGAAGTTACATAATTACAGAAAAAAATGCTTTTGAAAGTTATATCCTCTATGATTGTCATTATCTAAAACCACATTTTTGATACTATTCATGGCCAGACTTTTTTCAGCAATATCAAGTCAATGTATTGGCATTCTGTAATTACCTTTCTAAATAGTAGTTTGTCTGAGTCTGCCTGTCCCACGATGAATTCAAATTCCTGTAATGTGGAAGACAACATTTGATCAAGTTCAGTATTACTGTGTAAAACAACATGGCTGACTGTCTTCTTTAGTCTTTTTCAGCCCACACTTTTTGGATTAAGCTATAAACAGGTACAAAATTGTCTCTTCTTCTTTCTGCTCAGTTGTGACAGAGTCACAGCTTAAGGCATGTTTGCTGCCCTAAGTGGTCGATAGTCATTTCAAGTGGAACTCTGGGATCTCTATTATTAAAACACACTTGCTGTCACCACCTGTAACCACAGGTGTCAAAAAATTAGATGAAAGCTTGAAGGAGATCTATTCTGCATGTTACCGGGTCTATATTTTTATTCTGGGCTCTACTGGAATATCTTTTCAGTTCAAACAACTCCTTATCTATCTTAAACTGACTCTTTATGCAACCCCTCAGTTCAGCCTCTGTCTGAAACAGGCCGTTTTAGCTCTCTCTGTTCTGATTGATTAGGTGCATCTCGGCAGTAGTAGTAGGACCTCACTTCTTTTTCTTTTTCTTTACTTGAAATGGAAACCTCTCAAGTACATCTGTATATGTTTGAGTCTGAATCCTTTCTGAAATATGCGGGTGGACAATGTGAACAAACCATGGAACAACCTTAGTAACAGAGACTACCAAAGGATGGCCGTTTGTGGGCGTGCGCAAACAATCTGACGTCATCACAACTTTGCAAACAGAGCATTCAGAGCAGGCTGAAGCCCTGGCTTGACTTTCAGGGAGCATCTTTACATACATTCACCTCAAATTTCAGACCTTTGACAATGTTTAAGATTTGACATCATAACAGTATAAAAATAACAGAAAATCACAAAAATGTCCCCTTTAAGGATAATAACTTTTGATATTTTTTCCCATTGCACCCTTTTGAGAACATTCATATAAACATACTTGATGGATACACACATGGATTCACATTTTCATTAGCAGACTTTCTGGAGATAAATTTTCAAAATGTGAGAGGAAACATCCAACAAGCACGCTAGAATGTACGATGTAAATTCAAGGTTTTATCCTACGTGCTGCACTCTCAGACTTGACTATACTTTATTGAGGAAGATGTGGAATTTTCACTGGATGTTTTTTGCATCTTGTGTGATGATGTCAACCCACGGCTGGATGGAAGTTGGTCTCAGTTATATAGTAATACAATGTTAAAGCCAGTGAAAGGTATGTACAGAGCCCAGTATAGAGGCGGAGTGATCTCTGAGTCATGTCCCATTTGTGGAGGTTGATGGATTTCCCTCTTGCTCTGCTCCCTCAGCTCAGTGGGGAGAAGGCAGGGCTGATAAGGTGATTTATCTGCACCTTTCCACCTCCTGTAATGGATGGCACATCCACCTTTCCCCGAAACTTCATCATCTCACAGCTGCACCCCCTCTCTCACGAAGAGGTGTGTGAGAGAAATGAAACAGACAAGCTACACCGAAAAAAAAGAAGAAAAAAGAAAAAAAATGAAAACAGACTAACCAGATAGTGACTTCTTTTCCACACTTTCTCATTAAGGCTAGGAGAGTGTGGGGACATGACACTTAGCACTCTGAAGCCACTAAATCTCTCTCCCACAACAAGCAGAACCAAAATATTGGATAGATCTTGACTTCAGCACATTGCTTCAGCTTTGATTGATTCCTCAATTCCTTCATCTGGCCTCAGTCCTTTGGGTTCTTGCTCTGTGTTTCCATTGCATAGCTACAAGGGCTGGACAAAACGATGGGAACGCCCAACATACAAACAAGGAGTAGGGTGCTGCTATGAATTCTGTATTATTCTTTTATGCCTGAAGTTTTACAGTGCTTTGTAACTATTCTATTGTCCATGTTGACCCAGCAGTGAGTTTTGAATTGTAACACCTGAACAACAAAAAAGGTTGTTTGTCGGAGATCTAAGATCTAAAACGGGATCTAAAAGATCCAAAGATCTAAAATTATCCAACATCAAAACCAGCCAGATTTTGTGTTAATTATTTTGCAGCCCTGATTTATCTGGGTACCACTGTTGGAGAGAAACTGCAGTTGTATGGAACACACTGAACGTACGGATCAATGGTCGAGGAGGAGGTAATGCTACAGAAGTGGTTTGAGAAGTTTCAGTGGATGTTTTCATATGTTTTGACCCCTTTTTTACACACTTCTGGGTTGCCATTGTAACTACTGTGAACCCAAGCTGACCACAGCTGGAGCTCTACATGAAGGAGCAAACTACAAGCCCTTCAGAGCAACCTGACAAGCCTGGAGTTGGTGAGTATTTGATACTGAAGATATATTGGGCAAAGTTGGCTGAGTATGCCTTTAAGGCAGCTAAAACTATTTGGTTATTATAAGTTTAATGAAACTAGACCATGGTTAGGGAAAGGTCTTGAAGGTCATGTGCTTTGAATATCCATCCATGTATGTTGTATGTTGTTTTAACAAAAGACCACTGCTGCCAATTTTCTTGAGAGCAGTGATTACTCTGAAGATTGGAAGAGTTTGCTTGTTGGGGAAATGTGTCATTTGAAGTGTTTAACCAAACAATTGATGCTGTCATTTTTCAGATGAGTCTCCCCCTTCTCTTGCCCACATGCTTTATCTCCAGTAGGTTTAGTGTATGTTCTCACATTTGCAAATAACAAAAATGCTAACAGTACATAGGATTCTTTTTAAATTATTAAAATATTATGAAACAATTTATTATACTATTATTATTGTTTTGACTTTGCCTGTTGAATAATTCTGCACCTACACTCTATTTACTTTGAAAACAGATATAAAAGTGGTGATAACAACATTTCTTCTAAAAGCTCACACATTCTGCTAATTGGCTCTTGACTAACATGACTCACCAGCTTTGATGCCCAAGTTTTCATACAGTGTTTCATGTTTAATAAATACAATCCAATGGCACTAATTTTACAGGTCTTCTGTATCTGAATCCATATCTGTATTCTCCTCTGTAAACAGCTCCTCAGCTTTCCTTAAACATATTTATGATTTTTGCACCACAGAGAGGATATCAATTAACCTCAGTGGTCAGCATTAGAAACACAGCAGCATGCTGCTGGTTTCTGCTTCAGTGCCTCAGGCCGCTGGCTGACTCACCTATGTTTTAACAGCAGCGAGGAAAGAGGGCGGAGGGATGAGGAGGAGGAGGGAGACAATCAATAGCAGATCAAAGTGTTTTAGCTTACCTTGGGATGCAGAGAGAGAGAGGCGTTGTAATCAGCAAAGACACTGTTTACTCGCCAAGCCTTCCCAAGGCGGAGGGGAGGACTCCAGGCGCTGGGTAGGCTAGCTGCGGTACTTTCAACAACCTCTCAATCTGAAACTAGAGAGGGAAACAGAAGAGAATGATGTGAAACAATAAGCTAGTTTATGTCATTTCACTTTACTGTGCAGATTTGGTAACATGTTTACTTATGATTATAATGTAATTTATAACATGTAGAGTTAATTTGAAAATGCTATATTCTGCTGATACCTGAAATTGAACTGTTAATATATATATTTTTGGCTGGCAGGGGCAGGCATTTTAAACGCGAAAGTCTGTGACTGACTGAGTCACTGACCGATTGAGTGATGAAGTTACACCATTGGTCAACTGAATGATAAAGTTAACTTCATTAGTCGCCTTGGCCGAATGTCGCCTCTTCCTGTATCTGTTGTTTTAAATTAAAAGCCCTCTAGTGTTTCATACACAGTCCAGCTGTATACTAGGTTTTGACCTAGTCTTGTTTAAACTAGAGGATTCTGTTTTTGGAAATGTAAAAACTGACTTGAGGCATAAAAATATGCTTTATGTCGCAGCTGCGCATGTAAAATGCACTTAAAACTGAAGCATATCTGTTCATCAGATGCCTGTGAGGTGACAGAAAAACACGGCTGAAATGCATAAAGTGTAGACAGCCAGTTAACATTTGAGTTCTCCCGTCTAAATACAGAGGTCAGGGTGGATGGATGGGTCAACAAAACATTTTCAACCTTCAGTCAAAATAGGTTTTGTTAAAAAAACATTAACTACGTGGTTGTAACCATGACAACGCAGGTTCCCCAACCTTAACAAAGCACTAATTACAACCCAAATCATGATCTTTTCCTAAACCTAACCAGGTTGTTTTTGTACCTAAACCATAGTGTTGTCACATCATAAAATGTATTTATTTTTCCACAGTGATTTGTAAAGGTCCTACTGATAACTGCAGATCAGAAAACGCTTCTACGTGTAGTTCTGGAGTGCATGGAACAATGACGTATTTTGTTGTTGTTATTGCTCTTATTATTTCGCAAGTTGACAAAGACCTCATTCCTCAGCGAGAAAGATGTGACTCACAGAGGTGTGTCCTTCAGAGGAACTAGCCCAGTACCCTAGGCCTTAAGCACCGAATAAACCTTTACAGAATTTAATTAACATCACCTGTATGTTAAGTTAAAATGTGTGAGTGCTTCCTGTGTTTTATGAGGGATGGGACTGTAGTTTGTAAAATCAAATGTACCTGGGGCAGAATTTTCTCTGGACAGTAAAACTGAGTGTTTGCAGATTAACTCTCAAACCAGTGACAATAATGTACCAGTTCTCATGCGAAGTATGTAAAATGTTTCCAGTGTTTATCAAGTCACCTGCCTAACACACACAATTCAACTTTGTGTCAGTTTATCATCATTAGCATGTTAGTTTAGTCGTTTTTTTATCTTTGAAAATAGTAAAGGAGTGACCGGAAGGAAAAGTGGAAGGAAACACAAGTCAGCCACTGGGAGGTTTCATCTCAGCGATCCACATCCGTTGAGTAGACGGCTGGTTGAGTGACATTGACCCATGACACCAACCTCCCTCCACTGCCACATCCTCCAAGCTGTAAAAAGCATGTCTGAAACAAGGGGGGGTGGGGGCAGAGAGGGAGTGAAATGGGAGAGAGGAAGAGGAGGAGAAGGAGGAGGAGGAGGGGTGTTATGCTGAGTGTCCATGGAGGAAAAACCAAAGTGCTAAGATTTGTGAATGAATTAGGGATTGATTCCTCTTTTGGGGAGTCTCATGATAAGGGAAGTGAAGCCTGTTTTCTCCCTCCTTTATTTTTTCTCTGTTTTATTGTCATTTTGACTCACGTCCTCTTTTGGTCACCAGGGTGGCACCTGACCTGCTGCTTTCTGTCTCTTTCTCTCTCTCTGAGCTGAAGTGACCACACACCACACGTGTCACAGGCCTACCAGACAGGGGAAACCAGCAGTGATTTAGCAAACAAGCGCTCAATCAATGGTGCAGTGAAGCATGTAACACATGCCAGTCAAAACCTATTACGTTCAAACAGCCCTCTTCAACTTCCACTCCACTTGTCCGACCCTTGGGCTGGTAGCCAAAGAGACTGGCCAGAGGACAGCCACAGCGGTATAAGTCATACACTTAAAAGAAAATGTACTTGTTTGCAGCTGAATAGGCTCACTAATCTCACTAATTGTTTAATTTAAAAAGAAAATCATGTATAGTAATTTATTGGGAATATTCTGGTTATCAAAAATCTTGGTGAAAATGGGATTATAAAAACACCAGGACAAATACTGTTTAATCATTTTCCCACTTAGATGCTCCCCCTCTTGTCTTCACTCACTATTGTCAGAACATTTTCTGAGCCAAGCTCATCACAAGGGTTTACTGTAAACTATGGTGATCAAAATCTTGAAACAGAAAACATGACAACGTTTGAAATGTGAAGGTTTATGAAATCTCAATGAAAATCCAACCATGTCTACTAATATTTGCAACATTAAATACGTTTTGAAAGAAATGTGATACCTCTTGGATTTTTATCAACATAATGAGGAAACACTATGCAAAGTTCAATCTGCAAAGTTGTAAACTGAACATTTCACTTCAGTATGAACGTTATATGGTTCACTTACAACACATTTCATCTGTTTTCCCTACAATTTGTAGTTACGTTTTGGAAACTCAAGCACTTGGTTGAGATTTAGGGAAGATCATGATTTTGGTCAAAAAATTGAAAAAGTACCTGACGTAAAGCACTAACTGGGACGTGTTTACTCTTTCAATATTCAAACCAAACCTAACCTTAACTTTAAGAGTTCCAAACCTGACCACATGCAGGGTCTCTGGAGTCAAAGTCCTGGGTTTTGTTAACCCATCATCCACCTCAACCACCTCTGAGTTTGCAAAATTAATTAAAACTGATCTGCTTCTTGCAGGTATTTTTCAGTGAAAATCAGTAAACCACAAATCACAACCCCCGTCTAGTTTTGCAATACCAGACAATTAGAGGTCTGGGGATTTCTAAATGCACAGTAGTTGCTTGAACGGTGGCGAGAACGGTCGCTAACAAACCTAAGCCCCTTACATTTTGTCAAGGACATGCCTTACCAGGAATTATGCTCTCATCCCATTCTTCTCCATAGTGAAGTGCATGCCAACGCCCCAATATGAAGGGATGCCCTAAAAACAATTTCTTTTTAAACTCTCTAATTGTTTCCACCCAGTTTTAACAATGAAACTTGGGAGACTGTTCTCAGTCTCAGACTGACCTGTGAGTCTAACACCCAGTCACAGCTTGCATATGTCTATGAGTTGTGAGCAGTTCAACCAAAGAGTGGTATTCTTTTCTAAGATTGTTTAATCAGAATAGTTTTTAGAGGAATGAAGAGGTAAAACTCTCCAGTAAAAAAAGAAAGATTTAAAAAGTGCTAAAAAACAAAGATAATTTAGTTAGCAGGTGGGAACCTCTGCTCTACACAGGTGAGTGGACACATTATCAAGATACAAATTTCAATTCACTTTCCTTACTGCGATATTATTATGACTCTATTCAGCGATTACCAGCTGACTGTGTTTCTTCAGTTAAAAGGCCTGAGCAAACCCAATACCAATAGCACTAGAAAATGTGTGATGATGGACTCAGTCCTCTTTCCCTGCTACTGTCACTGTTGCTTTTTGGCCATCAGTGCAATAGTGAGGATCCTGGCATCACCTTGTGATTTACACACATGCATGTACACGTGCACTTGTGAAAAACCATACACACACACCACCCACACACATGCACACAAACACAAGATGAATTTAAAACACGCACACATACAAACATACATACACACACACACACAGACACAAGAATTCCCACACACACACACACACACACACACACACACACACACACACACACACACAAGAGGCAGGCTGCGAGCAAGCCGGGTTTTTGTGTAGCACCACATGCGAATGAGGCTAAAAGAAGTGAAATGAACCCTTTGAGTCAAAGAGGAGCTCGGGGCGTGCTGCAGGCAGAGAGCTCAGTCAGAGAGGGAGCTTGGCAGGCAAATGCGCCTTCTGTTGACAGCTTCCACTGAACATCTAATGGCAAGAGATGGGGGCCCACAACCGCTTTCTTCCATGCCATTGGTTTCCCATTTCATCGCATTTAGTAGGGCGCCTCTCAGCGCATTTGTAAATATGTCAAGTCACCATTCATATTTTACAGTTATTAGCATTGTCTCTCAATTTTTTTTATTCTTGAGCGATGTTGTTTTTCTTCTTTTTCTTTCTAAGGAAAGTTCTTTGTTTCAGCTCTTTTTCTGTTCAGAGTTAGAGAACAGGGCTAGGCACTGATGCCTTGGAGACTGGGTAGTTTTCTTTTTTTTTGGAGAAGGGGTTTATGTATTCTTTATGATGTGATATACAGCCCGGGAGAGGGAACATTGGGTAAGAACATACCAGTGCCAGGCTACTTTCTCAGCATGATATGAGGATGAAAATGATATGAGAATATGTGAGCTCTTGCTCTCTTTCTGTCAATACCTGAGGCTGCTATTGTAACACGTTGGGCTATCAAGATGTTCAAGGTAGTCTCGCACAATTTCTGATTTGCTTATTTAGTAAAAAAAACAAAAAATTAACAGCTGCAACAGAAAATAGAGCAGCATAGTATAAGATCCTCTGTGTCAAAAATATGGAAAAAGACAAATATAGATTGTATAATGTATGTCCACTATAAAAATTACAAATGGAAAAAAAAGAAAAACAAATGCACAAATCAATATTTCCCCTAGGCTCTACAGAACGTTTTAGCATCTTTCAGCTTATTGTTTTGGTTTTAAGGCCCATAACTTGCAGGAAAGCTCTGATAAACCCATCGTATGCTACTTGCCCCACAAAACATGACAAAGTTAGCGATTAGCTGGTGAACACAGTGGTACATTTACCAGCTGAAGAGCCAGATATTTCCCTGGGAATTTGGTGGAGACCAAAGGGGAGAGAAAAGGAGAGTGCATATTGGACTTACATTCACCAGATTGCCAGAAGCATAACTTCAAATGAATGCTAATTTTGCTCTGTATCTGCTGGGTATGTAAAGAGGCAACTGTTTACGAACATGTTGGCCAAAACAACTTTATAAGGTGATAATATATCACTATTATGTTTACAGTTTGTTCTACTGCATATTTCTGTGGTTGGATTTTATGTCTGTGCTGCTAATTACTCTTACTGCTCTGGAGCTACCTTTCTTGCTGACTATGAATACTAATAAAACATGTTCAAACCAAAGCCATCACACAGCAATGATGCTTTTTTTTGTATTTTCAATCATTTAAATTCATAGCAAATGCAAACTGTGGATCAACTTTTGCAATGGCTGATTCAAATAAAAGGCAGGCTGTGAGACAATCTTCTCCAGCAAACGTTAAAAAATGAAGTAGCCCCCTTTTTGAGACATCAAAGAAGCCAAAAGAGAGTCATGAATCACTTGATTACAATGAATATTGGTTCTGAAGCCTTAGCACAGTGAAACAATTAGCCAAAGAAGATGTTGGACTTGGTGTTAGTCAGGTCTGATGAGCACTTGTTGTCATGTGAGATCATTTAACATAACTTGCACTAGGCAAACCTAGTTTTCACATGGTAACATTGCTGCACAGTTGTAATGGCCATGTGAATACAGCAATAATACAAGTTTTCTAAACTGTAGCCAACAGGACAACACCACAAACACGACCCTGGATATTCAGACATTTTTGTTGCGGTTTAAACGTCATTTAAATTGCCTCTTGCCGTTGAAGAGGGGGACAATGTTGAGAAAATAACACATTTCTGCTTTAAAGGACTTTTTTTTATGAAAACCTTGATCTTAGAGTTAAACTGGGCCTTTTGCATTTAAACTCAGTTTCACTATGTGTGTACAATAAAGAATGACATCATTACTTGGAGGTACCTTACCCTCAGCACTCGTCCTCTGTCTCACAACCTTTAGAAGAAAGGCCACATCTCTGGCTATATTCCAATTAATATTTTCCTCTCCATGCTGTACGTACATACATCACCTTGATGTGCCCACTGCTCTGAATGCACTGAAGGAAATGAAGCGAGAAAGTACTTTTCTTAATGCTTGAAAATGATAAACATGTTGTTCCTTGGGTATCTAATTTGCTGTGATGGCATTAATCAGTGTTGCACGGCGGGCGATGGCAAAGCGGAAAGGACAAAATGAACCAGGACATTAGTCAATGAGAAGAATGATACATTACCTGCTCACTCATAAAGTCATTGAGTGGGGAAATTAGAGAAAGGACTTATTGTTCTTATGACTTAGATTCCCTGTGTAAGTATTGAACTATAGGGGGAAAAGAGGCGGGAAGACAGTTTTTGGATTTGTTTGACACAAATGTTCTTGTATACCAGTGGTAAAATTTGCATGAAATAAGACCATAAGCACTGTTCTTCCTTACTATTGCAGTTAAACTGTGTAGGAGATTTTGTCTCATTTTCCATGGTGTTATGGAAATGTTATGGAGTTATGGTTATTTCTTCATGTTGGACAAAGCACTGAATTACTAACATCAAATATCAGCTATCAATATTAATTAGTGGATTTAAATTTGTTACAAAATCCAAGATATTGCCTAAAATGTCACCACCATTTTCCAGAATTTCAAAATTAACATGGATTAAAGAAAGTGTTACTGAACATATTCTTACCAAAACACAGAATTCCTGATGGTTTTACCATCCTTTGCACACAGAAGCCCTCCACAGAGTTAACAGTCCCGTCACCTGGTGGGTTGGACTTTATATGGCCACCTGGCACCTGATATCCCGATTGATTTGCGCCACTAAGGTAAGTAGGATCCCTCATCCCAGGCCATGGTCTACTCCCTCTGTCAATATATAGACATTATAACTGTCAGGACAGTGAGTCTGTGTTTTCTTGGCTTAAGAAAACATAAGTAACAGGCCACACTATAACCCTACATTTTGGATTACTTCAAATAGATGTAGGATTAATGTAAGTTTAAAAAACTGAAATAAAAGCAAATAAAAGGAGGAAAAATGTAATGGAAAACTGAATAAAATTAAAAAACTACAGAAGAATAACATGCAAAAAAGCAAATATTTTATGACAACAGAACCGTAGTTAAACTTTTTAGATGGTTATTTATCTACATAATTGATGAGGAAATATTAAAAATTCCTTTCAACAACATTTCACACATATTATTAAATATTAGATAGTTTGTGTCTCAAAAGCAAAAATTCTCAGAAAGTTGCCATAAAACTGTTACTTTTCAGCCAAAGGTGAAATTCTAGTGTAATTTGACTCTTAATTCTAGTATAAACTCTACTTTTAACATAAAACTGTCACAAAAGTGATCATTAGGCGCTGTGGCAACATAATGTGCTTTTGAGCAACTGCATTTTAAACTGCTCTTTTATACCCATCTGTGAGATTTGATCTGTGACTGATGCACATGATTCTCCTGACACTTCAAATAAATCTGCAGTTTTTGTGATAAATTGGAAATTTGACCTCTTTCTAACTCTGTGCTTCATATTCCTTTTAAAACCCGGAAACAATAGTGTTGACTGTCACACATATTTTAAAAGCTGACACATTCAATTTAATACAGCTCACCAGTAGTCTTTGATTCAGCTCATCACTCCTTCATTTAAGTTCAATTATGTCTTTCCCCATACAGATAATGCTTTCTTTCAGTAATATAACACAAATATCTTCAACCATTACTGTTTCAAATTAGATTACCAAGCCTTAATTTTTCCTATTAAATATAAACTCATATTCCCAAACTGTATTGAGAGACAGAGGAGAGAGTTACTGTACAGTTGATGAGGGAGAAAGTTGCAGACAGAGGGAGAAGTGGGATTTAAAGACAGAGGAGGAAGAGCGGCAGACACAGAGGAGGAAGTCATGGGGTAAACAGAGAGAGAGAGAGAGATACTGTACAGATTTGGTGGATGGACAGAACAGTCAGAGGAGGAGTAAGGAGGTTCCTGAGAGAAGAGGAGAGAGATAGAGAGAGAGAGAGAGAGAGAGAGAGAGGGGGGGGGGGGGGACGGAGCCAGACCTCTAACAAGTGATTATACTGAAACCCCCCCCCTCCTCTCCCTCTTTCTCTACCCCTCAGGGCATGGGGACAAGAGAGCAGCAGGCTGGCAGTGTCTGCATGTGTGTGTGTGTGTGTGTGTATGTGTGTGTGTGTTAATGTGTATATATGTGTGTGTGTGTGTGTGTGAGTGCACCCTGCCTGTTTCAGCATATTGTGCCCTCAAACACAAAAAGATGATTAGTGGGATTTTCTGTGGGCTGAACAGCATGCCTTTAAGACTGAGACAGCTGGTAAAGGATGTTCAAGATGAAATGGTCCTGGGGTCTCCTCACAGCCATCCCACTTGAAGAAAAGACAGAAAATAAAAACTGGTTTCTGGTCAGTGTAGAGTAGCTCTATTCATGCACAGCGCTACATATTCCAATGAAGTCAGCTCACCCAGGTAGCTGAGTGAATCCTTGTGATGGACAGGTTGGGATAAATATAAACATCTCTCAATTTCCTTCACTCTCTCCATCACAAAACATACACACCATTACATACTCACACACACACACACACACACACACACTAAGGTGTCCCTTTGGCCCGGAGGTTAAACAAACATATTGACTTTAATCAAACTAAACACTTAAAGTCAGACTTATATTAAAACAAGGGGCGAATCTCTGCATTCCCTCAAAGCTCATATAAATCCAACCAACAATATCTATTTATTCCTTTATGCAATATGCCTTTAATAAACATAGTGTCAGAGGGAAACCAAATCATCCGCGGCTGAGAGCATGTAAGAAAATCAATTAAAATGAAGTCACGGGGCTGGCTGCCCAATTGTCTGTGGCAGTTATTTGATATAATATGGTTAATACTACTGGCTGGGTAAATTAACACAATTTTCGTATCGTACACTGTGTGTGTGTTACTGTGTGTGTGTGTGTGAGAGAGAGAGAGAGAGGGTGGGGGAGGTTTAAGGGAGGGCACTGGGCTCCTGGGAGACCTCTGGGAGTCAGATTAATACAACACTTGAAGTAAACAATAGCAGTGGCTGACCAGAAAGGACCTCAGACGCACACTGAATCCACCAGGATATAATTAAAGCTTGGACAAATCTGCAGTTGTTCTACACCTTTGCTAGGGCCGACTGATTAATCGTTGTTAAAACAGGATTCGCAAGAGTACAATTTTCAAATCACAAGAGCCATGATTTTAAGTATAACTTACATAATCAACAGTGTTTTAACAAGCTATAAGAGTTGAACGGTTTAGTCGACAACTACTGATTTTGCTAGCTATATTGACAACTGTTGCTGCCAAATGTCCGGTAATGTGTCTGGTAATGTCTGGTTAATAATAAGTTGCTTTCCATATGTCGTTGCCTATTGTCCAAAAATTGTATACTCACTATTTTGATGAACGAATAGACATTGGGCTACAGCCATGCTAGCAGCTCTGTCAGACTGTACTCAGGCAAAGTGGTGCTTTGAGCTAAATGCTAAGGTCAGCATGCTAACAAATGACGATGCTAACCTGCTGACGTTAAGCAGAAATAATGTTTAATGTTCACCATCTTAGTTTAACATGTCAGCATGCTAGCACTAAACACAAAGTACAGCTAAGGCTAATGGGGATGTCATTAGTTTTGTGTTTTTTATAGGGATGATTCTTTTTGTATTTTTGCCCTCATTTGACAGGTCTGTTGCCGAAAGCGAAGTGTGGACAATATGGGGACATGCATCTTAGGTTGTAACCAGTAGGCTACCAGGGCATCCTGTTTTACAGATTTTTGATGATAAATAAAAGTATTGGACAAAAAGAAAATTTGACCTGATGATGGTGCCAGATGAAAAGTCAGGGGATCACAAAAAACATTACAATTCATCATAAGGGGAACATGAATGTATGTCCTAAATTTCACAACAGTTAATTCAATAGTTGTTGGGACATTTCACACAAAGCAATAAATATTAATGTCATGGTGACTGTAGAGGAAAATTCAGGGGATCACCAAAGTCAGTGGGAGTCATCCTCTGGGAACCATGAATGTCATGGCAATCTGGACCACTCTGGTCCGACAGACCAGCATTGCCCTCCCTAGAGCTTAGCTACTAGCATGGCTAAGAGCACCAACAAACTTGTTCATGCTCTAGATAAATGATCTAGGTGATTGCCACATATCAATTACAGACAAGCAGTGAGCAGGTAGCTCAGTAGTTGTCCAGTATAAATGACAGACAGACAGTGGACAGAGTTATTGAAATCTCCTGCTTATAATTCAACTACATGATATTGTTGTTTATCATCTTAAAAGCTAAATAATCTGGACTTTCAGAATCCAGGTCGGTGAAACAGTCTGTGAAGCTAACGTTGACGTTAGCTTACGCAGCTACAGTGCGGAGCTGTCAACAATATCATTCATCAGTCAGATATTGTCAGACATGTTAAGTTTTATAAATAACACACCTGTCCAAAATCAGCAGTTTATACCCATATTATATGATATTCTACAATGCAAAATATCTTTTGAATTAAATTATTTTGAAGATTTTGTAGATAATAATTTACAGAAAATCCTTTTAAATTGCAATATTGTTCAAAAAATTCGCAATTACATATTTTCCACATATCAGTCAGGCCTAACATGCACACCATCTTTGTATTTCTGCTTTCATTCTTCTGCTTTTTCTGCTTCCCTGTCTCTCTATTTTCACTTTCCTCTTGTGTTTCAATTTTATATTTACCCATAATAACTCTCCATCTTATTCTCGCTCCCTCTCTCTCAGTCCTGAACCACATGGCTGGTCATTGTTGGTGGTGCACTGTACTGTGATGCATGGACTTCAGTGGATCGTTTGTATGGTGTCGCAGAGCGATTGATTCTGGTGGTGGTGGTGGTGTGAGGCGGGGAGGTGGGAGGCGGGAGGCGGGCAGAGGGGCGGCGGCCAGGCCCCCCACGGCCTGCTGGGAGAAGGAGTTGGAGCCAGGCGCTGAGCTGGAGGGCGGTACTGAGGGTCACAACACATTGTTCTCCCCTCTCAACCCGTCTGGAACCTGTCACACACTTGTAATGGATGGTGAAAGGAAGACTGTGAAGAAAAGAAAGGGGGAGGAAGTGAAAAAAAAAGAACAGTTAGAGGTACTTTTGGATTTTTCTCTCTGTGACTGTGACAAATGAAGGATCAATCAGGCCTTGAGATATTAGAGGCAAGATGATAGCAGTGCATCTGTTTTCAAAAGCCACATTAAATCAGGTGTATACTAGAAATATTATTTTTACTTTGCCTAACTAGTTTTTATTTGCTTTGTTTGATGGAATTGGACTTTATTATTGATACTCATACATTACATTACATTTGTACTGTACTCATGTGTACTCCACTACTGTTTAAATACATCATTTTACACAGTTTACATTTAAATTTGATACGAAAATCCTCATATATTTTCCTCCACATTATATTATTGCCACATTTAACATAAGTCACCAAATTTATATTCACACAAATATTATCTGCAACTCTATTTTTCTTTGATAGTGACAGTAAATACACTTAAAATTAGATATTTGCCTAGACACAAGTATTTCAGTATTCCAGAGTGACTTCAACATGATCTGTTCATCTTTTATCACATTAAAAACACATCCTGTTGATCATTTTCCAAAACTACTAAGTTTTTTCACAAGCTGTTGGTTTCCATCTGCCATCAATATTTGCTTATTATTTGTCTTCTTGGTTTGATTTTGAAATAGTTTGGGCAGCCAACTCTCAAACGTTATATGTCTGCACTTTCTAGGATACACAGTTTTCAAACCAGTTCCTGCTTGCAATCTGTAAAAATTACAATTACAACCCTTTTGCCAGATAAGAATGTTGATATTGAAAAGCTTTAATGGTATTCAAGATATCATTTTTTAAAACATCTATTGCCAACATTTAAAAAATATCTGCTATTTACAATATTAAAGATCATGGTAATGGTATATAAACTACGGTTATGGTTTTAAGGGTTAGGCAACTAAAACATTTGGTGAAGGTTAGGGAAACAACATCATCGTTGCTGTTACAGTAATAACAAGGCATTACTCACAACATATTATAAAATTAATTACACATCTGTGACAGGATGCAAATTCCGGTCTGTGGGAAAGTCAGACACCCTTCACGCCAATCCACCACCCTGACCTCTAGACCCTGATTTTCCGCCTCACTACATACAGGGCACACTTCTTCCTGCATTGGCAGTGAAGTTTGGCACTGGATGTAAATTGTGTGGTGTGGAATCATCTAATATGGACGTTATTCTTTGGCCTACTGGGCTGAAAAATCATGATCATTATCCCAAAATACACTAGACATAACTACTATGAATAAATAAATAGAATAATGGTGACTTAACATTCAAAAGCAGATTGCATATTTGCTTAAGAATGTTAGTAATGTGAGTTGATTTTTATATGTGACATGAACTGAAACCAATGGCAGTCTGAAATGAAATCATCAATCATCAATCAATTGCAATTAAATCACTTTTAAAAAGCAGGTTTTTGCATTTGTGTATAGCTGAGTTTGCTAAGAACAAGTGTTGTAGTAAAGCAACAGCAGCTCAGTCTTTTTCCTGCAGATCAAAAGGTGAAGCAGGCTGAACAACTTGCTGACAGATCGAAAGTCCTGAGAGTATCCCTAAAACAACTCGTCTCATCGGCAGCCCCAAAATGAAGACATGGAACAGGACACTGGATGACAGAGGATCCCTTGGTATGCATACATGCATGTATGTGTGTGTGTGAATATGTCTGTGTGTGTCTGTGTGTGTGGGGTAACTTTGGCACTCTGGACCTTGCAGCTGTGGCACATTGCAGAGCCAGTGTTCCACGTCAACATCAAGGAGTCATGGGTGTGTTCAACATGCAAATGATAGCAGATCAGTGGGGCCAGTCGCTGCCTGCACTCTCCTGTGAGGCACAAAAACAAAATCCCTACAGCACAGCCATTTCATGGAATGACAATATCTGTCAGACAGTGTGACATGACTCACTGAGATATATCACATGGCTCAGTGTGTAAATATTAAGTCCAGCTCTCACCTCCTTGCCTCTATTTCCCTCACACGATGTTTCTATTATTCTCTGTGTGTTTTCTGGGGTCCATTTGAAAGAGGGGCGTATAACACAAAGGCAATGAGGCTTAATTAAGACACTTTAGCGAGCGATCACAGTGGGCAGATGGCTTTCTGTAGTGGATCCAAGCTCAACCACAGGACACTGTGAAGTTGAAAAGAACTGCCAAAGGGGGCACTGCAAGTGGGCTTCCCTCCTAATCAGCCAAACTGGTGGAGGGTCAGGGTAAGTCTGGAAATAGAAGATGTGCGGGTGAAAGGGTGAAGAATGAAAGGGAGACCACCCTGCTTACTTTTATTAGAAAAATTATCCTTAAGGAGAGATGTGTAAGGACTGATGATAGTTATTTAAGGGACTGTTAAAAAACAAAAAACAAAAACCCCGGACATGGAGAAGGACAAGTTTGAAGCTGTTATCTCTAAATCTCTGGCCAGGGAGCTCATGATGCTGTGGGATTTCTGTTCAGAATAGGCATCCATGTAGACAGTGTTACCACTCACAATGGCTGTCGTCACTGCTCTCTCTCAGCCCTGTAAGACAGCATGGCGTGTCTCATTTCTTGCTCAGTGTGTTTGTCAATCCTCAGCTGGCCCTGCTCCAGCAGCAGACAGATCAGAGGATTATGTAAGCTGGAGGGGCCTTGAGCTAAGACTTACTCAGAGGTGTGATTTGACAATCTACGTGCCAAACCATCGCCCAGCCCTCAATACATGCAATAGATGTTAGTGATCACATATCCAGAGGGGTAGAGAGAGCAGAAAGAAAGCAAACCAATATTTTTGTTCTGTTTACTCTCAGCGCTCCTCTTCTTCTTCTTCTTCTTCTTACTCTGCTGTGTTGCTTTTTCATTTATGCGAGTTGAAGGGAGGTGGGATGAATGGAGGATGGATAGAAACAGGTAAAAAGCTGTGATTCATCTTCAAGAAAACAGAGCTGGGACTGTAGACATGTTTTTTCTTTTAGTGGTATTGTGGCACAGATGAAATTGTGAAGATTGCCAGTGGCTATTCTTTATTCACTTTACTGTTCACACGAGACTAAATTGTCATTGAAACAATCAGGTGAATGACACAATCAAAAACTGTTAAGACTGAAAATTAAGTGTAATTAAAAGTACTTTACATATATTATTATTTGAACCATATTCTTACAGCATTGATTTAGTTTGCATTGTGACTTTTACAATATTGGTAGCCCAAACCATCATTTCAGTCAGGACCCTTGAATCAAGGTTTAAACAATTAATTGCTAGTAGAATATACATTTTAGTGTGGTGGTGTGGCTCTGCTCATGTGATGCTCTGGAACAATTCGACACCCAACTGAACCTGAGATACACAACATCTGATAAACATGAACATATATTTAAAGAAACACTAAAATCCACTTAACTAAATGCTATAGATGAGGAAGCTGGGGAGGAGGAGGGAGTTAAATTGCTCAAAGCAAGCAGTGGTGTAGCGGCGTGGTTGCAGAGTTCAGCACCGCCTAGTTTTAGAACAGGACCAGGGCAGCAAGAATTTTAGAAATACTGAGGTCCTGAGTCCAAATTGCCCCAACACACCCCCACTTAAAAGAATTTAAACTAGCCAGCAAAAGTCTCTGGAAGATTTTCTACTTTAAAAAAATCCAACATTTTATTTATGAATTCAACTTTTGTATAACCTCTACAGTACAGGTCTAAATATCTCGGAATCAGAATCAGATTTATTGCCATTGGTGTTGTGGTGCATAACAATCAAAAAATAGAAGGTAAGAGAAAAAACAAGTGTCTATACAAAGTGAGAAAAACACAACTACCACAAAAGACAGGTGGTATAAATATTTAATAAAATTTTACAATAAAAAATAAGTAGAAATATTTTCTATGTGAAGAGACTCGTTGAGTTTAAAAAATAATGTACAGGATATTGACTGGGAATGTGTAAATATTCACAGTATAAACAGTATATGTAATGTGCAAGTGTAATAATACAAAGAATACAAATAGTTGAGTTAATGTAACTAACCATGTTAGATGTGATGAGTTCACAGATGTACAATATAAGATTATAGATTTCACATTAATATAATGTGTAGTGTCTATAAGTGGGGTAGAGTCTGTGTCAGTGGGGGTCCTGGGCCTTGTTGATGAGGCCAGCTGCAGTCAGGAAGAAACTGTTCTTGTGGCGTGAGGTTTTGGTCAACATAGACTGCAGCCTCTTGCCGGAGGGGAATGGTCGAAAAAGTTTATGTCCGGGGTGGGAGGGGTTGAACATGATCTTTCCTGCTTGCCTCAGTGTCCTGGAGGCCTGCAGGTCCTGGAGGGACAGCAGGTTGCAACCAATCACCCTCTCAGCAGAATGAATGATACGCTGCAGTCTGCCCTTGTCCTTGGCAGTGGCAGCAGTGTAGCAGATGGTGATGGAGGAGGTGAGGATGGACTCAATGATGGCAGTGTAGGGGTGAACCATCATTGGCTCTCCCACCTGTAGGCGGTCTCATTCCCACCAGAGATGAGCCCAATGAGGTTGGTGTCATCTGCAAACTTCAGGAGCTTGACTGACTAATGACTGGATGTGCAGCTGTTCGTATATAAGGAGAACAGTAGAGGGGAAACGACGCAGCCTTGAGGGGAACTGGTGCTGATAGTCCAGGAAGTAGAGACGTGTTTCCCCAGCTTCACGTGCTGCTTCCTGTCAGACAGGAAGTCGGTGATTCACCTGCAGGTGGAGTCAGGCATGTGCAACTGGGAGAGCTTGTCCTGCAGCAGAGCCAGGATAATGGTGCTAAAGGAGGAGCTGAAATCCACAAACAGGATCCTGGCGTAGGTTCCTGCAGAGTCCAGGTGCTGGAGGATGAAGTGGAGGGCTAAGTTTACTGCATTGTCCACAGACTTGTTGGCTCTTTAGGCAAACTGCAGGGGGACCAGGAATGGGTCAGTGATGGTTTTGAGGTGGGACAGTACAAGGCACTCAATGGGTTGGGTCTGCAATCACTGAGTCCTGTGGTCCTTGTTTTTTGGGATGGGGATGATGGTGGAGGTCTTGAAGCAGGCTGGTATGTGGCATGTCTCCAGTGAGGTGTTGACAATGTCTGTGAACACCAGAGACAGCTGATTGACACAGTGCTTCAGGGTGGAGGGAGAGACAGAGTCTGGTCCAGCTGCTTTGTGGGAGTTCTGTCTCTTGAACAGCTTGTTAACGTCCTTCTCCAGGATGGAGAGAGACATCATTGTGGAAGGGGGGGAGAGGGCCTCTGTGGTGGGCAGGAAGAGCTGGTGGTCTGAAACTGGTGGATGGTGTCACTGGTCCACTTCTTAGATGTCCTCACAACAGCTTTAGAGTGTTTTAATTTCTGCCTGTATGCAGGAATCAGGTGGACTATGACCTGCATGGTAGGCACTGTTGATTGTAGTGTAACAGTGATCTAAAGTGTTCTCCTCTTTGGTCAGCCATTTAATCAGCTGACCATATTTAAAGAATTCGTGACTGAGTTTCCTTTGTGAAAGTTGCTGAGGACAATAACGAAAGAGTCCAAACACAGTATCTGGTCGGTGAGCATGCACTGTGCATCCTGCACGTGGGCCTGTGGTGGAATGTAAACACCGACCAGAGTGAATGAAGTGAACTCAAGGGGGGAACAGAGGGGTTTACAGTTGAGGAAAAAAGTGTCCAGAACAGGAGAACAGTGCTGCAATCACTGTCACATCTTTACACCAGCCACTGTTAGTATAAAAACAAATACCTCCACCTTTCGTTTTGTCGGAGAGTTCTGTGTCGCGATCTGCTCTGAACAGCTGGAAGCCTGCAGCTCAGAGTCCAGTATCGATCCATGCAGCCAAGGTTCCATGAAGCACAAGATGGAAGATGAAGAAAAGTCTCTGTTCTTCCCTGCCAGTAGCTGAACTTCATCTAGTTTGTTGCACAGTGGTCGCATGTTAGAGAGAAATAACGGAGTGCGTAATCCATGTCTGCAGAGATGCACGATCGCACCAACATGTTTCCCTTTCCTCCAGTGTTTCACTGCGTGAACAATGGTCAGCGCACCTTTGACCAAAATGTCCAGTAATTCCATAGACAGGAAGAGAAAGCTGGGAAATAAATCTGCAGAAGTTGTTCCCTGATGTTCATGAACTCTTCCCTGGTGAAAGAGCTCCAGGTAGCAAAACACTGAGTTCAAATGTTGTTCAAATGATGAATCTAACTGTTGATTCCCCTGCCCTGCCTGTTAACCTTGTAACCTGTCTTAAAACAATCCAATTTTAAGACATTTAGACTAACAAATATCAGAATTAACCAAAACAACATGTGTAATATGCATGAAGTAATAGTAGAATATAAACTACTTTTGATGTCTTATCACTGCCCTGATTCCCAGAAATATTATTGAGGACATGACCTTGATGTCCTCAGTGGTAGCTATGGCCCTGGGTAGGTCTTGGAGATATGACTGGATGATATATGGAACATGTGACAATGAAACAACTTCAGTGCCAGCCTGAACTACCACGAGGCTCCATTTTTAACCATATAACTTACAGGTATATTCACATATACAGTATATTACATATATGAATAAAGAGTTTGACTCATACTGTAGGTGGAAAACCTGCATGTAGCAGAGTTTCTCTACTGATAATAATTTAAATATAGAGGTAAATCAATTATTTGATAAACTGATTATTCAACAGGCAAAAGATTATCAGAAATGACTGATTATTAAACATTTAAGATATTTTCCAAGCAAAAATGGTCAACTTTGATGGTTCCATCTTCTCAAATGTGAGAATTTGGTGGTTTTCCTTGTCTACATTATAGTTAATTGAGTATATTTGAGTTTTTAACTGTTAGTCTGCTAAAACAAAACTATTTGAGGACATCATCTTAGGATCTTGGAAACGGTGAAATCAACATTTTTCACTTTTCTAAGGTTTTATTGACATTTTTTGATAATCAAGAAAATAATGAGCAATAATCGATAATAAAAATAATCTTTAGTTTCAACCCTAGAAAATATAGACATGTGTTTACAAGCACTACAGATGTAAACAAACCTTTTATCAGAAAACATGAATAATTTAATACCATGATGAATAACCAGTGTTAACCCCTGTAGTAAATATATGTTGTTGATTAATTTGGTGGTAAAATCACTGGTCTGGTATTTTGATGGTATAATAATCTTTTGTTTACATTTAGATTTAATGCCAGAGTTTATCTGTGTAACATTATGCACAACCATTATGTTCTCTACTTGTGAATGTTGTTTCATTTTGTCAATTGTGCATCACTTTTTCTTTTGAGCTTCCAAATGATCAATACCTGCCCACTGTCCAAAATAAAACCATACATACTGTATATATACATAAATGTATGTTGCTACATTGTTTGTTGATGCAGAATGACTGTTGTGACTCAAAACTCTCCTTTGAAGTTTCCGCGGTGACAAGCCCCTGAGCTGTGGATGAATGGATGAACATGGGCATCGGCAGCCCTGCCAGCGTGGTGCCCATTCCTTTGAAACAGCCAAGGTAAACGTATGCAGCATGCTATTTTCATCCCTCCGTAGCTGTCAACCTAAATCTGCCTCTCCAACTGGTCATTTTTATCACTTGCCAAAACTGCCAACTGGTGATAAACTTTTAAGTTAGTTTTTAAATTTCATTTCCCTAGAGTCAACCGAGCAGGAGTCAGCCAGAATTTGCAATGAATTGCCCAGGGGCAAACATGTTTTGTTTTTTCCCCCGCACCCACTCGCACAGAAAAGAAACAAATAAACTGAAAAAAATAATAGGGGGAAGAATTGTACACAGACAGCAAGCCTACAGATATCCACACACATATGCATAATATACACAAAGACATACACAGTGCATGCTACAGTAATTTTAGACAAAATACAGACTGACTATCTATCTATCTGTCTATCTATCTATCTATCTATCTATCTGTGCAGGAGGAGCCAGGCAGTCGTAATAGCAGGGCAGCACTTGTTAGAGAGGTAATATCAGGGTATAAATAAATCCTCTGTATCACAGATGGGGGAAAGAAAGAGAGTGAGCATAAAGAGAGCCATCCATCAGTCTCCCGGGGGAGCGGGACAAATTAAAGCCCATAAAAGGGCCTCATTACTGGGGGCAGCTCTCCTGTCTCAGCCTCCCTCATCCTTCCACATCACCTCTCTCACTCTCTCATTCTCTCCCTCTTTCTCCTTCTATTTCTCTCTTTCACAGACAGACAGACAGGCAGACAGACACACACATGCACACGCACGCACACACACGCATACACATACACACACACACACACACACAAAACAGCATAACCACGACCACCATCAGAGGGAAATTATACACATAAAACACTAAGGAATCCAGTGCTGCTGCTAATATGTCCGTACGACAATGTCCACAGGCACTCACTGATTCATTCCACATCATCCTGGTGAGCACACACACACACGTTCTTTGCATATTGTATTTTAATTGATTGTTATAGCAGGTGATGAAACCACTTTATGACTGTTTTCGTGCTTGGTTAGAGCACCTTTTGATCATTTGGACTTATGAGTGCTTATACATTTGCATTTTAATTATTCTTACACAGTGTTGTGAAAAACACAGAATACTTGAACCTTGGTACCTACAGGAAGACTTAATAAGAGGGTAATTTTTACATATACTGCACTTGTGTGCTATCTCATTCAGGACTGAGCACAGTTGATGAGGATAAAATGGTGCTGTTGGCATATGAAAACCTCCAAACTCCGTGGTTTTCAGGAGATTACATTGTCCTCAATCGAATTTTGAAAATTTCTCCCAAATAGAAATCTGTTTTCATTCTTCCTTAAAGGCTGTGATGTTAGACGCAACGTGTCATCTGAGTACAATTAGATGATTCAAGCAGGACGGCTAATTAGTTACTACATTCACCAAAAAATCTTATGTATGTTGAATGTTTGCACAAAAAGGAACCTGAAAAAACTGCATTCATATACAACAAATTTGCAGTAGGAAGAGTAATGCTGCCTGTATTATGTTTTTTATCGACATAGTGAGGAAACATAAAATTGTTAACTGCAAACGTTTTATTTTCTTGATGATATCTGCTCCTGGCAACTAATGCATGATTAATGTTTTTATGGTTATATTTAGGCAACTAAAAGTGGTTGGTTACAAGATTTAAAAAATATCTTTTATTGAATATCACAAAATTCAGAAGCACAACAAAGCCAAAATCTCTCCTTAATTCGAAAGTGGATTTTTTTTGTTAGTGAAGTTATAATTACTGTAAGTTCAGTGTTTTCACCAAAATGAACTCTGTGAATTGCTGAGGCCAAACAAACACATTGATTGCCTTTCCTTCCTCACAAAACAATTGCAAATGCATATAATTGCAGATATTTTGAAGCCTCCATTGTTGATATTAACTAGCAGTCTTCTTCCCCACTTTTGCTTTCACATTGCAAGTGCTTAGAAACAAAAAATACAAACAAAATGGGTACCGGCTAATGAAAACATTGCTCTATAGCACTGCTAGGTACATTTGTGTTTTAGTAGCCTAAACCTACCAACACATGCGATGCAGGGCGCGTGCTTTGTGCGCCAAATCATCAACTCCGACCTCCTCCGTACGATTTCTCAGCAATATAGGAACGCCATACTTCCTGAAATGTAAAAAAAACCCAATGTAAATTAACATAATCCAAACAGAAATAACATCTCACAGAGAAAATTATTACTATATATGCAAATTTTTAGGAGACAATTTTGCTAAAATATATCTGGATGTAGAAAGAGCAAAAGTAGATACGTTTTTTTTCCTCAGCATGGATGACAACAATACTGCAGAATTACAAGTGCCTGCCAATAGTGAAGAACAGGACAAGGGTGAAGAAGAAAAGAGCGACCTGTAATGAGAGCGATAAGCAGAGCGGCTGTGGAAAGCAGCTCTGGGACCCTTAGTACAACCAAAGCCCCACCGGCTCTCCTCCCCTCCACAACACCACCACCAAGCCCTTGTTTTCTCTCAGAAATTAGCCTACAGACTAAGTACAGAGTTATGTGAGGCTTCTTATTTCATTACAAGCCCCGTGTAAATAAAAGAAATTCGCCATCAATACGGGCGAAAGTATCTGCTTGAATCCCATGAAATCCCTGACATGAATTATTGACAGTCTAATGGGACTGAGGGAATGGTGCTGGAGTTGAAGCCTGAGAGCAACCATGCTGAGGAGAAGCTTTAATATAATATCTATTTCTGTGTCTGTGTGACGTGTAACAACACCCTCCCAAACCCCCCCCTACCCATCTACCCCTAACCAACCTCAACACACCCTCTAACAAACTAGCATCACAACTGTCACCTCTCCATATACAATCATGAGCACGTACACACCAGCAACAGCAAATCCAGTCGGCAACCTTGCCGTAAATATAAATCACCTAAGGTTGAGTTAACAGCTGGCCAGGGGACTTTGAGGGCACAATTAAAACGTTGAGTGAAACTCAGTGCCTGTTTACTCTGAGAAACCTTGTCAAATTACACTTTGACACCTCGTATTACAGTAGTGTGAAATGAGAAGGGTTGATAGGATCTAAATCAGAGAAAGCTAGATGAGATGGTACAGCTCTTGAGGGGATTCATTCCAGCATTCGCCCGCGGAGACGCTAGAAAGAAGCCTGTGTAACATCTCACTTTATTTTCCTCAACGCAATGTGAGGCCCCACTTTCTACTTTTGTCTTTCAGCTCAAATTCACACACAAACTGCATACTCAATGATTATTTGCATTAAATTATTAATATGCCAATGGTAACTGTGCTGGGCTTTGGAGTCGGTGCAACCAGCGCACATTCTTTCAAGATGAACATGGCAAGAAGGAACTTCAGAGCTGGTAGCCCTCATTTAAATCAAGTAAGAAAAAGAAGACACTATTGATTCCATGCTCTCTCTCGCACATTGGTTTGGCTTGCCTTCCACAACATTATTTTTTTGCAAGGGGTGTCCCCATAGAGCTCAAAACAAAGAGGACAGACTTGTTTTGAGGGTAATACTCTTGTGCACAGCGTGAGGCATGCACTAACAAGAAGGAGCAGACTGGAAAAAAAAAAAAAAAGATGTTGCAAACTTCATCCATAGTTGTGAAGCTTCTACCTATGTGGCCGCACAATCAGGGACAAAAATATAAACAAATCAAACAATGACTTATCTTAAAATATACCATACAGAGATGTCTCACCAAGAACTGCAACAATATGGGTACAAACTTCAGGTAATAATGAAAAAAAAACAAAACAAAACAAAAAATCTGGCACAAATTCCACCCATCAGCATGGCAGCATTTGTGATTTAACCCCTTCCGAATTCAACGCTTTTCAAAAACAACCTGGAATCATTTGTCCATCATCTTCAGAATAATGTAAACAACTGAGTTTGAAGGTATGGTACAAGACAAAGCTGAGTCTGACTCGCTCAGCTCACGATCAATAGAAAAGAAAAAGACACAAACTCTGGAGTCTAATTGATGGTGCTGTTGTGACTGCTGCCCTTCAGAGAACAAGAGCTTATTATTCGCCCGTTGATGATTTGACACAGTTTGATCTGCACATACCCAATTGCAGGGCTTCTGCATCAGGGTTTGTTTATGGATTGATTGATCAAAGGGCCCCCGCATGTCTCTTTGTTTGTTTCATGTATGCGTACAGAGGGACAGTTTGGCTTTTATTACCGTAGTGTGAAAATTGTAATTTTGAGTCCATTTGATAAACACTGAATAGATTTATAAAACATCTAGCTTTGTGAGAGGATTTACCTTGACTTATCTGCACTGTACAATTTTTCAAGTGAGAAAAACAAGGTTACACTATGGATGGGTGAATTTTAGAAGGTTTACCCTATGTGTGCGTTTGTGTTATGGATAAAGAAAATTCAAGTTAAGAGTGATTTTTTTGGGGAAAAAAAGACAAAGAAATCAAACTCCAGTACTGCTGGAGCTAATGAGATCATAAATGTGATGATAATAGCATGAACAACACTACTTATGAGGATTAAAGAAACACACACACACACAAACTCCCTTTAACGGATAATTCTGATTAAATAACTTATTTTTGTAGGTTTGGCCATAATTCTGATCAGTTATAATAACACTGAATTCACAAAGTTAATTGCTGAGATCTGGGAAAGCGGTCACATCACTAGAAAGAAGAAGAAAAAACAGTTAGACAAACTTGGAAGAGAAAACAAATGCAAAAAGTATATTATTTTAAATTTTTTAATGGATTTTAAACTAGTTATTTAACACTATTAATAACATTAACATAAAAGTGGATAGTTTTATAGTAATTTTTTATAGTAATTTTTTATACATAAAGGTGATTCTGACATTATTGACGGTTCAGTTTAATCTCTTTTTCTCTTAAGTTTACTTATATACTACCACCACTTGAAGTAGCACAAACTCCGACACATCCTCATAATTAAACGACAGCATAGGTCTAAAATTCAGCCGGCAAAAAAACAACCTATAGTTATGTTTACGCCATCTAGTGGCCATAGTAATTATGACCCGTGGAAGTGACGCAGTTCAGATGACGTCTATATAAGGTGACTTGGTAAGATGATTTTGCCGGCTTGAATTTTAGACCTGTACTGCTGGTTTTCTTGTGAGGACGGGCTGGATTTATCCTTTACGTTTGGTTATTGTTTTTGATTCACTTGCTAACTAGTTTTGTTACACACTCTCAGTCACAGCAGGCGATGCTCGGGTGTTACAGTTGACTCAGGTTGGTGGGAGATGTGTGCAGTCGGTTGTAGCCCGTAGTTTATTGGTTATTGTGACAACAATTATACTGAAGATCAGCATCATGCCAATTTGTAATCATATCTGTGTGTTTATTTTCCTACTAAACCCAAATATGTGGATATATTTTTATCAAATAACAATTTCAAATTACCTGATCTACTGAGTACTTCCTGGGCTACAAGAATCCCTTGTTGGGAATCACTGGTTTAGATAATCTGGTTGACCTGTTGTTTGTCTGATTGTCTGACCACTCATGTTTCTGGCCTTGTTGGACCCAGAACTCATCAGTTACTTTTGAGTGACAAAAACTACAAAAATAAGACCCAATGTTGAAGAAAACCAAAGCTCACAAGGTCAACAAGGGGAAATAATCTTTAGTGTATGAGCGTTATCACATTTATACGCTAAAATAAACAAGCATGCTTGAACACAGAAGCAGACAAACTCAATGTCTGTCAGTGTCTGACACACACACACACACACACATACTATACATACTGTACACAGTCTTTAAGCAGACAGTGGCACTGGTATGCCATTAATACTGCATGTGCAGTATGCTTAAAACCCATACGGTTTACAGAGGATCACAACCTACAGATGCTTCCTGCTGGCAGAGCTTTGAGAAACTACAGTGGCATTCACTGGCACTTCATAAAGCATTTACCAGTCAACATTTGGTTGAACCGTATATTTACAGAGAGAGTACTTGAGGGAGAGGGGTTAGACGATGATGAAGGAGCAGAGGGCAAAAGATCCTGGATCAGCCGCTGACAGCTGGCACAACTGTTCATAGGTAGTTTATGTGTTTGCATTTATTCGGACATATATATTTTGTAGACTGCAGTTGTGTATGTGTATGTGTGTGTGTTTGTGTCCCCTGGTCCAGGTCATTAGAGGCAGCTTGCTGTGCCCTGATTTGTGCATTCACAGTATGTGAACACAGCAAGGGATCGATTAGTACTTTGTGTGGCATTTCACACAGGTCTCATCTCTCTACCTTCATTTCCTACTGCCACTGGATCAAATCTACAATATACTGTATATTGTATTGTGTGTGTGTGTGTGTGTGTGTGTTGCACAGAGAGAGAGAGAGGCAGTGACCTTTTTGTGTTAGAGCAGTGTTACAAACCAGTTGAGAAGCAACCAGCCAGTGCGAGTTGCTAAATGGATCTTGTGTATTTTCTGTCAAACATGTTTGTTTTGTAAACGGTGTTGTAACAATGGCGTCCTGTGTTGTTGGAGAGGCAAAAAGAAGAGACCAGTCAGATGATGATAGGGACGGGCAAGTTTTCATATGAATTATTCATTGAAACATTTAATATGTCTAACTGATAGAAGTGAATGGAGGAGTCTAATCGTTTCACCAATAAAATAGAACTGTAACATTTAATATCAGCCAGTATCTGTCATTCAATCCTGCTACATACAGTTCTAAACCAAAGCTGCACTTTGCTTACACAATACATAATTTCTAAATAAATATAGGTATGCAGTGATATAAAAAACACCAGTATCGCAATTAACCTGCCCAAAGTTATGTTGATATATGATGTTAACTTGAATATTACAAAAACAAGATGAGAATCTTTCTTTGAACATTACATCTTTCTACAAATGTATTCGCTATCGCAAAGCACTAAAATATACTTTAACAACAAAACAAAAACAAAAAAAAAGAAAAGAAAAAGAAAGCTTCTCAGGAAAGTGCAATGATGAAGATAAAGATGAGCCATTAAGTCTGTTGTTTTGCTGCCTTTGGCTGCCACACTTTTAGACCAATTTACAAAACATTCAAAGTATTTTCTGCCGGCTACTTTTCCAAAACAGATTTAACCAAAGAATCTCTGTACCTCACACTAAATCCTCCTTGATGGGAGAAGTCAATAGAAATAAATGCTCTTGTTTTTGCCACAATGTGGCAATTTACATAAATTACATAAAATTTGAAGTTCACATTTTCATTCATCTTAAATCAATAACCCTCATCTGATCTGGAAATGACAAAATGATAAAAACATAAAGTCCCAGTAAGTTTTGTTGGCTCTGATAACATTAAATTGTAAACCAAGTAGCCTATGACTATGTTTCTGCAGAATAGACTGGTGACCAGTGAGGAGGTTACCAGCGAGTGGCTGAAATTAAGTAAAGACAAGCTGATACTTAGATCTACACAACCTTTCATCACCACAAACACCAACAAGTTCTCATACCGACACAACACAATATTTTCTGTGTGTGTTTCAAAATGGCTCATATAAGTGATTTTTGATCTGTCACATCTGTAGTTAAGGTCTGATTTAGTTTACAGAAGTTGGTAAAGGTAAGGAACACATCATCGTCGAGGTTAAATGAAACCAATGTTGACCAGTTAAGGAGACGGCACATGCACACCAGTCGCTGGTGTCAGGTTAGGTCAAAGGCTTTGCCACATGCCAACATCTAAAAGAGTAATCTGCATAATGTCCGATGATGTGTAACAAATGACAATAGCTTGTAGACACAAATGATTTCGAGTACTGCACAGTAAAGTGGATATACTTCAGGAGGTACGAGTGGAGAGGAAATCAAGTGCGTCTGCTCAATTATCATTCACTGGTCTATTTACATACACAAATCCAAAGTGAGTGGCCCTTAACACAGCAAGGTGCTCAGGAGGCTGCTGGAAGCATCGAGGGTGGAAAGCTGAAATCAGCACCACATGCACAAAAAGAAAATCTGGCTGAAACTACACAAGAAACAGAACATGTCTTTTAATGAAGCAACCGTGGTCCTCGGTCATAATTTTCAAAGAAGCAGCCAAGATTAAAGTCAAAGGAGTCTCCCAATGGCTTCAAGTCTGCACTGCTTTGAAAAATACCCCCAGTGTACAAAGCACACCCCCACCACCACCAGCGCCGCCTCCTCCCCCTTTCTTCGCCCACCCCATCTTTCTCTCTTTCACACTCTTCTTGCTCTCTGTTTCTCTTTCTTTTCTCCTTTTTTTTTCAAATAACTGGAGCTGCACTTTAGCCACCAATTCCCGCCCCTGATCCCATCATTAAAAGGCTCAGGCAGAACAAGGGCTTTTTACGTGTGTGTGTCTCTGTGTGTGCATGAGTATGTGTGTGTGTGTGTGTGTGTGTGTGTGTGTGTGTGTGCAAGACAGAGGCAGAGAGAGACAGACAGAGACAGGCTGACAGACCTGGGCCTGCCAAGCGACGTGGCGCTCACTCTTTAACTGCAACAGACACCTCCTCTCCGACTACAGAACTAACACTATGCCACGCGCACGCACAATAGGATGAATAATTGATCGGCCTGGGGCTTCACGTGTTAAGAACAGAGGAGGCGTGCCAGTAGCGTTTTCACTTCAAATTTGTATTGTCTTTAGTCTCCGCCAGCCATCTACATTTCTAACACCTGCCTCAGTCAGATGTGCGCTGGTGCACTAGCCCCGGAACTATCTTTCATCTCACACACACTGTTACTGGAAGAAGAGGAAAAAACACACACTTTCAAGAGATCATTATCTAGTAGGGAAACCAGGACACAAGTTCGATAGCTTCCCTCTTTCCTCCCGCCTCCACCGGCAGTAACCTTTGTTAGATCATTTCAACACCTGCACCATTTTTCAAAACAAAAAAAAAAGAGACTATTCACTTGTAAAGGTTTTGCTTCTTAACTGTAAAACAATGCAGAAAGGCAGACTATATTTTAAGTCTCGGCATCAGGTGTTACATATACTATTGCTGATAAAAATAAACCCTTACACAAAATAAACACACAACAGTGAGATCCACAAAGCCAAGGAGTTATAGCATGTGCAGAAAACTGTAAGTTATGCATACTGCTAGTTAAAAACAAAAAGTTTGCATCATACATCTGATGCTGTTATTGAATTGGAGTTTATCTTACTAACAAGTATTGTCTGTGTAGCCAAAACCTGATATAACTTATGCCTCTGTGCCAGAGACAACCATTGAAAGTAATAAAACACATCAGTGAGCCATACCGTTGCCCTAAACACTCACTAGAGCACCAAATGTACAGTAATCCGCAGCTGAAAATAGTCCCTAACAAATGCAGTATTTCCTCCTGGTTTTTTAGCGAAAACAGTGCCCAGCTGTTTTAGTAAATTATTCCGCCTTTTTCTAAAAGTGAAACAATATAGCAAAAGAATGGGCTTGGGATTGAGCGCCTCAGACAGTGTAAGAAGGTCGGAACTTATTGAGTAGCGGACTAACACAGTTTTTGGTCTTTTTATTGGATTTGTTGAGAAAAATATAGACTAATGCCACTCTTGTCATTTAAAACAAAACAGGGTAATCACATAATGTAGAGGAGGGTGTATCACAATAGAGTTCACGAGAAGGGAGGTAATTTGATTTTACTTACATTGGTGGGACCAATTTGTGGGCTGAAATTAGTTAAATTACATTGTCACTGTTTGTTGAAAGCTGTACGGGCCTCCTGTGCTCAGTAGCTAGAAAAGTGTGGGGCATTTCAGTGTATTTGATTGTGTCAATAAAGGGAGTCATCAGCATATTTGTGTGCATTTACTCTTATTTACACATATACTGACATACAGCAGTATTTGTTTTCCTATTATCAGAAAAGTCCAATGCTTTACAGCAGAATTTGCCTGATGAAAGTTTCTAGCTTGACTTTAAATCATGATACACTAAGACTGTAGCTTGTCTATGTTCTCTAGAGGTTAAATAATAATAGATGAATAATATTTGGTTTTGTGAAGCAAGGAAATAAAAGAATCTATAAACATATCCTGAATAAAGACATGTACATAGTTAAAAAGAGCTACAGCAAATGAGCATCCTCATGTCTTTAACATTTGTACACATTGACATGTTTACTGCCTTTGTTCAGAACCGAGGGAGATGTATCAGATTTCAAAAAGTTGTGTGAAAAAGAGAACTGACAACACGAGCTAATGCTTTTGACTTTAACGCTTCCCCTCCATGTTTTTACCCTTGCCGAAAAGAATAAATCCCCGGATGAGCAATAAGTCATCTTCAGTCAATGAGTATTATACATTAAGCAATTAAAAACTCTAAATCTTTACTGTTACACACCAACCAGACTATGTGCGTTTCACAGGTGACCTTTTTGATCCCTTTAGATGTCTCTTTTTTTCTTTCAACTTCTTAATCTTGGTTTTTGCTGTCTCTTGGCACACTCAAGGTAACAATTCGAGCTTTTTTATAAGTTGTGAACTTCTGAAATTCTAACATTCAATCTGAGATCTTCAACAGTGAAGATTTGATGTTTATCTGACAAAACTGTACTATATATACCGATAAAATAACACTCTACACCATGAGTAACATTCATGGATCATAAATATACAAAGGTCAGACAAAGTTATAGTCAAAAACTGTTAAAAGCATCTTGTGTTATTACGTTATCTAATGTTTAAGCAGTATTTCGTCAATTATGGAAATAAAGTTTGGTTTCTTGCAAAGGTAACATGAGAAGATCTCACATCTGTAGGCGTAGAAACTTCCTGTTGTCTTGTTAGCACCATGAGGTTGCCAGACAACCAGTTGAGACTTCCAGCCAATAAAGAGTCCAGCACATTACCCCCCATAAAACCACAACTTGTAAATTTTACATTTTGGTTTTTATACGGATTAAACAAATGTGACATAACCTGTTAATTAGAGGTACTGGTAGGCCCATTTTGTAGATGTTTCCCTCTACAAACACTCTTCTACTGCAGGCTGTGGCTTCATATTTAGCGTACAGATACGAGAAAGGTATGGATCTAAATCGTTGAACTGCTCCTTAAAACTTAAGGTACGTTGCGGAGAACGAAGTTCTTTCTGAAAGTGCCTAACAAGTTCCATCACTGTCTTGACTTGCCTGCCAAGCTGTTCATAACTATGTAATGTCCTCATGCATTATAAAGACCTGGCCACGATTGAAAACGGCACAGTCAAAAACAACAAGTGATCAAAGATCCTGAAGTTGACTGAAGAGGAACTGAGATGGCTTGACCTTAAACATACTTGAGCTCCCTGGTGGACAAGAGAACCAACTCCCTGCTCTGTAAACAGTCCTGTAATATTAAACACAGAGGACGTCAAAGGGCTCTAATGTTTGCTCCACTCTGCTGTGTATTGGGATGTTTTGCCCAGGGTCGGCGTCCCACCATTATGACATCACCCAGGAGTCGAGCAGGAGACTATCAAAGGCGCAGCGGCAGCGTATCGTATTCATCAATGGAAAATATTCATGCATATACACCCTTGCCACCCTAGAAGGGAAGCATCTCCTTTCTAAAGGCAGCAATCCACTGGCAACACATGAAAAGTTACAAAACATCAAATAAGGCGCTGGGAAAAGAAAATTAAAAATACAAAACACTGGGGTTAAAAGTAAGATGTGTTACGAGTAGAGGAAATTCTTTAAAAGAGTAATGATTGAGCAGTGCCTGATTAATCAGCGATGGCTTTCTCGGGTAACTGTCCGACATTACTTTTGATTTAACGTGCTGGGCGATCAATAGAAAGAGCTCCGGGTGGTGTTTCTAATTAAGGTAATTCATGGTCTGGCTGATATGGGTAAATTACAAATTGCTTTGCACATGTAGATACACATCATGTGCAACTCTCATCAATTAAGTTGAGTTAGCAGATTTTTATATTTCCTTTATTAGGAAACTTCAGTTGCAGGCCAGAATTTTGATATAATTATTGTCTAGTTAGTGAATTTACTCAGTATGTCTAAAAACTATAAATCACAAGTGAATGACTATGAGTCTCTTAACAGATTACACCAAGACTAGAAAAGACTGTGTGAAAACTGTCATTTATGTACATATCAAAGTCTATTTATTCTACGCTTCAATTTCTGCAATTTCTTTCCTTCTTTCTTTCTTCTATCAACTCTACACCTGCTCATCAGTCTTTTCTCAAACCTAGAAGTTTAAAGCTTACCCTCTAAGTCAATGGTTCACATTTTTCTGTTGATCTTAATACAATACTCACTTTACTAAACTTTTCATTTAAGGAGTTATTGGACACTGTAATTATTCCTTTTGTCCATACTGGTCGTAAAGAGATTCCTTTCTAATATGATTCCAATGTAAGTGATGGGGGACAAAATCCAGTCTTTGTTCTGTGAAAAATACAGTCTTAAGTTCAGCTAAAGTTTATGAAGCTTCAGCAGTTAGTCAAATCAAGTGGGTTGCCTCCAAAATTACAGTCACTTTAGTGCAAAATTCTTTCCTCAGACAGTGTTTCTTTGCTGAGCTGAGCAGAGGGATAGTAACAAAAAGAGTGAATCTCGCACTTAAAAGACTATAACTTCAGAAGATACCTCCTTGATTTGACTAACTGTGACTGTTGAAGACTTATATTAGCTTCAGTGAATTACTTTCACAATCTCTTGCATTGGGAGGAGCATTAGGAGGAGATCTCTGGACAGCAAAACTGATTACAGCTACTATTACTATGGGAGTTTTGTTTTAAGACAGACTTAAAAATGTGAATCTGTCCTTTAAATTGTAACACACCAATGCAAATCTTATTCTAAGGACAAAGACACATTGTGTGTGTGTGTGTGTGTGTGTGTGTGTGTGTGTGTGTGTGTATGTCAGGGTGTTAAGGTCCCAGTCCTGCAGGTCTGGGACATCACCCCTCAAAAGCCCGTCTTTTTATTGGCAGCTCTTCCAAAGACAAGATTTGATGGAAACGGCCAACGTTGAACCGACTGAGGATCAAAGAGGCTTGACAGCAGGTGGATAATTCTTCACCAAAGAAACAAAATCTCATGACTCTATTGGTGAAGAGGGGGGGAAAAGACGGAGGGGGTTTTCTGTTGTTTGTCTCTTATATGGGAAAACACATGGAGTTTTGATTATTTCACTTTGGAAAATGTCCCCTCTAATAGCCTCCTTAAGAAAATGTTTCAAGTTTATGGAAAAAAGTGCCTGACTTATTATCACATCATGCAGGACCGTCGTGGCAATCCAGCAAACAGATTTACTCTTTGAATCAAATAAGAAAGTTACATATATACATAAATACATGTTACAGTAACTAATCCATAGGCAGATACTATATTAGGCTATATAAGTAGCTAATTCATAGCAAATGCTTTTCACCAAACTAAAGAAATGTCTCATGTCCTGATTTTCTGTTTTTTAGTGAAGGAGAAGAATTTCAACAATTTCATGATGCAAGCATTTGAATTAATGTGGTGTTGGCTAAAATAAAGGTGCAGGGGAAAATGGAGACGTGATGAAATATAAATGTATGAGTTCAGGGTGAGCGGGCTGGTTTGTGTGTGAAGCATGCTCTTTATTGTTCGAGAGTGATGCATTCAATATCTGTAGGATAAGGCAGTAAACAGCAGCTCACCAGTGCAGCAGCGCACTAATTCAAAGCAGTTCTATTTGTCCACTGCCACTCCACAACTAACTGATGTCAATTGAATAACTGCAAATCTTGCTGTTTAGTGTATAATCGGGAAGCGTCTTGTGTTAACACAGGCCTCCGAGCCACTATTAAACCTGAAGACTTTACCGAGGGGCCGTGATGCAGTGCAAGGCATCAAAAAAACAAGGTGCCACGTTCTCAAACAAAAAGGTAGGTTAAGTGGCAAAGAATGGCAGAAAACGGCAGTCATTTCAGAACGCCGCTGCTGCGCTGCATGCTTATGCCAGCAGAAATGGCTTAAATACACCCCCATGAATATGCAATTTCTGTATGAAGAGTCTGACAACAAAGGACCCACCACATTGTTTTTGATGAGGCTAGATTGTGTGTGTGTGTGTGTGTGTGTGTGTGTGTGTGTGTGTGTGTGTGTACAGATCGGCAGGTTTCTACCATTCTGTCCTACTTACATCTCTGATTATGTCCAATTAGGGAAGTGGAGTAAAATGAGTGGTGTTTAGAACAGCTGATTTGTTTTTTTATGTGACACTGTGGTCTTGAATTACCAAAGTCAAACATTTTGTCACTGTATGATTGAATAAGAAATAAATGAACACCTGTCAAAGAGTCATGTCTTTTCTATTTGTTAGAAACAATGGCCCTTCAAACCTGAAAACAGTAACCTATATACAGTGAGTTGCTCTTTTTTCTGCTTTGTCATTGTCCTGCAACTGAAGAATAATCTGATAAAAGTCCAAAAGAATCCAACCTCATAACTCCAAAACATTGGAGCTGAAGGACTCTGTGTATACAGTTCAGTCCTTGGTTTTTAGTGGGGTAAGTTACATAGAAATTGTATCAATGAGGACAGAGAAGCGTGGTGCTGACATTTTTATTTTCGAATGTCAAGTTGTATCCACTCTGGATTCACACGGCTGACTTCTGATGGAAGTCTTGAGTTGGTTTTTTGATAAAGAAAACGAGCTTTGTTATGAAGGAAGACTTAAGTATGCTCACATTTTATCCATCTATATAAAGTCACCAAACGAACACTTTTTATTTTATTATAAACATACCGTACATGCAATTAATATAAAGCACATATAAAGCTAGCATTGTACAACTTCAAAATTTACAGATTAGACTACAAACTGTAACTTCAGGCTACATTTGAGTGCAGAATTAAGAATTCTAGCCAACAGGGATTCATATATGGTTTTGAACTTATTGAACACAGATACACTTAAAGGATAAGTCTGGTGATATTCTAAATTTTTCATATTGTCAACAAAATAAATTAAAAAGACCAAAACCAACAATTAATTGATCCTACTAACAAGTAATGTCTGTGTAACTAAAGCCTGATACAGCTTATTCCTCTGGGCCATAGGCCTCCATTGTTGTCCATTGACTATTTGAAACTCCTCATGTCCTCCTGTATGAGTTCACATTTGCTAAAATCTACGTGCTCACAGGCAAAAATATATAAATATTTATATGAAAGTATATATTTATGACCCTTTCTTAAAGATTTAAATTTTCAGTAGGAACAAAGGAGCTTGAGGTTGTCATGTGAGTGAAAATATATAGAATAATATAGAATATTGCTAGCATTACTTTTTAAATTGTAGCTTCAACTTTACTCTTGCTACCTTCTGAGTTTTGCAAACGTTCTGACCTACCACTTGAGCCTTTGATTACATTTTTAATTTAACAAATGGCGTGCCATTTAAGTTAGCAAAATTGCTTTTGTGCTGGCCATTTGTGTGAAACAATTGAAACCACCAGTGAATGATGATGTGTTGGGTCACCGTGACTGATGTGGTTAATGTGACTACAGCTGTGACATGATGAGGGATGAGGGTGACCCATGAGAATTAGAGAGAAACCGATGTCATGATTCTCCTGCTTCAACCCAAGGTAGACCTACAGGAATCTGACTGAAACCTGCTTGATATTGTAAAAGTGAAATGTTTTAAGATTATTGCATTTCAGACCATTATGTAGACAATGGGTATGTACTGAAAAAAATCATAACATTCATCTGAACGCTGACGATTTTAAAGAGCCAGGTCGTGCCACAGTTCATAAAGTTGATTGATAATATCTTTCTTTTTGCAATTTTATTTCCAAAAAACCGAAATTCTTTTTTTTTTCACATT
Source organism: Thunnus maccoyii (assembly GCF_910596095.1). NCBI lineage: Eukaryota > Metazoa > Chordata > Actinopteri > Scombriformes > Scombridae > Thunnus > Thunnus maccoyii. The sequence continues at coordinate 14,005,549 of NC_056534.1, read as the reverse complement.
ATCTAAAATAAATGATTCCACAAAGTCTCCCTGTGAACTTTATTTCCACATTTATACCCTTCTTTTACTTTTTTTTTACTTTAATTTTACAGTTCACTTCCTCTGCAAAGCACTGGTAAAATAGCTCTCCTTATGACTTAAGCAGAATTGACAATTAGCCTGCTAGCTGGAGCAGAGGTCTCTGCTGTGGGTCCCTGATGGTACTGTACGGCAGATGAAGAGATTGAACCACCACCATCAATGGTTGCCTGTTTGAGATTGGCTGCTGTAATTGGTACCCACTCTGTAACACTCACATTCCATCACACTTTATTAACGCCCGTCATCCAGTCAAAAGCTAATCTTTTATTCTGTTTTCCAATTATTGTAAAGTGGCGGGCTTTAAATGAGGAGGAGGAGATAATGAAATTAACTTCCTAACTTAGAGCAATTCTCCATGGCACAATGATCAGATATTCTCTTGGTCTGGGAAATGTATGCTAATTTTATGCATCTATCATTAGTTATTACCATTGCAGCAACATAAAACACAGTTTTCTTGAACAATTAGACTTAAAATGGTGCATTTTAATCAGTCAAGGGAGGCTTGCATGCATATTAAAACTGCTGTAATTGAAAACTCTGAACTTTTGACACTTCTTGAAGCGAGTGTTTGACAGCAGTGACAGTTTGTTTACATCCTGCTGCGTCTGTATTCAGTTTCAAAGATTGTTTCATAATACCTGAGAGCAACCGTAGGGAATACTCCTGGGCTTTTTTCTCCGCTTGTCTATTGTTAGTATTTCAACATTATTTTTTCTTGTCATGAGTAAAATATCACACATTTTAAGTGTTTTGTTTGTTGTTTTTTTTCCTTGGTTTTGGGCATACAGGAAAAAGATTGTCTGGCCTTCATTTATGTAACAATATGTTGAATATTAAGCATACTGAATCAGTAACACTGTTACAAAATACAAGACAAAGCTCAGAGAAAGGCATTCAAGTACCAGGATCAGGCCAGATTAATGAATGGGGCTGTTAAATGATGCAATGTGGGACTCATGCAAAAGCAAATCTGTATACATTTCTGGTATTTTTTGCTGCCAAATTACTTGTTAATGGACAATAAACTCAGTACTTGTGTACCTCCCCTTGTACCAGAAATTTTAAATCGCCCCAGTTGCACTGAAGCAGGAATTAAACAGAGGAGGACCAATTGTTCAGTCATTCTCTGATTTTTCTGACAGAAGATTATTATGTTTAAAGTATTAAATCATTTTGGGCAAACAAAATTTTTATTTTGGGTAGCAACAGCTCTGTTGCGCAGCAAATTAATTTGGATTTGCTTAGCTAATGAATCTAACACTCAATAAGCACACCCTCCCCTCTCTTCTTTGCTACAGGCCCAGAGCTTCCGAGGCCCCCAGATGAGCTACCATCCCCATCCGGCTCATCAGTCACCCTGGGCAGTCTCTCCCCAAACGGGACCCCCTGATGCCCAGTAATGGCTGTTTGATGACCCTCATAAAAGGAGTCAATGTATTGATGGATCCCTTTGAGGACAGACCTAATTTGTATGAGGATCAATTCAGCCAATTCATAAGAAAAGAACCAGCGGACGGAGAGGGGGGCGTGTGTGGGAGGGATCAAGACTTCAAAACATAACATTACACCTGTGACCTCGCAGCTCCGGCTGTGTGCTCACGTTGACACACACAATTAGTTTTAATGATAGTCTGTCGTGTTGTTATTAAATAATTGAATCCCTCTCAGATCAGATTACCATGTAAAGGACTCCACATTATACTGTATTATGTGTGTCACTGCTGACTGTCATGCGCAGTGCTTTGTGTCATCAATTTTTATGAGTGGGCTACATGCATATGGGTGATCTATTTGGGGTATTATGAAGTTCCAAAATCACAGTAAAGTCATTCTTTCCGCTGTAAACTGAATTCAAATATATGTGGCGCTGACAGATAATTACGGTATCTATCAAACTGGCAGAACAATCATTTAGAGCATTCGTCTACAGATAAATGAAACAGGAAGGCCTCACCAGAAAACAGCAGCTGTGATACAAGAGGAGGAGTGACTATGAAAAGAAAGAAGAAGAAAGTTAAATGCTCTCACGCTTTAGAAAAAGAATGTAGACCTTACTTAAATGAGCCAAAATTCTTTAAATGTAATACATTTCAGACCTCACACACAGTCCACACAACAGACAAGATTAATTCATTTCCATGAGTCAAAGAGGGCTCTGAACTATAAGAGAAAGAAGCTCTAATCAGGTGTATAGCTGAAGTGATCCTCCAGATATTGCTCTCAGAATAATCAGTGTCTGGGTGAAGCCCTGCTGCCCTGGCCTCTGCTTACCTAATGAGACCCCATGCCCGTGATTTCTCAGCGTGCTTCGGCTCGCCAGCCCACTCCTGCTCCACCCAGGGAAAAGAAGAAGAAGAAGACGAGGAGCAGGAGGAGGAGGGGGCAATGAATCCAAACGCAGTGGCCCCCCCTTCACATATCATTTGCATGTGCAGAATCAGGAATCAGGAATGATATCCTCAGAGAGCCAGTCAGGAGGGAGAGGTGGAGAACAAAAAAAGAAAAGAAAAGGAAAAGAGTAGGCAGGGAAAGAGGTGTGCTCTCTGACCACGAAGGTTTCCAAGATCGAGTCGGGTTTTTCTGTCTTCATCTTCAACAAAAGTAAAAGAAATGATAAATGATATTAGCCACCAAAGAGTTCCCCTTCTTCTGAAAGCGATGAGGGTGGGGGAGGCAGGTGAAGTAATGGGAAAGACAAAAAAAAAAAAAAAAAAAAAAAAATCAAAAGAGAAAAGCAGAGAGGTAGGGGCGGTGGAAATGAGGGAAGATGGGAGGTTTTTTTTGAATGGAATCCAATGGCAGGTCCTGATAGTGAGGAGAGGAGAGAGTGGAGAGCCCCAGTGTCTGCAGCTCCAAAAGAGGATGTGATGAGACTGCATGGCTAATGAAGCAGCGCTCCTCTCTGGCTCCAAAGAGAGCCCAGCCTTTTCTTATTCCCATTCATCATTAATTCAACAACGTTGATAATTTCATTAGTTTTTTTTTTCCTGCGCATTTTCCAAGGGCCTTTATCAATAAATGATGGGCAATGGACCAGGGGCTGCCCCTGCTTAGCTAAACACACACTTTTCTCTCTCCATTTCTTTTTTCTTCTCTTTCATACTAGCAAATGTGAATTTGTATAGTAAAAAAAAAAAAAAAAATCTCAAAAATTGGAGGACCTTGCCCTCAATTCAGAACAAGCTCCAAGCTCCTGACATGAGTATACAGAATCTCAGCGTTTAAGTCCAGAGTTAAAGATTAGGCCTTTTCCAGTAAACATGGAAGTTGTGGGTGACAGTTTTTCTATAGGCCTTTTTAACAGAGGACATATGACATGTCACAGTAAGAAACTTACAGGTGTAAATAACAAAATGAATGATGGCTAAATCCCCTTTAGCTGCTTATGTTTTAGGGTCTTGGTATTGTGCTTCCCTGTTGCATTGTCATGGGACACTTGAATAGAACAGCACCATCATTAATGTTATTAGTTTAGTTAGTCAGTTTCATTTTTCTAATGCCTCCTATCGTTGGGCTCTTCTTAAACGAGCATCATATTAAAAAATGTATTTGAATTTACATTTCAGTGCATAAAACTTGTGCATAATCATGTTTTTGACATTGCCAACTTTGAACAGAGAGAACCCACCAACTCAGAAGCTGAATTTTAAGGTGTATGTACCTTTGCTATAGATGAAAATTACATAAAATGTATAGTTTTTTTGAGTAGTAGATGTAGTTACTGTAGCACTTGACTACTTTCCAAAATGCAAATTCAATCAAGGTTTTCTGTATATTTTATTAATTATTTTGACCCTCCTCACCATCCTGAACAGCTCAGGATCAAATTAACACAGGGCATTAAACTTAATAGTCCAAGTCTAGTCATTTGTGCCTTTTGTTTCCCATTAGCACCGTTATAAAACTAACTTTTAAAACCTAACCTTTATATTAAATATAGACCCTTGAATTAATCATTTACCTAATAAACACACAGTGTTTGACTAAATTTGAAAAAAAAAAAAAAAAAATGGAGAAGGTGCATTCTGGGACCAATCATCCTGGGATCTAACATATGGCACTTGCAGTGACACAGGGGGCACCTCAGGTAAATAAACCAGTATCTGGCACACTACAGTAGGTTCTGCCTTGGCACAGTTGTAGTGACATAGGGAGCTTGGCCATGTATACACACATACACACACACACACACACACACACACACACACACACACACACACACACAGCTACATTGGGAGCTCTGAGGGGCTGGATCCAGGGATTACTCTAACCACATTTATTTATTAACTCTCAATTAAGTATGGGTGTCCCAGGGCTTAGAGTGGCTTAGTGAGCAAGTGGGACCTCAAGCGCGTTTTGATGACAGTCAAGGCCCCTGATCTCAGTTCACTCCATTTTGCTGATTAAATATAAGCTTTTCATCTGTGGATACAATGCTATTAATTAAATCATTAGATGAGTGATTCACTTATGAGCAAAGGGAGCAGCGAAAGGAGAGACTCACACGAGAAGCTCGCTGCAATAACTACTGAAATATTCATTAATAAAAAAAAAAAAAAAAAAGATTGCCTAAATTCATTGACAAGGATTACATGTGTAGAGACCCTCTCCCTTCCTTATTGGGCCAGCCCCCTTCAGCATGGGCACAAAGTCCCTTTTTGATCACTACACAAAGGGATCGAACAAACGCAGGAATCCCACACATTAGTATAATGGGCGTGCACTGCTGCAAACACCTACACACACACACACACACACACACACACACACACACACACACACACACACACACATACACACAAAGTTACAATGAGCCTATTAAGAATGTTGCATTTTAAACAGTTCTTTAATGAAATATGACCATGGAGTTGTAATAGCTTGCTCGGGGGAAGAAGGATCACTGTAAATGAAGAGGGTAAAAACAGAGCTGTAATTTTTGTTTCCCTGCTGAATTACAAACCAAACATGATGCAAAGTGTCCGTATTTGTAGTGCATCCCTCAGCTGATTAAGGGCCTATTCACACTCAAACGCATTGCATAGGAGAAACGCTTCTGAAGTTCATATATTTCAATGGAGGAATGTGACTTGTAGCATTCAGGCTGGGGCATTTTAACTTTTGAGGAGACCCAGGATAAATCATTTGTCAGAACAACACAAGGCAACCAATGAGTAACAAGCTGTACACTTTTTTCACTGTGGTCGATAGCAACTCATGTTCTTTCTTTCTCCCCATCTTGCAATCAACTCAACGTTTCAGGGCAGGATTTTAAAAAAAAGACATTAATATAGCAACTGCAACATTTTGAAGCTTGGATCCTGTTGAACTGCAACATTTTGAAGCTTGGATTCTGTTGAAGGATCACTGCCTTCATTATCAGTTAGTGCATCCAGAAATATCTCAAATTTGACAACATGGTGGAGTCTGGGTGCAGCTGAGGCTGGACAAGAATGTGGAAATGACCCGCCAGCCATACTCTAGATTTTTGTTATTGTCAGCAAATCCCATGAAAACACTAAAACCAACAATAAATTGATCCTACAGTACTAAAAAGTACTTTCTGAGTAGCCAAAGCCTCATATTATATCATAGACCTTCATACACTGTCCTGCTGCCAAAAAATCCTCACTAGAGCACCAAATGTGTATTAATCCATGGCTGAAAATAGTCCCAGACAAACAACACCTGTTTGGGTAATATTTGGTACAAACTACCCAGCAGTTTTTTAACACATGGGATTTGTTGAAAATCAGAATCATTATCAAAACTGCCACCAAGACAGTATAAGTGAAATTATGTGTGGAGATCATAACTTGATGTTGAAAAGAAATATTGACTGTGTATTTTGAGAGAGATATTGGGGTTTTATGTTTTTAAATAACAACAATTTGAATTTCTGGGTGAGCCAGCACCTAGTGGCCATAAGAGGAAGTGCAGCTTGAGACACTTAAATATTGGCTTCATCATTCAGCTGGGTTTTTTCCGCTTGGTTTCAACCTTCTAAGCTTATTCACACAATACCCCTGAAAATATTATTCCCTCTTCCTTTATCACTGCTTTTATTTACTTTGGAGAGCCTTGTGCGGATATAGCGTTCATTAATACGAGGCAAAATATTTGCCTTACAATGCTGTTTTTATGAATCCCTTGTCTGACATAATTGTACACTATACTATTCTAATTTTGTGTGGTTGGAAGCTATATTTCTATTACATTTTGACATCACTGAATGAAATCGGAGTATACCAATGAGAAAAAGAAAGATACTTGTGGTAGAGAAATCTTTTCTGGGAGGCAGCAGTAGAAGCTGATAGCCACAGACAGCTACAGCACTCTGTGGGGTGTAATATGAAACAAAGCAGCAGGTTCTTCTTTACTGTAAGACACCTCTTTCACCTCTCGCTAACATGAGAGCGCAGGAGTTGGGAGAGGAGTTGGCTGTGATAGATGGACAGGCGGAGTGAAAGAGATACAGAAAGGCATAAGAAAAATTGGGAGAAGGGAAGAGATTAAGAATTAAAGAGAGAGAGGGAGAGAGGCTTGTCTTTCAGGAACCGACATTCTGGGAGGCCTGTCGGAGGAGGTGAGTACTGTCGAGTAGATAGAGGCAGACTGAACGAGCAGGTGGAGTAGAGCAAGACAGGGCAGGACAAAGCTTCAACGCTGCCACCTAGGAAGCTAAAGGCCAGACAATCAGCATGGCAGGGACCACAGCTGTGTGATACTATGATGGCTGAGCTACTGAAAAGATACTGACAATACAGTGTGCCTCTCTGAGTTGGCAGCAAATAGTATTGCATTTTATGTTATAGATGGGAAAAAAGCCAGAATGACTCGCAGGTATCGAGAGAAGAAACCTCATCCAAGTCATGTGTTTTTGCGATAGATGTTCTCCAAGAAAAACACTGCTGTCATTTGTTAAAGGGCCAATTCATACAAATTATAAAAAGAAAAGTATGCTATTAGAGCTGCAATCAATTAGTCAATTGAAAGAAAATTGACTGCCAACTATTTTGATAATTAAAGGTATAATATGTAATTATTCCACATAAAAAATGTCTAAAAACAACTAGACCTATGTTATATATTTTGTTGAGTTGTGTACTTACATTATCCCAAATGTTTCCAACAATTTTCAAACCGAGAGAAATCTGTAATTTAATCAAAGTAAGATCATTTGGTTGCATGTCAATGGCGTCATACCTCCTCTACCCAAGAGTAAACACACACAAGATGCATATGGCGGCGCTGTGTTTGTCCGCTACAATGGCGTCTACCAAAGAGTAACTTACACACATACAAGATAATACATGGGCGTTGTGATTGTTCCACAGAAACTGTTATAAATGTACTTTTATTCAGTTTTAAGCCACATTTTTGTGATAAATTTTGGTTGTTTATGACTATATCTTTTCGCCAGAAGAATTTTAGTCATTGGATGTCTGGATCTTAAGTTATAAGAGAAATAAACTGGGCAAACGTTAGCAGCAGCTCGGCTAACAGCCCCTCCAGGAAGTCCGGTGGTCACCAAACATCGTCGGAGAAATATTGATTTTTTTAGGCATCCAATAGTATGCATTGTATTAGTAATAGAGTAAGTAATTGATATTTTAACTCAAAATTGCAAATACTAACATCATGGTGGCACAAGATGTCAGTTGAATTCATCCTCTGGGGACGATGAATGTCTCTACAAAATTTCATGCCAACTTTCTACCAAAGAAATAGGCTCTACAAAAATTGTTCACAGTGCATCAGAGTAACAGGGACATTGGTGTTTCTATAGAATTGATTTTATTAAATGCTACCTCAGTCGCATATGTTCTAGCGGTTAGGATTCCTAGTTTTCACCAGGGTGGTCTGGGTTCCCTTCCCGGTATGGGAACTACAGTTTGAGGACCCTGTCAAAATGAGATGGTGCATAAAGAGGATATTATAAGATTTTAAAATAAATATGGTTGTTGTATTGGGGTGGCAGAAGAAATCTCATAGATTGATATCTCAAAACCAACATTATCAGTATTTCTGGATACCACTATAGGTAAGAGAAAAAAAGTGTCTTCTTTTCATTGGGTAAATCTCTTTTAAAGGTGAATTTTTCAAACTACAAACCTAGAGAGAAGATTGACCCCAAGCCCGGAGGATGAGTTGTAAACGCAAGAGTTAGTGGTATCCATCGATTGCTCAACTTTATGTGCTAGAATACAAATCTACAAACGACAATACAGTTAATGTCTGGTTCATGGCTGCAAGGAAAACCAATGGCAGGGGTACAAAAGCAGATGAGAAGGATGCTCCTCCCGCCTAGATAGAGTTGTGTGGTTTGAGCATCTGCCAGTTCACCACCCATAGGGGAGTGTCGGTGGGCTCTTCAAACACCCTGCATGGGTCCTCCTCCTTTTGATGCTCCTGGAGAGGGAGAGGACAGGGGGAACAAGAGACACTCCTCCACACACGCTGCTGAGCTCTTCTGGACCAGATGGGAAAAAAAGTAGGAAATAAAGAGGGAGAGGAAAACTGAAAAATAAAAAAACCCAGCAGATATAGAAATGCACAGAATCAGCTTGTAATGTCTTAGTGTATACTTGAAGCAGAGAGAGGAAATGGGGAGATAACTGTAAACTGATGAAAACAGACTGGGTAAAATTCTTCATCAGCACACAAGTAAGGAATGAAAACTAGTGAGTTCACTAGTTTAGTTCCCGGACTGCTATTTCTTCCCATTGCAAAATGCAAAATTAAGCACTGTAAATGGCTCGTGAGAATCTGAGCATTATCATGATTAATAGTATTGTCATGTCTATGGGGTAAACCACAATTGACCTCAAGATTGATCGTCATTGTCCTGTGAAAACCATGTATCTCCAAAATGTCAACTTTTCAGGAGTGAAGAAAAACAGCCCAGTTTCAGCTTTGTGACAATGCATTTTCAGATAATCCAATGGGTTTGTTAATGGTTCTTTTTTTTCACAAATTGTCTTGTGATTGTGTTAAAAATTTAAATCAAAACCAAATTGAAGATATGTGGTTTACACAGCAAAAAATTGTTTGCTGCTAGTTATAGTTATAATTGGTGATGCACCAATCCGATCTGCCGGATTGGTACTGGTGCTGATACTGACCTTCTTAAGTGGTATTGTCAGACGTCACTGATCCACATTAAATATAGTTTTAAAGAGAGACATATCATGCTTTTTGTGATTTTCTGTTATCTATATACAGTTAAGATGTCAAATGTCTATGTTAAATATGGTCAAAATATGGTCAAATTGTTCGCGCATGCCCACAAATGGTCCATTTTGTAGCCTTTGTTGCTAAGGTTGTTCCACGGGTTGTTTGTGTTGTTCACTCAAATATTTCGGAACGGATTCAGGCTTGAACATGTACGGATGTATGTGAGAAGTTTCCATTTCAAGTAAAGAACAAGAACAAAAGTGAAAACCTACTACTACTGTTTGTTTACAATGGATTTTGGGCCTTACTGTGTCATCCTTGACATCTTTGTAGTTGTATGTGATTTAATGTCAACATAACTACATTTAACTTCAACTATAACTTACTACTGTCATTAAAGTGTGGATTATTTTCTCAATATTATTTTTGTCTACAAAAAGTTGGAAAATTCTGAAAAATGGCGATTATAATTCCCCAATGCCCAACATACTTATTAAAATGTTTTGTTTTTTTGTCCAACCAACGCCCAAAGATATAGAATAGAAAAGTAGCACATCTTCACAATGGAGGCCCTGAAACCATAGAGTAGTTGCCAATTCATTTTCCATTGATCAACTAATCGATTAGTATTCTAATCAACAAATCATTTTAGTTCTCAACTAAAAACTAAAAAATTATTTCAGTATCTGCAACATACAACAGTCTTTCGGTAAAGCTGCCAATACTACCAATATGGGCAAAGGAGTCAAACACATACACACACATGCATACACACACACAAGCAGGATCAGAGGGAAAGCATCACAGGAAGGGAGTAGTAAGGGAGAGTGAATATCTTCTATAACTTTGAGTTTTTCTCTGTGTTTTATTGGCTGCTGTGAACAGACCCGTAGTCAGCATTTTTATATCTTGGAGGTGTCTTCTGGGCAGGTTTAAGGCAAAACTTGCACTCTGAATGTATGTGTGCATGTGTGTGTTTGTGTGGAAGTGAGGGTGGAGGGTGTTAATCTCCGGCTTTATTCAGAATTCAGAGCATCCAATACCAACAGCAAACAATGCAAACAGACACATACAATCCTATTTGGACTTTTGGGAGATCAAAAATGACTCCTCAAAGGATAACTTTTTGGGTAATTGACAGGACGCTTGTAAAAAAACAGAGAGAACCATAAATAAATGAATAGATGAGGCTTTTGTGTGGTTTTGGGTGAGCATCTGGTATCAAACATACTCACACCTCGCGGATAAAAGCTATGACAGAAAAATTACAACAACAATCAGTTAAACCTTGTACAAGAGGAAAAGCAGTTTCTCACCGGTCTCCAATGGCTACTGTTTGACTGACAGGTTGAGGTGAAAGGTAAGCTATGGAGACCAGCAGTCAAATGGACAGTGGAAGTCTCACCTGCGCTGACGTACAGATAAAAACATCTTACACTGTCTGATCTTCAAAGACAGAGGACTGAGGAGCAGTCATGTTGAAAATGTTCAAAAGTGTTTCTGAATAATTGAAGAGCTCCGGGTCTTCTAATGACGTGATAACAAACCAATGAGCTTAATGACCTGGTGAGGAAAATGTTGGTCCTTTTTTAAAAGGCCTGTGTATTCAAAACACTAAAATTAACGGTTTGATGTGAGAAGGTATTGATCAGTGTTATAAAAAAACAGAGAGCTTCAACTTGATCTATGACAGTTTGTGAGAAAAACAGCTGCCCAGAAGGATCTATCAGAAGAGCTATCTGAACATATAAAATAAAAGACAACACTGATGATCTACAAACTGCTGGCGTAGAAGCAGGCAGCCCAGCTGACTGGAGCTACACCACCATTTGAGCTAAGGGCATTGTGAGGGATGGATACTGGGAGGGAGACATGAATCATATGTCTGGGAATTATGTCCACAACATTTAATATAGTGGGAACGTATTTCTGTTCAGAGCCATGTGGTCCCAGCAAGGCTTAGACGGGGAAAACAAATCTGTAATGGGAGCACAATTGAATCAGGTGTCTGGTCCTCTTAAGGAAATTAAGTTGTCGCTGGAGCGGGGCCACTTAATGAGAGGCAGGCTTGTGGACAGTGACGAATGGAGGGTGACACTGGAAAGAGTGTGAGGCCGCCACAATATCTGCATTTGGACTGGTGATGATTTTTCATCCATGAACCCCCCACCATTCTGTTTCTTTCTCTCTCACCCTCAAACACACACACACACACACACTCATATTCACTTTGTCTCACCTCCCTCCACCCTCCCATTTCCAAGTCTTCATTGGGGACACATTTGATCCCTGTGTGATACTAGCCATTTATTTGCACATATATTCATGGGAATGATGGCAGCTAATAAAGAGGGAGATCTTCTTTCTATGTGTTTTTACATCACGGTGCCTCTTGATGGTGGCCATTATGCGATTTTGATAGATGTCTCTCCACAGTCACAGTCACTCGCAGCAGCAGAATGTACACAGCATGCCCTCCAGTATGAACAGAGAGATATACAATACTATTAAGTAGCAAGGGTACCCCATTCTAATAGAGAGGTACTATAATGTTTATTTTTATTAGATGATTTGATTCGAGTGCATAATCCTCTGATTATGCATTCAATAGGATCATATCTACTCAACCTTATTGCATAAAATATGCATGAGCAATTATGACTCAGTAATACTGTAATTTTAAACAGATGTTATATAAAAACTGCCATTATATGTCCATTTAAAGTTGAAATCAAACAAAATCTATTTTTTGAGTATTTAATATGTCTCTGAAAGGTCTGTGGTTAAGGTCAGCTTGAATTCATGTCACATACAAAGGATTCCAATAATGATAAGTTACCAGTAGTGGAAAACGCATTCAGGTAATTTAGTAAAAGTAACAATACCACAATGCAAAATACCTCTATTACAAGTAGAAGTCTGGCGTTCAAAATGTTACTTAAGTCAATGTAAAGAAGTATTTTGAGTAGAATGTATCTCAAGTATAACAAGTTGAAGTACTTATTGTGTAGAAAAGCCCCGATCAGAATGTGCATTAGTACATATACTATATTATTGTATTATTATTAATAATGCAATAACATGGAAGCAGCATTTTAAAGTTGTTCTTTATATAATGTTGGATAGTTTAATCTATAATATTACACATATTCATTTAAAAGCTGAACATAAAGTACATTTTAATGTAAAAGTAACTAAAGCCATCATGATTTAGTAAAAAGTACAATATTGGGGAGTAACATAGTATAAAATAAAAATATTAAAGTACAAATACCTCAAAACTACAGTATTTGAGTAAATGTTCTTACTTTCCACCACTGCAGGTAATACAACAAAGTGTCAATAGACTCTCAGATTACTGATGTAGTTTAAACACTTGTCTGTTTGCAGAAATATGGCTTAATACACAACTCTGTGCCAAGCACCTTACGGCTACAACCGAAGCAAAAGATTTTATGTGGATCGTCACTGCATACACCATCATCATTTGTGTAGATATACCATGTAACAGCTAGATTTCTTCTTCCCATTGTGCTTGTGAACTATTAAAATGCAGACTGATATGCAACTTGTGAAAACCTCAGCAATCTGTCACCTAAATGGATTATCCTGACGTCAGAGATATTGCCACTAAACATGGAGACATGGAAATTTATACCACAGCAAAATGGCCTTGTGAGGAGGAGTCATTCTCATTCCCATGAGTTGCTCCATCAATGTCTCCAGTCCTGTCTTAAATGGATGTGAAGGGGAGCATCTCTATAGGTTTGATCGTTCTCTGCTGCATTGTCAGTGTTCAAGTGCTAATTTGTTCCTTACAAAATCGAGAAAACTGTCATCACGATTCCCTGTGATGCTTTTGCTCTTGAGAGGGATCTTGAGTATTATGAAGCATTTCCTTTAGTGTTTGACCTCCTCCATTCTTTTCAGTTAAGACTACACCTTGAGAAGCATTTACAATGCTAATTCAGTAATATAATCCATGTGTAGCACAAACAGACAGGAGCAATACTTGACACTGAGGCTCCCCACGTTAAGTAATTCTCTTTGATAACTGACCCGGCATGGTCTACTGTATGCATAATGACAGTACATGGAAACAGCTGTAGTGTGTTGACGATCAATGTCTGTCCTTTCAACACAGTAATTGTGAGGCCAGAGAATGACTGAGTAGCCAAGGCTACTGCTGCAGGATGGCCACTGGAGTGAGTGGCAATTCATATACTATGCCTTTTAAAGTTACACTCCATCCAGACAAGACTTGGGCCTAGATTTAGTTGTGTGGATGGAGTAAGAACAAAAAATCACTGTAGAGTGTGGTAGAATTGTAGGATTCGATGAGGCTTCAACCCCTCCTCCCCCCCCCCCCCCCCCCCCCCCCCCCCCCCCCCCCCCCCCCCCCCCATCTCTCCCAGCTGACTGGGTATGAATAATTGACCCTATAGTCTGGGCCCCTGCTCATTACTGGGGGAAGTGTCGGCCTGGTTTGTGATGCTATGAGGGAGCAGTGTGAGTGCCCACTGTCTGCATGCTTGGCTTGGTTTTCCCCTCCACCTCTGACCACACACCAGTCCTTCATCTTTAATGGCCTGTGCCGTGATCGGACATCCAGCCTCTCCAACCTTCCAGCCTTGCCCACTTCATCAAGCAGGTGAATGGGTGTGCACAGTATCTACTGCCAGACAGGAGTTTTTCAAGAATTCTTAAGAATTCTCTTGTGAATTTAAGGAGTTTTGGGCAGGATTATCAAAGGGTGCAGGGGTGGGCGGGGGAGTGAACACTGACATACAGGAAAGTTCTGTGGGAAAGTTTTCAGGTACACACTCAAACTAGAAGAAACTATTCATGGTCTTAAGGTGAGTACTCTACTTGCATGGAGTCATGACTATTTCGATATAGAAGTTGGGAAAGTCATCTTAAGAAAAGTTGCACGGGCCGCAGTTGTGGATGTGTACTGTATTTATATATCTATGTGTTCATGTGAGGCTCTGTACAGACTGTGGCAACAAATTTCCTTGAAGGACAATAAAGAACCTATCTATCTATCTAAAGTAGTGCAGCGGCTAAAATATGAATACCCAAAAAATTCACAGCGCACCACCATAAAATTTAACTCAAAAAATCATGTCAGCAAAAAGAAAAATGAACTTAAACTACAGTGAATCTGACACATCTGTATCCACATAGGAGGGACAGATATGGCTGGTGAGTGAAGCCACTGAACGCTGGTGAGGAAAACAATGGCTGACGATACACCCCCCCAATACATCAATCAGACAGGTCTGTCAGCTCAGCTCCCTGCAGAGAGATCCATGGGAAGCAAAAGAGGGACCACACAAAACACGGAGCCTGCAAATGAGAAGCCACAGTATGGATTGCTGCATGATGAGCAGCCAAACTAGACAGAGAGAGGGGATGGATGAGGAACATGTGTCGGTCACGTTTACAAGAACGGTAAAATAGGGATTGGGTAAGTATGTGCCTGGTGCTTTTGCGGTGTTTAAGAATGAAAGAGAAAGACATAAACCAAAAACTCAACAATCTGTTTTAATTTAATTACGCTTACTGAATGTACTTTTTGTTTTTAATTGGTTTACTGCACTTAGTAGTATCAGCCAGTCAAATAAGCATCTCACAAGCAGTAGCTGAAGTTATTCCCCAGCAACCAGTACACATTGTCCTCACCAGAGTAACAATATTGGTTGGTTGAACACAGCCTATGTTGATATCATTTTTATTGTCCAAGAACGACCTATAGGTTACTCTTTAGGACCCTTCGCAATTGTGAGAGTAATTTTCTACATAGCAAAGGTGGAAGTAATGTGACAAAACTGCAAAACTCTTAAGGGGGAGGTCAGGGTGGATGATTGGGTCAATGGAAGACTACAGTCAACATTGGTTTCTCTCGAATCTTTGCATTTGATTTCCCAATCGTAACCATGACCACCATCATCTCCTGACTTTGACCAAGTAAGTTGCCAAGTAAGTTAACCAAACTTTAAGCATAGAAGTGGCAGATTAAAAACGCTCAATGGAACAGTCATACAGTCATATGGATTTTTTTTTTGAGACACCAACATGTTACTTATTATGACTGCAGCAAGCTACAGGTAGCAAACCATTGGAAAAACGCAATGACACTGCATTTTTAGAGACAGTGTATTTGTGTGTTACAGGGAGGAGGTCTGCTGTTGCAACAAATCTGTCAATGGCAAACAGTAGATTTCCCTTTTTGGGGTATTCTATTGTTTTCCTTAAACTTCCGATTAGAGCTTCATAGTCAAAATTCATGTAAACTTATTCAATGACCATTTTTTCATGTGGGTAGAGATTGGCAGATCCTGGAAATGGCCAGTCCCACAGGGATAGATACAGTTTGTTTCCCGGCAGGATGACAGTGATGAAGGGCTTTACATTATCACCATTTACTTTTACTTTTGAGGCTTTAAAAGGGAGCTTAACTATGACCACAGAATGACATTAACAACATAAAACAGCTACTAAATGTTAGGTCTGAGGAAATTTAATAATCACAATTCTTCCAGAAAAAATAGTTTTAAGACATTAGAGACATTTTTAAAGAGGTTTACAGTGACAGTAAGTACTATATAGGCCAACTATATGTTCATATTAACATTTGATTTGTCCTTTAAGTAAACAGTGAGTATCTAATACCATATGTAGAAAAACATACAACCGTGCAAACGAACAGCTCAAAAATCACTGAATTCATTTCCAAGTATCACACCCAAATTCAGAGTACGTTCAGGAGAAAACGTGTGAGCGGCACAAGTTTCAGTCCACAGAAACAAAGAGAAATGAGAGGTGTCTTACCCACAATATGGATGAAGGAGATTATCAGAGCTGTTCCTGGTTGTTTCATTGGTCGCAGGCAGCCAAGGATTCTGGAGAATATCGCAGAGCTGTCATTGTGTTTTCAGGGAGGGGGGGGAGGAGGGAGAGAGATTGTTTGAACTGGGAGTAAACGCTGTGAAAATGGTGGAGCTGGCATATTTACACCCAGGGTCTACACAGGGGGATTACATGCAACGTTTTTATGTCACCCATTTGACAGCATCATCTCATGGAGGTTTTGAAGGCTCCCCCTCATTAGCTGGGCTGGGGCTGCATTTAACACAGCTTTGAGTTTATAAAGACAATGGCTGCCAAACCTCAAGGCCTTTAACAAACAACAAAGGAGAGGGTAACAATCAAAGTGCCCCTGTTTCGTTTTGCCAAACTTGAGTGAAAAGTCGCCAGCTCGTAAAAAATGACATTTACATGACAAGTGGAGAGCCCCGAGTGGATCTAAATGGATATAAGTGAAAAATGAAGTCAACCTAATTGTGCCTCAGCGGGCTTGTTAAGTATCCAGGGTGAAGGCATGCCATTGATTGAATGTAACTTTAAGACACAGTTTAACTTGTTATTCATTCTTCAGCCCTCTATTATATTTATACGCTTTGGTCAAGAAATTGTATCACTAGCAGACAACGGCAAAAACAATGACAATAATAAAAATGGCAAATGCCATTAAAACTTGAGAAAGATGAAATGTTGGGTGGTTTCAGAACAAACTGCACAGCCTCAAGCAAACAACACCCACTTCCAGTGGTGACAGATGCATTCAGGTTCATTCATGACAAACTTGTTAGCAAATAGTTTCTTATTTACACATCCAGCAGTTACAGAGCAACATTATCATTTATCTAGAGTCGTGTTTCCGGCAACCTGCTGAATGTAAGTCCAATATTCACTCTCTTTTAGCTCTGTTTTTGGTCTCTACCAACTCCTGAGGTCCAACTCTTGCTCTTTAGTGGCTAAATTCTCATTTATGTTCACAAGCTAACCGCTAACTGTGTCTGTTTGCCATTTGGTGCTGAGCAGATAGTGTACACACTCTTAACATTATGAGAGCAGTGAGAATCAACCAAAACAGTAGAGGTGTCTGCTGGAAAGCTAAACAATAAGCTGAAACTCACTGTAAAGCTCTGTTACGCATTGTTGTAACAGATCATAGCTGCTTTAATAAATAAGAAGTAGTAATACCACAATGTAAAAATACTCATTACAAGTAAAAGTCTTGAATTCAAAGTATTTGTTATGCAATATGAGTTATTATATATTTTATATTATTGGATTATTATTAACAATGCATAACATGTAAGCAGCATTTTAATGCTGTAGCCTGTCATGGTGGAGCTAATTTTCTCCACTTTATATACTTTTGGGTAGTTTAATATATAATACTATGTCACATTTCATAAACTGGTCATAGGTTCTGTATGAAAAATCTGAATCAATATAACTGTTGAATAAATGCAGTAGAGTAAAAAGACAATATTTCCCCCTGAAAAGAAATGGAGCATAAAATGAAAATACTCAAAAACCTCAAAACTGTACTTGGGTAGAGTACTTAAATAAATGTACTTAGTTGCTTTCTACCGCTGCTTATTTCTGCATGTTGTCTCTGCTATTGTTTAGCAAGACTACATCATCTATGACTTTATGTTGAGATCAAAGTATTGTTTAGGATATCAGAGAATCAGAATATTTTGTTCACCGTAGACAAGACAGCATACGAAAACAAAGGTAAACAAAATAGAAAAAGTGGATGTCACATGTGCAAATGGTAATCATGGTGTTATCAAATATGAAAATAATTTCACACAGTTAGATCTTGATATGAGAGAAGCCAGAAAAACAAAGATTTAAGATATTTTGTCTAAAGATCTGGAAGAAAATCAGGTAAAAACAGCTTAAAGGGCCTCTCCATTTACTCTTTGTCTTTCTTTGCCTTCTCCTCAAAAGCAGCACAACAACCTGCTTGTGTTACAACCTCTCTTGCTGTGACGTTTAGTCACAGCAAAGTATTTACCCACCAATTACCCGCAGATACCCTTCCTCTCGTTATAGCTGGGGCCCCATGAAAGGGAACAAACAATAACAACAGTGAAGGCTCCTCAGCAAAGAGACACATTATAATCTGGGCAGACATGAGAGAAGAAGGGTGTGGAAAGAGCTTGCATTGATGGAGACGAAATCGAACTTGATTAAAGAGCAAACAAAACAAACCCCTACAAAACACAAACACTCCATGCACTTTGTGAATGGGCCCGCACAAAGCTAATATGTAGCTACCCGGGCGCTCCTGAGGAGGCAAGATGAAAAAGACAAGTGTTTAAAAGGAGAGATCTTCCTCTGTTTGGCTGACATATTTACACAATTATGTGCAGAATCCAAAGCAGTTCAACCGGCGTTTCTCCCTCTTGACAAGTCACAAGAAGTTTAGTTTTTTTTTTTTCCTCACCTCCCTTTATACTTTTGTGTCAAGTTGATTAAATGAGAGTGTATGACATAGATCTGCAGGGTAATGCCATCTGCCAGTGTCATCATTTTTCCTGATGGAGTTACACTGACTTAACCAACTCTCTCTCAATTAATATTAAGGCTGTTACACATTTACAATGAAGCCCTTCTGCTACACTTCTGATACCTTAAAATACGGGTTTGATTGAAGCTCATCTAATTGCTTTATTTACATTATGAACAGCATTAAACAAAATCTTCTCTTAGTCTCATATCAATTCCTACAGGATGATTAAAAGCATCGCACCTTGGTTTGTTAAGCCATCACATTTACAAGTACAGTAGATGTACAGGCACATAATGAAAGAGTCTGTGCAATAAAAGTACAATAAAATACATGGCATGAGATATAATGCTATGGGCAATTAAATTCAGCTGCACAAAAGGACCACACAGCCCTTATACATATTCACTCTCCCGCTGAAATCCATAGGAATTGCTAAGTCATCTTCCATGTCTCTGAGGCATTTGCGTACAATGGCACTTTTATCATATGCTTATCAGTGGTGGCCCCTCTCTTATAGAGCTCGATCTTTTGGCCCCTCAATCACGGAGCATATTACTCCTCTGTCAGAGCAAAGCACTTCCTAACGACAGGGAGGCCAGCTGGGACTGAGGAGAGGGCAGGAGGCACATGCATTAACATAATAATCCAACCACACTCCCACAGGCCCCGGGGCCAGACAGCATATTAGGTAGGCCCCCCTCATGAAGGTCCTTGCAGAGAAATAAAGCTGCTTTACGGTGAGCCTGTCAACCTGTGGCGAAGGCTTGGCCCTACCTGGGCTAATTGTTGACTGACCAAAAAAATACATGTCACTGCTAGTCCCACATGTGTAAACGGTGATCTTGTTACATGCTCAAAAATGCTAAGCGTTGGGTAAAATGAGGTATAACTTAACCTAGTTCTGAATATCTCATGATGGATTAAAGAGAATAAGTAAGGCTGTTTCTTTCTCTCCCTCTCTGTGCGCACTTGCTTTGTTGCCTTCTACATCACATTGCAACACAACATAACCCAGTAGCCTGACACATATTCCTGAGTATAGGAAGCATCTCCTCGCCTCCTCATATTTACTGAAGTGAAATGCGGAGAGACATAGGCTTTGAGGACAAGAGAGACCGAGAGGGGAGAGAATAAGGGGGCTGGGTGTTGGTTCCGCAGCCTTCCCTGTGGCATAAACCGGGGAACGTTAGCAGCGTGCACTGAGGCCTGTGATCCTTTGCACTGGGGTCCCATGGCACCTTGTGTGGCCTGCACATTTCTAACCACATGAGACAGTTGCTATCATTGCGTCAAAGCCATCATAAAGCAATGCAGCTGCTGTGTAACACACTGCTTTTGCCTGAAGACAAAAGGCAAACAAAAAAGCCAATGCACCAGCAACTAGAGAAAGTATTTAAAAAAAGACTCAAGTTCAGCTATTTTGAGAAACTTCAGCCTCTGCCAAACCCAATTCAGCGTCACATCCACTGGTAGAAAGTTCATATAGAGAAGAGAGGCAGTAAGTAATGCATTAGGAAACCAGCAGCAAAGAGCTGTGTGGAGCATTTTCTTTAGGAGGCCTGTCTAGCAAAGTCTGACTGTCAGAGCACCTCTAATGTGAATGTCCCACTGACTGGTACTGTAAGGCTGTCAGTCGCTGGTTGGGGTCCTTGACTGAAGACTCTCACTAGCAGTTCACACACAGTAGTACCTCAGTGGCGAGAGAGAGGCAGGCAAGGAAGAAGAGAGGAGTGAAAAGAAAAAGGATCTCCACAAATCATTTTGATCAAGAGACAAGGTAGCGGTAAGGTAGACCTCCCCCAGCCTCCGCCCCGTGAGGAGACAACTCTCTAATTGGTGGAAAGGGCAGCCTGTCCGTGGCCGCATGTGCTCTCAGATCTCTCCCAGGACAGCCGAGGCAACGTGCCAATTACTGCCAATTGTTGGCCTGTGGTTGAGATGTGGACAGTTGTCCACATGGAATAAGAGTGAAGGCCTGGCAAACGCTCCTGCTGATGCTGATATCGTATAACAGCGATATAATATGGTGCTGTTAGCCCACAAACTTTCATAAAACAAGGTATTCCTATTCCATTTAAGAAAATCCTTTCGATTTAGTGAAAAACTAAGAAAAATTATCAAATACAATCCACCTTTCAACACCTGCAGCCATGTGGGGTGTGAGCAGCTATTCAAAGTCAGGCTTCTTTAACACCACCTGACTGAGCCTGTACTTTTAAAACAGCCCCAATATAGCCCAGTTTAGTAGGGCCAGCAGACCATTATGGGGGTCCTCTCAGCGGAAGTTGAACATATACTACTTCATCCATTATCCATTAGCTGCTCATCATGGTATAGGTCAGAGCTGGAGCACATCCACCTCTAGCAGTCAGACAGAAGCAGAGAATAGCGGGCCTTTACAACTCCGCTCACCCACAGCTCATAACAAGGAAGCCAGAGAAGTGTAGCAGAGAGGAGGGAAAACAGTCATAATTCTTGTTCAACTAAAAATCACTATAATGCTCTTTAATTGTGTAGGCAAAAATCTTTTCAAAAGAGCATGGTAATTTTACCCTGTTAAATTATTCAGCGCACATTAATAACGGTCGGGGCCGGGGTGGACGAGAGCGGCTGTTTTAGGAGTGATGAGCTGCCGGAGCTGGGAGACAGGATCTCACTGAGGCAGTTTTGCCTCCTTTTAAAGTTACATTTTCGAGTAAACGACATTAAAAAAAATGACCTGGAGTAACCCTAAAAGGTACTGAGACTGGATGTTGGTGCAGGGCTTTAAATACACTCAGGAAAGATATCTTTCTCTGGAACAATCTTTTCTTGAGAAGTTTAATATGAACTGAAATGGGTAATATAATAACAACCGATGAATATTTCTGGTTAATTTGTTAAGTGTCAGCGCATCTTGAAAACTATATGGCTCAACTTACACAAGACATTAGAGAAGGGGCTTATGTGTAGAAGTTTAGCATCCCTTGTCGCAAAAAAAATGTGAATATAGAGTGAACAAAAAGATATAAAACATGAACACTACAGGAATGTAAAAAGGTTGTCTCCAATATAAGCCAAAAACAATGAACCCTCAATATGTCTCTATTGAAAATTCTCTTCTTTGTTGGTTGTTCATCTGTGTACTTCAAACAGTGAGAGCTGTAGTAGAATAACAGATAAAAAGAGAAAAGGTCAAAATCAAGATCTGATGAAGGGCAACATTCACTATAGGCTTTGAGGGATTCCAGCCAACTGATGGCACATTCAAGAGTGCAATGCAAATGAGAATCTGCATGAACCATGCACCAGCAAAGGTAATATACATAATTGGGGGAAGGGGTAGTGGGGCATGGTGGGGGGATTCTCCATCAAATGCGGACATGAAGCAACACTTTCTATACTTAATAATTAATATAATACAGTGCGCACACACACATTGCATGGGATGCATATCATCCATCCGTTGAACAATGACTTTTAAGTGCACTAGAACATAGTGAGCCTGACAAAATATGCACAAATGTGTGTGAGATGAAATACGCCTCTTCCCCCCATAAAGATGAAAAAAAAGCAACAAACTCCTTCCCTAGGCAGAGAGAGCTTAACTATTCTTCTCAGTTCAAAGTCAGGGGTCTACTCTAAATAT
Organism: Thunnus maccoyii; assembly: GCF_910596095.1. Taxonomy (NCBI): domain Eukaryota; kingdom Metazoa; phylum Chordata; class Actinopteri; order Scombriformes; family Scombridae; genus Thunnus; species Thunnus maccoyii. Next base: position 13,983,287 of record NC_056534.1, on the reverse strand, counting down.
TTGTGTATTAAACATAACACATAAGATGCAATAAATGGAGGACTCTAAAAGAAGTGCAGGGCCTGCAGGAGAAAACAACATGGAACTGCAATGCTTCTTAATGTCAGTCTGACTAACACAAACAACCATGGTGAAAAACAAGCCAAGGCTTCAAATCTTGTAGAAAGTATAAATCAGTGCGACTCAGATGCATGGTGGCTACAGTTGCTAAATGAACTGGATATGCTGGCCTTTACAGATTTCACCTCCTCGTCTGTGTTAGTTTGAGGACAATAAAAGTACGAGCAAAGCACTTATGATTAAACTGTTAATGACATTTACACTCCAACACAGTTGAATCAGTTCAGTGTCAACACTTATAGCTTTCGAGGTATGCATCAAGGGCCAGTCAAAGGAGGCACCATACAGCATGATTAAATCTAAATTCGCTGACTCTTACACTGTTTGTTTGTTTATTGAGGCAAGTCAGGGGGTGTTCTGAGCCTCAGAACTGCATTTAAAGCTGATCTGGCTCCTTCAGACAGTGCTGCATCCGACTTCCTGTTGTCGACTCGCAGTAGCTACAGAAAAACTGCTGCTGCAGCCTTAGACAACCTACAGCACTTTGTATGCCGAAAGAAAAGAGTTAATTAGAAATACAAATTCTCCCAGATTGTTATTAATGGGAACTGTAGAGTAAGCAACACATATTTTGTGCCCATAAGTAATTCTCAGGTATCTTTGATCTGTAGCCCACAGCGGATGCTGCTGCGTGCCGCTGTCTGGCTTCTGGGACTCTGCCAGCGCCAGACATCTGGCTACTTTGTTATCATTGGCTGATCTGCTCCCGGGAGGCCACTCTTGTGACACCAGGCAGAGAGTGTCCTGGCAAGGAAAATTATCAGCACATTTTGAGTGGATTAGAGTTCCAAAGTGGTCTTCAAATCTCTACAGGGGTCTGGTGAGCCATGCTCTACTGGGGGTTCCTCAGGGCTCTGTTTTGACACCACTGTTGATTTGAAAGGCAGCGAGGGTATGACTCCCACTGTTGCATCACAGGTTTCAGGCAACATCTTAGGAAGTGAAAAAAAGGCCCCCAATTATGATCTGTCAGATGTAGAAGGGAAAAATGCACCAAAGACTTCCCTTGATTAGTCTGGAGATTCTGAGTAGCAGCAAATGTTTGTACGAGAGTGCTGTATGTCGTTTATACTCCAGTGTCATATCTAGCAAAAATGTATTAAGCATGCATTCGTTTTTACTGACTAATGCAGTTTTGTTGTTCTTGAGATTCTGCAGCTATGAAATTTTTCAGTCACGTTCATAATACTCTTGCCTTGAGCTTTTTTAACTCTAAAGGAGTTAAATATGACTCCATCTCAAAGGTTGCGTCTAACAATCCGTCACACAAAACACTTGTTTAGAGGTCAAAGAAAAGAATGCTGCCTAAGCACTGGCTTAGTGGAGGGAAAAAAAAAGCCATGATGTGACAATCTGAACCTTATTCACCGGATTGATTGAGGTATCGTGTCTTCTCTCTTTTTTCTCTTGGCGTTTCCATTTGTGAATACAAAGCTGCGGTGACCCATAAATATTACATGGTGTGGAGATGCAAAGCAGGAATTAATGACTGGGGTGTGTGTGTGATAGAGCGTGTGTATGGCAGGTCCCTATGGGATTCTGCTTAGACAGGCGGGCATGGTGAGGGTGTGGTCTCTCTCTCTCTCTCTCTCTCTCTCTCTCTATCTATCTATCTCTTCTACACAATGTAGGCTGTATTTTTTCTCCACATCTCCACTGGGCTGTAGGATTTTTGACCATTGTGCTGCCCTGCCTGTCAGTGGCTCTGTGGTCGCCCACAGTTCATCACTGCTCTATTTGTTCACTCAGTTATTCACCAACCTCTTGTGGGTTATTTTGCACAGAAAGATGACTGCAGTTTGGCTTAGTATTAATTAGTGCTGAAACAATGAATCAATTAACAGATAAGTTGATAAACAAAAAAATGTTGATAATTAATTAAACATTTAACAAGCAAAAAATGTCATGTTTTAGCTTCTCGTGTGAGGACTTGCTGCTTTTCTGTTTTATATTATAGTAAATTGAATATCTTTGGGCTTTAAGCTGTTGATCAGACAAAATAAGCTATTTAGAGATGTCAACTTGGTGTCTGGAAACTTGTGATGGACAGTTCCCCTGTTTTCTAACATTTATTAGACTAAATGATTAATCGGTTGATCGGAAAAATAACCAAGAATTCTCTTTTTTCTTACATTCTCGATTCCAGATCCTCAATTATGAAATTTTACCGCTTTTCTTTGTCTCTTATCATAGAAAACGGAATATTTTAGAGTTCTGGACTGTTGCACAGAAAAAAAACAGGCAATCTGATGACATCTTGGCATTTAGGAGATTTTGATGGGTAGTTTTCACTATTTTTATTGCCAGTTGAATCTTTAGTTGCAGCCCTACACTCTGTTACACACAAACATACACACACCATACATTCATTTATGCTAAATAAGCATGAGATACAACATGACCAGTTTGTTATTTGACAGCATGAACCAACTTGCTGACCGAGATCCGATTACATTCTAATTTCCCAACATTGTCATAAAACATTGCTAACATGTGATTGGGTCACACTGAGGTTATGACAAAATAGTTGTATGTGTTTACAAGAAAGAGACAGACATGCAGAAAAATATAAAGATGGAGAGAGAAAGAGAGAGAGAGAGAGAGAGAGAGAGATCGGCTTTTCCTCTCTGCTTAGCATGATGAATCGGTTGAGGAGGGGCCACTTGACACCTGTCACCTAACCAGCCAGGCACAATTACCTCCAGGGGGAGGACGGGGGACTTGCTAGAGAGTTGCGCATAGCTCCCAGTGAAATAGACGAGCGTTTGAAGATCATTAGTGTTACAGGCCTTGTCTTCGTGGCCCTGTCCAACCTCCTGAATGGCTCGCTTTGATCACTGCGCTGCGTTTTTGTCAATAGTATGGGTACACTGCATAAATTATAAAGTTATACACACAAAGTCAGCAGGTAAAATGACACACTCAATTTCTGTTTCGGCCACAGATGGGGCAGCTGATTGCAGGTAATGAGCGTCATCATCACGCTGCAGCCAATAATGTGCGGTGGCCGAGCTCTCATGTTGCTATCATGTTCGGGCCAATGGCTTCCCAGAATGGCACTCGTGTTTTCAAGTGCAACAAAAAGAAAAACAATGTAAAGCTGTTCAGTGAAGATCTTGCTGTTTAACTGTGAATTCCCACATCTATGTCATTATAATATACTGTATGTCTGTCTTTTTAATAAACATAATTCAAGACTTTTTTTGGGTTGACTAAGGTTTCAGGGTCTGACAGTGTGAGACAGGTAAATATGACAAATTATAAATAATCTGAGGCTGTTACAGATTAGGTTACACTGGTAATATTTTCAATTATTTAAATAAAATAGAATCAAAATTTTAAGTGGTGATAAATAATATATGTAGCATATTTTCCTTATATAGATAGAACTCTTCAAAAATGTATGCAATGCACTTGGTCGAATTAATTCAGTGTTTTGAAAGACAGAAAACTGGGTTCCAATCTAAGCATGAACTGAAATTTCATCCTTAATAGAAAAGAATATACCCATGTATAGGTTGAAGGACAGTTCAAGATTAACAGTACTGAAGATTTCACAGATGGCAGACATTCAGATATGTCACACACACACACTGCACAACTGCAGCGGTGTGCCCCTTAAGTATTGTGTTTGGCAGTGCACTGCTGTGGTTCCACTGAAGAAAAATGATCATTATAGCTGATGAGGCAAGGGCTCCGAATGATGACAGTGTGACAGCAGAGAGCTTTTTAATTTGTCGGATCAGATTGTGACATGCTCCATCACAGGACGCAGGAAATCTTTTCATTTGTGCAGAAGAAAGGGGGAAAGGAGGTCAATTAGCATCAACCATTAGACAACCCAGTGACAAGCAATATATTACTGCGTGGGACAGTCAAACTAATGAGAGAGGCAGCAGCAATGTTCATCCAGGTTGGATAGAATTCTGCAATCATCCTGCTACATTAATCACTTGTATAGCACTTGACATACGCATTCTTTATAGTCACATGCTCCGAGGTGTTATTCCTCGTATACGCCGCCTTCCTCACCATCGCGTTCGTTGTCATATGAGGTCAGGTTTACTCAAAGGAACGTCTGTCATGTCAGACGTTTTCCTACAGAATCACGTGCATCCACACGACATCAAATGCAAGCAGTTTACAGTAATTCATGCTTTGCTGCATGGTTAAATTTTAAACTTTCTGGTTTTTTTTCTGTCCTGTCATTGAAGGCTGATCAGTCAAATCTGGTCAAAAACAGCAGGATATTTTTTCAGATGTATGAATGACCATACTGTTTCAAATATCACAAAGGCTTCCACCAATATGATCCTTGCCAAAAGCATCGAGAGAGATAGAGGGAGAGGGAGAGGGAGAGAGAGAGAGAGGGAGAGAGAGAGAGAGAGAGAGAGAGAGAGGATCTCATTTTATCAGAAGAGACAATCTCAAAGCGTTTTTTCCCTTTGCCAGGCAGGGTTTATTTGACTGGCTGTCAGGTATAACGTGCCTCTCTTGATATTGATCTGAAGTACCTAAAGGTATGTGACATCATTATGAGGCTTGACCTTATCATCTGCTGCCCTGCAGCCTATAGGCAGGGCTGGACCAGAATCTAATGTCTTCCCCTCAAAGGTTGGTACCTGGTGCGTAGTAGGGAAACTGGTGGTGATGTTATTTGTTTTCCTGACCTCGTGGCACACCTCACTCTCACGGCCTCTAATCAGTTAAGGCCTGAGGTTGGTTTCACTACTTGACCAGGTTAGCTGGCTTTGCTGCTGGTTACTGTAATAGTCCACATTAGTGATGATATTGACCATGATGATATCTGGAATTTATTAAGTTATTATTATCATTATTATTATTAAGTCAAGCTCAACCAACCTGAGAGACTCAACCCTATTGACAGACTGAACTTAAGTACCGGATGATTTCTACAAAACTCAGAATTACAAGACTACATTTTTTTTAATCGTTCAATGTAAACGTTTTAAAAATTCTTTCTTTTTACAGTTTCTATGCATGGCAATAGTGGTATGATTAAGGTAAGGGAAAGACAGCGGTTATGGCAAATAAACTATGGTTATGGTCAGGCAACTAAAGGACTTGATTAAAGCTACACTAATCAATATTTTCATATTAGCAATGGATTAAGTGACTACGTGTGATGTGAAAGGGGTCGCTTGTAGTGACAAACCCACAGTTTTATTATCACTCAAATCTGCAGTTCCCCTCAACTCCACAGAACATTTTAACTTCTTTCAGCTCATTGTTTTGGTATTACAGCCCGCAAGGTTACTGTTTTTATTCACTCTCACTGTTCTCATCAACCTCATTTCCAACAGCAGGAGGCGGCTTTTTCAACAGAAAAGCTCTGATAAACCCACTGTACCCTACCTACCTAGCACCAAATAGCAGGCAGACAGTCGGATGCAGCATCATAGTGGAGCATTTAGCAGCTACACAGCCAGATATTTCCATTATGAGTTGGTGGAGACCAAAACAGAGCTATAAGGAGAGTGAATAGAGGACTTAAGTGATCAGTGACTCCAAATGAATGCTAATGTTGCACAGTGTCTGTTAGATGTGTAAATAGGCAACTGTTTGCTAGCACGTTTGGAATATAACTTTATAAGGGGATTATATGTCAGTTTTGGATAAAAAAAACCTTGTTCCACTGCCCCAAGTGGCCAAAAAAATGCTGCTTCAAGGTTTTTTTTAAAAAAAAGAGTGACCATTAATTGTTTGACAAGTTGGATGCACTACATGCCATCCACCACCCTGGTCTTCACACCTATACTTTCCACTTTGCTTCATAAACAACAAGTTAATTTCTTTATCGGTGCTGAACGTTGGTATTGGACGCAAATTGTGTGCTGCGGAATCGTCCGATATGAGCATTATATTTCTAACACTGGGCTGAGATCATTTCATATAAAAAGACTAAGATTGAACTTTCATGAATGCTGTGATTCCTGTTGCGAAAGTGATGTTATGCCTGAAAATTGTGACAAAAGTGGGAGCGACTTGTGTTGTTTGAATTTTGCACGTTTCCAGTTATGAACTTGACCTAGTTATGAACTGCAACATAGAATATCGCAGATATAATTAATTAAAATTACTTGTTCTTTTATCAGAAACAAGGCCTGATTGGCTTTATGTCATCATTAAGTGTTCATTATAATCTGCCTTAAGCCAAGATGCACAAACATTTCAGGTCTTATGAACTATTTCAGGAAAAGTGGCTCTAATAAAATGTCACACACAAATTAGCAGTTTTGTATCAACGCATAAAAAGTCATTAGAATATCCTGAGAACTGTTGATGCTTTTATTTAGCGTAGAGATCAAATAGAAAACCATCAGAGAGTTTGTATACCGCTTGAGCTGCAATTCAAGTGCAGTTTTTGAAACCCCTTTCATTATCTCAAGTGGTGAGCTACTTGTTCCCTCTGAGAGCTACAGTACAGTGTGTGACATTTAGTAAATCCTGAAGGCTTGTTGTATGCATTTAAACAACACATTAAAGCCAGAATGTTCCTTGTGGAACCTGTCACATTTCCCAGGTAAAGCAGATGAATAAATAAAGCACCGCTGTTAGTGGCTGAAACACCCCCTTTTCTTTGTGTGATTTGCTGTTGCCTTGAGTTAGATCCTGATCTCTTTGTAGACCGTCTCCCAACAAACATTGACCTTCTGCTCCGACATGTAAAGAGCTCCACGAGATCAGAAAGGGGAGGGGGGGAAAAGCTGTGAATAAAGGCATCACCACTGCGAGCAGCCAAGAGACTTCATCCACTTCACTCCACTCTTCTCTCTCCCTCTCCTCTGCCTCTCAGTGTAGCTTTATCTCTGTGTTCAGTCTAGGAGCGGAGATACCTTGTTGGCGGCACAAAGGAGCGGTTCTGTAATAAAAACAGCTGTCTCTGGTGGTCTCGGTGTAATTGGGATTGTTAACGTGGAGAGCTCCTGAGGGAGACTGAGAAGAGTATGTCTTTGTGTAAAGCACACAGACACCTCTGCAGCACTCCTTGATTTGGATGTAAGTAAGAGAGTGAGGAGGAAAAAAAGCAAACAAGTCACCTGAGTTATATCAAGCCTTGCTGCATGTGCTCCCTCTATTTTACTTTGGCTTTACTTTTATTTTTAGACAGTGCAGATTTATTTATATGTAGTAAAGCGCCTTGAAGTGAAAGACTTTTTTTTTTTTTTTGCGGAATTCCACCGAGGGTTTATGTTTTTAAAAGCAAGGTATGACTGCACCTTGCAGCGTTGAGACAAGTCTTTTAATGATAGCAACATTCCCTCCAATTACTGTACTGCGTAATGACACCAATTGAGGCATAACACGCTTAAAACTGGAAGGGCATTTAGCAAATTATACAGTAAATTTTTAAAAAATGACACAACAAATGCAGACCGATCTCAAGGGTGTAAGATGTTTCTCATTTCGAGACCTTCTCATATGTTTAATTATTTAAAATATATGTTATATAGTAATATTATGCTGAAATACCATCGTCATCAGTGTATTTGGCTTTTCTCAATAGAGTCTTATGAGTTACATTAATGACTTTTTTCTAATAAATTATTTAAGATAAAATGATACATTTGCATATAAGGTGCTATTGTAGCCTGTATAAGCCCAAAGAAAACACATTCAAAAATTATATTATTTTGCCTACTATTCAAAACCATTACTATATAAGCCACAGAGTGGTTTCTGATACCTACTGAAAATATCTGGAGTGCCCCTTAATTGTGTTTCTGTTTGCCATGGCAGGTCCTTCAAAGGTAATTCTGTTAAACAGTCTGACATACTGTCCTCCCTCAAACGCGAGGAAGCTGTTGGCATAGGAAGTAAAAGCCTTAAGTAAGTGAACACACTCACGAAGTGTTGAAAATGTACTTCAAAGTAAATTGCTTGGGAGCAGCCCGGGCTGATTTATTTGACTTAAGATATACTTTTTTGTGTGTTTCATTGTGGATGAAAATTTCATACACCGATTTAGAGGTGGTGAAATATAAATGATTTCTTTAAAGTTTCATCATAAATCAGTCTGTCGGTATATGTGAGCAGACACTGATTGCTCCTTGATGTCTCCTGAGCCTGATCTCTGTCTCCTGGCGTCTGGAGGTGGCTCCAGCAGCGCCTGTTGTCCCGCTAGGGGGGCAACATATTTTTTGCAGCTGGATGGCTCTCTTGCAATGTAAAAACTGCTGTGCAGCAACACCAACAAGCTTTTTGTCGCAGCCGTGGGGACGTATTAAAAGTCTAGGTGCATCAAAATAACAGAACAAAAAAAAAAAAAAAAAAAAAAAAAAAGGGGGGGTGGGGGGGGGGCTTGTCGCTCACAAAGACCCGCCGTATTGTAGGGAGCGCGTCTATCGCAGGTTCACGCTGGAACATCTGTAGCCTCGGTAAAAAAAAAAAAAATGCTTACAGACTTTTATTGGAGCGGTGCACAGGATGTGGCCACGTACCAGGGCGGCGATGTGTAGCCTATAATTAGGATAAGACTTAATAATTTCCAGTCAAACGTGGGAATTTAAAGTAGAGTCCCCAACATTACATATTAACACATTTAAGGAGATTGGGGGATAATTCCACTCTGTTAAACACACTCATCATTGCTTCATACCTGCTACAAGATGTGTCACATTTCCGTGTGTGTGTGTGTGTGTGTGTGTGTGTGTGTGTGTGTGTGTGTGTGTGTGTGTGTGTGTGTGTAGAGAGAGAAAGAGGAGGAAATGCAGGAAAAGGCATTGTTTTCTATAAGAATAGAAACAAACCTCCGACTGTTACTTCCATCATAACAGTTATCTGATCTCATTGTCGTCTCCATATTAAACAAATGAGATACTTGTTAATTACAATGTGATTAAACCTTTTAATGATGTTACCGATGATGTGGCTTAATTAGAAGAGATATAAGATAATAGCCTGCTATGACAAGCATATAGATTTGCAATTAAATACTGCTAATTATCTTAAAAATCCACTTTTTTTTAAAATCGTCTTTCGTAAAGTAACTGATGACATTTTTGCGCCCAAAACACAATTCATAAAACAATACAAAATATTACAAAATAGGTTATAATTTTCTCACATATTTTAATAATTTGTCTCTGGCATTTTCCACAAGTTTTTTTCAATATTAAGAAAATTGTCATAGCAACAGAGTAGAAAAAATAGCAAGTGACAACATGAAAAAAATCCTAAATTTTGATATAAATATAATCTGATCAGCTGCCAGTCCTATTAGCTAACATATCTGTTTTTTAAAAAATAATAATTTTCTCTTGACTTGCAAGAAAATCTAACTTTACGATAATAACTTTGATTTCTTTTGTCAAAGCGGTTGGAGTGGAGCTGTCCATGGTTTTAGTATCTCTGCTCCTTCTGGGACGCACTTTGTCTGTCTAGCATCACTTCAATTCTGTTTACAATACTCAGCAATAAAAATAATTTTTCAGGTGCAATAAATCGGAATTCAAAAAAGCCTCTGAACTTCGGAAGACCTAGTAGTGGTAACGAGGTTGGTGTTGGTGGTGAGGAGTAGAGTCATTTGAAATAAATGCCTTGTCGCAGACTGCCCATGCGCAGAGTCCCCAGCGGCGGCGGCGGCGGCGGCAGCGGTGGTGGTGGTGGTGGTGTGGCTAATGAAGAATAATAAATCATGAAAGGGTTTTTCAGGTACAGCTGAAAAGAGTGTGTGTATGTGAGAGGGTGAGAGACTGAGAGAGCTGTAGAGAGAGAGAGAGAGAGAGGGTGTGTGTGTGTGTGTAAGAGAGAGAGAGAGAGAGAGAAGGAGAGAGAGAGAGAGAGAGAGAGGCGGAGAGAGACTCAGTCTGCCCTTCGCCTCAGAGCAGAGGCAGTTCGGGTCCCCGCAGCATTCAACGTAGTCGAAGAGGTACAGTACAGAGACTGTCACCACCATCACTTCTCACGTACGGTCATTTCAAGACGGAAACTTTTGACAAAAAACCAAAGCAGGTCAACGAAAGCGACAACACTTTTAAACTTGAAGTATTTTGGAAATCCTAAGAGACGGGAAGAAACTTTTTTTTATATTTTTTTCTGGCGTCGTCTATGAGGAGTTCTGCCAAAAAAACAAAAAAAAAAAATTCCAAGGCAAAAAAATTATATTTAAATAACACAAGTTGGGCAGAGTTGAAGGAGCAAAACAGAATTTTTTTTTTTGAACAATCGCGCCACAGGTCCACAAAGGAAACGGTATCGGCTGCGCTCAGTTGCATGGCGTGTTGGTGCCTGCGATATCTCATTTGCAAAAGAGACGAGACACCTCCATACCTCCGCTAGTAATAATAAATAGATGTGATAACTTCAGTGTTGGACGACCGTCTTCTGCCTACACTTTATTCGACACTGACTTGAGGTTCCTGCGAAGCAATTGGGCTTCAACTCCCGACCGAGGAGGCGGAGTCTTAACTTATTAAAAGGAACTTGCTGAGGCTTGGACGCCCGCAAATATGATGATGATGTCTCTGAACAGCAAGCAGCATTTTGCTATGGCCCACACCAGCTTGCCCGAACCCAAGTATTCGTTGCATTCCTCCTCATCCTCCACTTTGACTTCCAATGCACCTTCATCCTCCTGCTCGTCCTCCCGACACAGCAGCACCATCATCAGCAGCAGCAGCAGCAGCGGCAGCAGCTCGGAGGCGATGCGCCGAGCCTGTCTCCCAACCCCACCGGTACGTATTCTGCATAATCACTGCTTAAAGGCACATTTTGACAGCCCACTTTTTTTTTGCTTGATGTTTTTTTCATGTCTGCACAGCAAATCACCCAACACCTCCATATTTTTTTCCTCTGCTCAACTTATGTATTCAGTCGGCTTTGCCTTTCGTATTAATTTTTATGACCTGGGATGTTGCATGTGTCTTGTTTTGTGTGCTCCTTTTTTATGATTTCTTTTTTTCACATTCTGGAAATGTTTTAAACCGAGGAGTGGAGGGAGAATTCCCTGCTGACAGTTATGTGTGCATTCTATTTGCAATTGCAGAGCAATATATTCGGAGGCTTGGATGAGAGTTTGTTGGCCCGGGCTGAAGCTCTAGCGGCGGTGGATATAGTCTCGCAGACCAAGAGCCACCACCACCCTCCACATCACAGTCCCTTCAAGCCGGACGCAACCTACCACACCATGAACACTCTCCCCTGCACCTCGTCTTCCTCCTCCTCCTCCTCGGTGCCTATTTCTCATCCGTCCGCCTTGGCTGGCCACCACCATCACCACCACCATCACCACCACCACCAGCCTCACCAGGCACTGGAGGGGGACCTGCTGGACCACATCACGCCGGGACTGGCACTAGGAGCCATGGCAGGACCGGATGGCTCGGTGGTTTCCACGCCTGCGCACCCTGCCCACATGGCGGGCATGAACCACATGCACCAGGCAGCCATCAACATGGCTCATGCCCACGGGCTACCACCGCACATGGGCATGAACGACGTGGACGCCGATCCAAGGGACTTGGAAGCCTTCGCAGAGAGGTTTAAGCAGAGACGGATCAAACTCGGGGTTACCCAGGCGGATGTAGGGTCAGCTTTAGCCAGCCTGAAGATTCCTGGGGTGGGCTCCCTCAGCCAAAGCACCATCTGCCGATTCGAGTCCCTCACGCTCTCTCACAACAACATGATTGCTTTGAAGCCCATTCTGCAAGCGTGGCTAGAAGAAGCCGAGAAATCACACAGGGAGAAACTTAATAAACCCGAGTTGTTCAACGGCGCGGAGAAAAAGAGGAAGCGCACGTCGATAGCCGCGCCGGAGAAGAGATCACTGGAGGCCTATTTTGCCATTCAGCCGCGTCCCTCCTCGGAGAAAATCGCAGCAATCGCAGAAAAGCTGGACCTCAAAAAGAACGTGGTGCGGGTCTGGTTTTGCAACCAGCGACAGAAACAGAAACGAATGAAATACTCTGCATGCGTCTAAAAAAAAAAAAAAAACAAACAAAAAAAACACCACCCACGAAAAAGACTTGGAACTGCTTAAGAGACGATTTGTATCATATTTCCTATCTCACAGCTTTTTTTCAATCATCGATGACTTTGTGCTTTGAACTTCGAAAAATTCCTAAAATTGAAAAATGACTGAAAAAGTCGAAAAATCTCCCCCCCTCCTCCCTTCCTCTCTTTCCTCCCACCCCCCCAACACTGTCACGTCTTGTACTCGCTGAGAGGGAGATGTGGAGTCAAGTAAAGCGTCGTTTGACAGAGCAAGTAAGACCACTGTTTCCACACTACTTACTATGCTTCACCTTTTTAATGTCAACGCAGTATGACTTACAGGACTCTATGCTTTCATTTTTATTTATGATTAATTTCACATGAGGACTATAGTTGGCGTTAGACCTCGAGCAGAAATACCCCGTTGAAAAATAGCTTTGTTATTTCCAAACAAACGGGGGGCTAGTTGAACTCAAAGCACTTGGTTGGTGACTATTAGTGTATTTGGCTTATAGGATAAGCTAAAAAAATTTTCCCTCCGAGTTCATGACGATGCAGTCTGACATTTATTCAGGGTCCATGAGGGGATTAAGAGGACAGCACACTACTTGGTCTTGAAAGCTATATTAGATTACTGCCAAATAACCCTCCTTGTATATTAATAATTTACTTGTCACACACTTCATTTTGTGTCTAAATGTGTAATTAATTCCACTTATTTTGTTACCATGTGTGATCAAAGTCGAAGATATCAGGGATCTATTTTAAAGATACCCGGGGTTTGGACAAAAGGTAGGGTTGTTTATTATTAGGCCTCAGTGTGTGGGAAATATCCAAATAGTGACTCACTTGTAAGGATTTCACTCAATTTCGCAATTTAAAAAAATTAATAACATGTTTTGTTTTGTATTTACCAGCTGCAATAAGTTTACAATCCAGCGTGGGCCGGTATCTTATGAACTATTTATTGAGTGAGGTCATGTTTACTTCATTATATATTTATTGGGATTCCCCCCCTCCTCGTTTTGCCTGAGAAAATCAAATTCTGACAGCAAGTTAAGCGTGTTGTTCTGGTTAAAGGGAAACGACTGTGAAATATACAGTCACCAATTTTTTTATTAATTTACGACTTCTAACGTTTGAGATGGTACAATCGAGATATATATGAGATAGTATTCTCTTTTTAAATTATTTTATGTATGTTTTCTGCTATTTATTTGTATAAATATACGCGCATCATTATGAAGTCGTTGCTTGTTAAAAAAATCACCTTGTTTAAGTAATGTTTTTTCTTGAAGAGAAAAGAAACAGCTTCATAGAAGTATACGTGTACAATGTAAATATTTCATTGGAACCAGTCGATGCACATAAATATATCCGTACAGGTTTTTGCTGTATTGCTGTTTTAGCTGAGGTAACTTATTTCTGTAATGTATGTTGCTTTTGGTTCCCTGGTTAAATAATTCTATTAATTTATTACATCCATGTAATTTTAATTTATTTAATTATTGAACTGCAATATGTGTTTCATTAAAGAACAAACTTTAACATTTAATCGGACGTTTTCCATGACTACACTGTGTAATGTGGCTCATCCAGACATATTAATATTCTTTTATTTATTCATCTATTTATTTATTGATGAGGAGGAGGGAAACGGTTTAGCTGTGGGCTGCACAGCTTCTAAATAGATATTTTCTGGCTTCTTTAGGCTCATTTGACTACCAATATCGAATATTGCCATGTTGTTGTTGTTGTTTTTTTATAAAGGTAACTTGACTTTGCCATTACCAAGAGGTGTCAGGTTTGATTTTTAGAAAAAGCCAGTGCCTATGAGCAAGACACCACCAACAACCCACTCCCCAACCCCCCCATACCCAATCTGTTCTCTCACTGTCTGGGTGATACTAGAGACGAATATCGAGAATGAAAATGTGGAATATAATTAGAAAATGCTTTTGTGCCTTTAACTTCTTATTACACCATCCTCCTCCAGGCCTCATCATAAAGCAGGCCTTACAGGAGCCACTTTTCTCTCTCTCTCTCTCTCTCTTTCTCTATTCCATCAATGTTAAAGACACACGTGGCTTCTCAACTGACTTGCTGCCAGCTTATGCAGCTCACTGTTGCCTTACCTGAGAGCAAATGCTAATATTCTATTAGAGTCTAATCAGGGGGTCTATGGAGAGCTGGATGGGTCCCTGGAGCGCAGACTTGCCAGATGTCAGCCCGCCAGAAAAACAGCTCGCCTGCCAACGTGCCCGTCTCTATTTAAATACACACTCAAACATGCTTCGTTCGTGCATGCGGGCTTTGAAGCAAAAGCTTTGGTTCGAAGTTATGGTTAGATATGTGAAGGAGGAGGATTAAAAAAAAAAAAAAAAAAAGGGAGGGAGCAATTTTGAATGTCATGTCCATAGCAGAGATGCTGTTTTGGGGCTTCAGGGCTGACTGGCTGGCTGGCTGCTTGAGCGCTGAGCAAGCGTTTCAGCACCATGGACAGATACCTGAGAGGCTGCACGAGCCGAACATTAGCATTTCTGAAACCTGTCCTCCACGTTTACACTCATTATTTACAGCACCTGGAATACATTTGCATGGGATTAGTTTCTGATAATTGCAATCTGATTTCAACGGTAAATTTTACCACAAGAAGAGGAAGGAAGGTGATTTCCCATACAAATAACTACTGATTAAAAGCATATATTTAGTCCAGCTTCCACTTTTCAAAAAAATGCTGTGTCAGGTCTTGTCATTTTTAATAAACATAAAAAGAAAAATTCTTATGCATCTCCAGGTTTTCATAAAAGTGTCACAGGGCGAGAAAATCAGTTAAGTTTCTCCCAAAGATTGTAAAATATATTTTGTTTTATTTTAATTTATAAATACCTTAATTGATTCAAATGTGCCACACATACTGTAGCTTTCCTCAATATTTATCCAACTAAACCCTTTAATAAAACGGCTCTTCCGCCTTCATAAAGCTGATCCATAAACCAAACATGTTCGCCCGCCATCCTCGTGACAAATTAAGAGTATCAAAACGACCCTTATTAATGAGACAGCGA
The DNA here is from genome assembly GCF_910596095.1 of Thunnus maccoyii. NCBI lineage: Eukaryota > Metazoa > Chordata > Actinopteri > Scombriformes > Scombridae > Thunnus > Thunnus maccoyii. The sequence continues at coordinate 13,968,144 of NC_056534.1, read as the reverse complement.
TGATGGTTCATCAATTAAAAGATGCTCCTGGTGAGTGCTTCTAATTTCCCCTAAATGAGCCATTCACTTAATACGTTAATAAGAGCGAATTATTAAATTACACATCGAATTATGAAAACCAGATAATTATGAAGAGCGAGTTAAGTAGTCATTAGCTATCCCTGTTAATTACCGCTGGTCAGGGAGGGCTGTCGAGTGAGTGTCTCATCGGGAATTGAAATTAACTTTATGCAGTGAGCCTCGCTGCTGCTTGACAAGCTCTGCACAGACAGACAGACAGACAAACAGGCAGGCAGCTACTCATCCAGACTGCTGCCTGTTTTCACTTTCACATATTGGGAGAAAATCGATCTAGATTCTTTGATAGCGAATCAATCCCCAGCACTGAAAACACACACACACACACACACACACACACACACACACACGAAGCGAAAAGGCCTCAGCACAATGAAGAAAATCGAAGGTCTTTTTTTTTCTTTTTTTTTTTGTTTAAAAAATATAATAAATCTGTGAACCAAACAGTTTACCTTAAAGCCACAGACACATCTGCTCAGATCATTCTGCATGTGTAGCTCCATACATTGAAACGTATACACAGAGAGACACACACTGTGGGAGCTTTCTACAAAACGAAAAGGGCAGCGCTGTTTCCTTTTGTTATAATTACGCCCTCTGTTTTATTTTTCTCTTTCCCCTGAACATTTCCCCCCTTTCACAGGGATACTGATGAAAATTTAATGAAGCCAGGGACTGTCGGAGCTCCGCCTGGGGACCTGAGAGTAGAATATTTTAACTGTACATTTACGCCAAGTGTCTGCCTTCAAAGACGCGACTGCTCTCGAACTGCAAGCCATAAATTGAACGCGCTATCCGCTGTATAGCCCTTTATTTATCATCTGTTGGCTCCTTTTTGCACCGCCAAAAAAAATATTGTGCAACACCACGTCAGATGGCTGCTTGAATGTGAAGCGGCAATCGCCATTTGATACTGTCGCCAATCAGTTGTTGTTGATGCAATATTAATCAGCCATCAATAGTCATTAGTTTGTTAAGTGTTTTCCAGAAACTAATCGATGGGGCTGCATTGGATGGCTAGAAGGAGCTTGGTGGGATACTATTTGATCTAGGATGGCATGCAAAGGAGGGAAAGCCACTGTATCTGCCAATGAAACAGCTCCATCTCTCTCTCTCTCTCTCCCTCTCTCTCTCTCCTCTCGCGCTCTCTAATATAATCGCACGCGCGCACACTTACGAGCCACGCGCACAGTCATAAACAGGCGAGTTGATGCCAGGGGTAGGCATACTTTTTTTTTTTTTTTTTCCAAATACTGTATCTTTCATTTGACCAATGGAAACCATTTTAAATTCCTCACTTTTTTATACTGATCGAAGACATGCATCATAAATTAAATCACGTGACCGGTGACTGTGCTGTTTGTCACATGGGTTTATAATGGAGTAAAAAAAAAAAAAAAAGTTGCAGCCTGAAAGGGAAATAAAAGTTTTAAGACGTGACAAGCCTCGAATTATAAGAATAGCTACTGCATATTGAATTGACAAGGCAAAGCTTTCTTTTTTTTATCTGCAGGTCTATGTGACAATAGCAAGAAAAAAAAGACACCAATCTGTGGAATAAGATGCCCAAAAAGTTATTTTGTATTTAACTCTAGAAATAGCCAACAATTTTAGGAAAAGGCCGGACACTAACAAAACCTTTCATTTAAAATCTAAAGAAAGAAATGTATTCCAAACATTGGATGCTGTCCAGACATGCGCAGAAACGAGTTCGTTCTTTATTAAACATTTATGAGATCGATGTATTTAAACAGACTGCATTTATTTAAAGTCAGGTCATTTTTTTCCTACGTAAGAAATAAAATGCAAGCTTTTTATTTATACTTAGCTTGCGTCAAATAAAAAAGAAGACATTATGAGATACTCAATTTTCAACATTTCATTACAAATCAGAAATGGGATTTGACCAAAAAAAAAAAAAGTCCCTCTTAATTTAATGCCATGGAAACCTTCACAGCCTTCATAACTAAAATAGCTCAGGGGCGTGATTAAAGGGGGGCCATGCACACTCACCCCTGACATGTGGCTGCCACCAAAATAATGATTTGGATGCAAAACCATGTTTCTACCTTTGCCCCTATGCGCCTTTGCATCTCTTTGATACATTTTGTTATTCATTGAAACATAAACGATTGTTTAATTTCTTTAAAATTCAACATTCTAATTATTGGTTTTGTAAATTGTTCTTTATTGTCCAAACAGTTGGTACCATTGTGTGATTTTTAGTTTTCGACATGAATCTAAATGAACATTCAAATGTTTTTGCTTGAGGGGAAATACGGTCTATAGCTGAGCTATATTGTTTTGCGATATAAGTCAAATGTGAGCATGTTTTAGATTTTATCTCAGATTGTGTGTGTTCAGTAAATTTTGCAATTTGGATGCCGATGAGGTTTATCAATATCGATAGATAATAGTAACTCATTCAATAAGCCTCATTTTTAAAGAAGTAATCTAGTTATGGGCTGGGATCCATTACACTGCAAACAGGTTTATTTTCATTACAAATATTTCTGTACACTGTAAAAAATAAAACTGACCTCCCTCCCCCGCCCCCCCAAATTATGAACCATCTGCAGTACTTTTTCTCACAGCTAGAGGCGTGTGAGGAGTAATAGTTAAAAACCCTCACTGTACTTCAATGCCCATGCAGACAAGAAATATTGGTGACATAATTTTGTTTTGAGCCACATGTCTCACATTTAGTCAATTTTGTAACGCACTGGCAAAAAAAGACAGAAATAACTCCGGTGAGATCTCCAAACTTCTCAGATGAATGAACAAGGAGGTTCAAAAAGGGACAAACTCTTCTTCGCATGAGCGATTTTCAATCTTTACATGTATTATTTGCTCTTTCAACTTTCATTGTCAAAAAAAAAAAAGTCAGTACATGCAGGTTATTATCAAGACTCCAAAACCTATATGTGAATATGAACAAAAATAAAATAAAACTACATAACGTAGGTGCTTTAATCATGTGGCATTCATTTCTTTTGACCATGAAACATTCCTCAAAATAGTCTTTCAAGCTTTCTGAAGACCACATGAATTAATAAACAGTATTCATCTTCACAAATTTAACAACTACAAAGTGTTTCAAACATTCTCAGAATCATCTGAGCAATGTACGTAAAGTTGTTGTTTTTTTTTTTTCATCTTCATCTTCCTTTAATGTCCAAAATAATGTTGTTTAACAACTTTACATACAGTTTGTGAATACAGCAGTGCTAAGGTCACAATTTATGGAAACGCATTCAGTTGAAGCTTGGTTGAGATTTTTCAGCAAAAAGTAGTTAATGCAAGATAAGTTTGTAAAAAAAACCAAAACAAAACAAACCTTGTGCTCATGAAATCTTGGGTTAACATGCTATATTTAAAAAAACAGTAGGATTGTGTTCTCCCTCGTGATGTGATTTGTAACTTGGGTCAATCCTGTTTATTGTGGAAACAAAACACAGACACGGACCGGGACCTTTGACATGAGAATGGCAGATCTGAATATATGAATGAATATATAAGCGATTAACTAAATGTGTTCATAATTTAATTCAGTCACACCATGTGTACTCAGTTGCGTATTATGACCTAATGTGCAAATTGATGGCATCAAAGTGCCTTCAGCTATCAAATATTTAACAACACTGGATGGGTATACACGTTTATGAACAGCTAGGTCTCCTCCTCGCCTCCCTTTTCACCTGATCTTCTTTTTGCAACCATCTCAACCGACGAGTGTTAGACTCGCTCGTTCTCAGAGGCTGTTTTGGTGTTCCGAATGAGTAAGTTGTAGACCTCGTAGAGATTGGACCTTAATGAGAAGGTGGTAGAGCTGTCTAGTGGATGTGTGTTCATTGGGCTTTGACAGCCGCGCTCTGTTGCAGATCTATTAATCATACCCACAAGGAGTGCTAGTCTCTCTCTCTCTCTTTCTCTCTCTCTCACTCACTCACCCTCTCTCAGTTTTCAGTTTATACAGAACAGAATCATTTACATAAAGTCCTTAAGGCAAATAACTGTTGGGGGCTCTAATTTATATCTGATCGAAAATTAGCCGTCATTATGCGCACCATTAGCTGCGTCTTTAATGTGCTTCTAAGCACCATTTGTCAAGCAGCTTGTTAATATCCTTCAAGTCTTTAAAGTTGAGAGCTCATTAAAGACTGCTGTGCCTGTTCTTGCTATTTCATAAAATTCTGTGGGAAGGGACAGAACATTTAAAAGGGTTTTTTTTTTTTTTTTTGCATTTACATTGTCCAAAAAAATGGATTAAGTGTAGACAACTTACTATGTATGTGTATCCTTCTGATATGATTGGAAACTGAAAGACAAATTTCATAGTTTCAGTGCAGGAAATTTATCTCAAAGTGTAAACACTAAATACATTTAGTCTATCAACTGACAAAGTCCAATTAAATATTTATTTACAATATGATCACAACACCAGAGACATATAAAACTGAGTATTATCAGAAAAAACAATTCTCTTTTGACTGCGGAAGCCTTTGGAGTGAAAGCAAATTGTTTTGAAATTCACACATCAGTAAAGCAAATGGACCACTGCATATACAAGCTCGACTGAGAAGTCTTTCTTGCCCACAGCCCATAACAGGAGACCCTCACAGGCCCAATCTTTGCCTATGGGTAATGGGAGTTATGCTGCTTTATTATTGGTTAAAACTCCAGTGTCCTTAGTCCTTTTTTTTTTTCTTCCAGTATAACAGATTCCTCCAGGCTAAAGCAATAAAGAGAGTAATTAGAATGCTAAAGACAGATGTAAATAAAGGGAATGAGACAGTGGTGAGGGATGAGGCGTCTAGGTCACACACTCTCATCAAAAACCCAGTTGGTAGCAAATGACACAACGTTCAGTGCCAGAGGCCCGAGGCTATGACTGCAAACCAGAGGACATAATGGACTAAATTATGGCCTCAATGGCTATGCATCTCAAAGCACCAATAAGAACACACACACACACACGCACAGACACACACACACACACACACACACACACACACACACACTCTCAAACCCCAAACACAACTATGGTGTGTTCAGATTATCTAAAGCATTACGTAATGCGTGCACATTATACAGTGTACCATATCAAAACAATATGCTTTTATTAAACAGTATGATTCAGTAAACACACCCCTACAGATACACTGTTAATTCACCGCCTTCTTGATGGCCTCCGTTGATAATCTATTTATGTTTTGGACTGTCATTTTTTTAAAGTTTCTGTCAAACAATAAGGGAATACTTTTTGAGGAAGAATTTATTTACTTATTTGTTTGTTTAAAGGAAAATATAGTGAAAATAAGATGAATCTAAGACAGATATTTGATGAAAAAGAGAGTGTGGAGGCAGCAAACATCAACACTAAACATTATACACTTGAGATTACATGCATGGAGAGGGGGTTGGGCTAATTAAAATATTTGCATTATTAAAAATACATTAACTACTAGAACGCCATCATATTTAACAACAGGAGACATTAATAAATTAGCCAACTTTTGGGAATGAAATGAATCCGTCTTTATTCTGGGTTTCCAGGGGAATTCCAGTAAGTCACAGGCATGAGGATCAGTATGGCAAATCAGCATGAACACTGACTTTTCAAATAAAATGGTATTCATTCTGAAATATAAATCTCGAAGTTGATATGACACTTTGTTGTATTTTATTTTCGTTTTCATGCCCGTCAATTCAAGAGAAAAGGTATTTTTAAAGTTTATCATCATAAATGAATATGTCACGTTGTCTACTTTGTTTTTGTGCTCTTGGTATGGTTGCTTTCATTCAAAACACTGTTTTCAAAAAAAAAAAAACAGTGAAATGATGTCTGGTATCATGTGCGATAACGATCATATCTCAGCGATGATGATTCTAGGAAAGCTTCCCGTTATTCAGAGTGACCACGACTCATTGAGGTATTCGAAAAATAGTCAACATGGTTGGTGTGAACTCCACGGAAGCAAAAAAAATCACACACACTCAGTATCCCATTAGACTGTTTTACACACTTTGGATCTCACCTGGTTAATGAGACCCTCTATAAGTTTCCCGAGCCTCCCACACATGGTGCTTTATGTCTGTTCATCTCTCTTTTATGTTCCTCAGTTTGTGTCAGCCACAAATCACTACACTACACTCAGCACTTTATACACATACTACATGAATAGTGTAGAAGTGGGACATTAATGTTACAGATGTATGATACACTTAATTAATGTCAGATGGTTGTAATTGCTATCAACTTTGCCATCTTGACAGTTTTTTTCCCCCCGACATGTGTACGTTATCGGTCCTGTCTGTGTTCATTACAACTCTGTCTAAAGCTGCCTTTAAGCGACTCTTTACAAGTTCCTACTTCCAAAATCTTAAGTTGTAAATACACCTGACAGTTGTTAAAATGGTATAGTATGGGTGGGCAATATGGATAAAAAATTCTATCACAGCACAGGTAATTTGTATCACTACACTGATCATTAATAATATGTTTTTGGAAATTCAATTTAAGAACCTTTTATAGATAAAATAATCAGACGGTTTAGGAGTATCTATTTTTGGCTCATCCAGTAAATTAAATACCTGACAAATCAAGGTACGTCATTAAATTGATGCGATAATGCTCACTGATTTGTAGTGGTATTAAAGGGATAGATACCTCTGTAGGAACTGTATAGAAATATCTCTTAATGTCAAATCACCCAACTATTAGTTTAAAAATGCAAAGCAAAATGGACACAATGGTAAGTTTTTAAGCAACTGTTTTCATTTAAGCAGAAGAATACAGAGGAGAAAATTAACGTCATGCATGTAAATAATGACGTAATCCACTTTTTCAAAGAAAAAAAAAGATATTTAAAGTAAGGCTTAAACAAGAAGTGAAAATAGTAGCAAAAGCAGAGAGCGCAAAATAGCATCATAGGAATTACATCTCCTTAAAATTATACTTCAGCCTCTCAGGTCTTGCAGAAAATTTCCAGTATTTTTCAGTCTCACACACATGATTTGTTATTTTGTTTGTGTGTACTAAAATCATTGCCATATTTCTGACAGCACTTGAAGGCAGCCGTTAATGGTCTTATCCTGGGTTAGCTGCCAATCTTGCTGGAAATGAACCATCAGAAGATTTTCAGACAGATATTCGCATCTAAGGACTGCTACCAAAAAGCCACAGACTTCATACAAGTATGCAGTATGTATAGATAGAAAGGCATTTCCTTCAATATTTCTTTGAGTTCATTTTATTGAAATTATTACAGAGTACATATTATGTAAAAAATGACAACCAACCAAAATATCTTTCAAAAAAGCTCAACATAATTTTGCTTGACCAGTAAGTCCACGTTTCAGGCACTGTGTCAATTACTGTGATGGAAAGGAGAGGGATAGAGCATTTCTATTGCCTTTGACTAAAGTTACATGATCTTGCCATGCAAATACTCTGCTGGAAGTAATATCTCAGCATAGCAAGTTGATGCCACCCACTATATTAGATTACACACCACTGTTGAAATGTGTGCTTCTGAGGTGCCTTTGCAAAAGGTTGATTACTTTGGATATATTTCACCTGCCGCTCTGGGCTATTATTGCTTGAGATACAGACTATAGTCAGAACCCTGATGGAGCAATCCTGAATGGGCAACGTCCCTGGTAAAACCATATAAAGTGATTCAATGCGAACATAAAGAAATGTTAACGATCGTCAAAGACCTTTGTGTTGGATGGCTTTCCTCCCAGTTACTCTCTCCTTCTCACTCTCTGCTGTCCTTTTTATTCCCTCCTCACTGAAAGTCTGAGCAAGTGCATGTTTCTGTGAGAACATTTGGAGGAAAATAAATCTGATATCGGCGGAAAGAATCAAAATCATCCCCAAAAATAAGCCTGTTTCTGAAAAACCCAAACTATATTCCATCAACGTGTTTCTTTAAAATTGCTAATATTGACAGTGAGCTGTGCCTGGGAGATGCCTGTGTATCTCAGTGGCTGTGCTGTGAAATGTGGCAGACAGACATAGTTTCTGACCTCTATATAGCAGTGTGGAAGGACCTCAACAGCTGTAAACAACACTGCAATCAGTGTCCCATCTGCTCCCATGTCCCACTTGTGTGGATGCCTTTTTGCCATTTCTTTCACCCTCTGCCAAGCGGCTGCCTCAGGACATCTAACCCAGAGAAAAGAGCTCATTTACCCAAGGAGGAAAGAAGCAAACTAGATTTCTGAGTGTGTCTGCTGACAGAGAAACTTGGTTGTGGCAGGATTTTTCTGAGTTAGATGGGTAATTATATGTAATATTAATTTGCAAAAAATACACTTCATCAAACTGCACTAAAACATAATGTCTTACATTAACTATACACATATTAACAAGCATCATCATATCTTGATGCTAACCACCTATTCAAGTAGCTATTACGTGTTGATTTAACCTCTTTTAACCCCGACTGAGGCTAATGATGCTTCACAGGGATTATATGAAGTGGGTGCTTGAGCTACACCCACTGCAAAGGTAAGTGGTGTGACTATTGTTGTTGTTTTATATAGGTAATAAAAGTCTACACAGTGAATCTACAAATCTACTACTATAGTAATTGTCATTTTTAAGAAAATACTAATAAGAGTATTTACATTTTTATGTACTTTTATACTCAGATATAGTCCCCATTTCTAAACTTAAAGGTACCCTGTGGAGTTTTTGACCAGTAGGAGCGCCAATGAGCAAGGTTTTTATGAGTGGGTCAGTGTTTTGTTTATATTATGCACACACATGAGGATGCATATGGACAAGTTTGTGAACGATACGATATACATTCCTGCCAATTGTTTCACACTATTCTACTGATTGACAGTTGGAGGCAGCAAAGCACAAAAAAGCATAGCAATGAGCTAGCAAAGTCAGTGAAGAAGAAGACGACTGCTAGCAAGCAAACGTGGAGTTAAACAATGTACCATTTTTAATTATTAAAAAATTTTAAAAAATCGGCTTTGCAAATGTTTTATGAGGAAGGAAATGCGTTCGTCACATTAGTTATGTAGGCTTCACAGTTTGTGTTTTGGTGAGAAATACTGAAAGTAAACATAAATGTATTTTTTTACAAGAAAACTCCACAGAGCACCTTAAAGTCATTTTTTTCTTCCATCCATTTACAATGCTGGTCTCATTTAGCAATTCATATGAAACTGAAAAGCATGCTTGTCATGTTTTCTTATTCACCTTGTTTTAGTTCTTTAGTTGAAGTCTTAAATGCATGTGCTATGAAGCCTAAATACATGCATATAAAAAGGTTGTAAATACAACTGTAAAAGAGTAAAAACATTTGATGACGATTTCATCTGCATTATTGTGCTCATAATGTCAAAACTGTTGATATATTATGCTAATTATCATGTTGTATGCTTGATACTTAAAGAGTGAGTACACATTAATTAATCATTTCTACATATTTGGGTTTTTCCCCATACGTATGATTATGAAGATGATCAAGAATACATGCTGCCCTTGTCAGCCCGATGCAGAGAGGTCATCATGCCTCAATCAATCCACATTTCTCACTTCTACAAATAATTGCCTTATGTTTCTATAATCAAAGTGTAACATCTTTACAAGCTCTTTATTCAGGGGTGGGCTAAGGCAAACTTTGCATTCTGCATACATAATCCATGTATAAATATGCCTCACACCAGAGCCAGAGTGTTATGTGATTTGAGTGGGGGTCAGAGCCACTTGTATTCCTGTGGGTGGGGTTGTGGAATTGCAGGAGATTTGATTGGAGCATTATACCTACATGAGGGCCCTCCAGAACTCCTATCTGTTGTTCCCCCTACTCATTTACTTTATCAGTGCACTGCTGTAATATACATAATTCAGACAACCAGGGAATGTCTTTGGGCTCCGAACCACCTGCTGGCTTTTATTAGCTAATTAATGGTGATTTATCAGAGCTGCTAATTTGAGTGGGGCCGCTTGCCTTCAGGAGTCTCAGAACACCGTATGAATTCTGATGGTAATTATGCTTATTTGATGGGCAGTTTGCTAAAACAAAAAGTTCTGTCTTTTCTGCCCCACAGGGATGGAATTTCTGTTCTTACGGAAGACGACCTTGTGTGATTTTTTTTTCTGTCTCATTAAGGTCTCACGCACAGTTCATTTTAATACTTAAATTCAAAACAGCTTTTTTTTTTTTTACCTTTTTACCTGTAGATACAGTATGTGTCCTTGGAAAGGTCTTTTTTGATGTCCTTATGTTTCAAGTACATTTACTGTTCAAGGACCAAGAATTCACCTACGTCCATCAAGATTCTAGTCTGGATAGTTTGGGCAGCCTTAAAGGAGACCACCAATATCAATATACTCAATTCACTTCTAGCTATGTGTTTAACTTTTTTTTAAACATTTTGAGATGCAGCCCAAATTTTATGTGTTTCGATAGACATTACAGTGTACCAATGAACAAAGATATGCAAAGAAGATATACATGTATATGGTTATTAAGATTTGTGGTGCCATGTGGTTTTAAGGGATTATTTCCTGAAATACATAACATTGATTTCTTCCTGTAGGGTGACAAGTGATTGACATAAAACAAAGAATAACTTGCATGCAGTGATATGGAAACACTTTGCTTGGGCACAATGACACACCAACAGAACAGAGACACCAACAAAACCAAACCAAGATGCTGTCACACAGGTAATTGTCATGTCTGTTGCCCGGTATCCTAAGAATTACATTTATATTGTAAGATTCTGCAGCAAACGGTTTACGTCCAGTGCCAACATTCACTGCCATACATAAAGTAAATAGTGCATATTTTATTTAGAGAAGGGTCTTGGAGCAAACCTGATTTTCATGCAGAGGATTGCAGTTCATTTCTTGTTACAATTCAACAATTTGTGTTCACTTATATTAATGTAATCTTCTCCTCACTTTAACCAAACCATATTTTGTGCAGACAGTGAGATACAAATCTAAAAACGTTGGCACTGAACATTAAAAAAACATTGTCACTGAACGTAATCTGTGGTTATGCAGAATCGTCCAAAATCTATTTTTTGTCACTGATGGGGTGTCATTTGGAAAATAATGTACTACATTTTTATGAATAATTTGGCTGAGCAAGAAATATGATTTTTTTTTTCACCTGAGTTTATTGCCAGCTTTTAAATTGTAATCAGTATGTGGCTCTTACTCTTGGGCTTGCATCATCCCAATATTTCCTGCTTTACAATAGTATTAGTGCTGTACTGTCACTGAATATACACTACCAGTATATTTAAGTTTGGATAGACTTTCTCATTCAAGTGGATGGGAAGGTGTGTCCAATTATTATGCACATTATTTCTAATATGCAGCACAAAAATTGCTTGTTGCCAACATTTCAGATGTTCAATTTCAATTTCAGTGAATTTAATTGCAATTTGTAGATCATTATAAACTATTATAATTCATGAATTAAAAATAGTTTTGGGCTGCTGGGTTCAGAGCCCACATTTAGACACAGACTGTCCAAAAAATAAACGACCCAACAATGGGAGGAGCCAGGCTTGAGCTGAGGTAAAATTTACAATGGCTTTGTTAACACTCCCCCCAAAACCATCTACAGTATTTATGGTCTGTGCCTCCCTAATCACTGTCTGACTGCAGATCACAAGTAATTAACTAGCTGCACAACTGTTTTTATTGTTATACAAGAAGTTTTACTTGCAAAACGTTTACCATGCCAGCAATGCTTTAAATTGAATAGGATCTTTTTGGAACCCTGCACAAAGTAATGACACCATTAAACTGAAACTGCTCTATTTTTTTTTATATCAGACCCTCAGAACACACTGCTGCAAAATGTTAATCTACCATACAACTTTATTCTGTTTAAACAAGATGATTCCCTCTGGCCCCATGAGTCACATTGTTGTCTCTGGGAGCTGACACATAATCTGTACAGATCTGTTTACAAAGATTATACCACCACTAGTTTACAAGCTCAACTCTTTTCATTATAGGGGAAGCAGGTCTCATTGTGGGAGAGGGCCTAAAGGGCTTCAGGGGCCCTGCCTTTTCCCATGCAGGGCAATTAAGGCATCTCGTTCCGACTATATTGAACTGTAAATCACAAAAAGCTGTTTTATTTGTTTGGATTTTTGCTCATCAACCAACAGGAGAGTACGATATAACAGTGTGAGTCCTTGTTTATCCTGAAAAACTATAATCTGAGGCAATTCTGCTCAACAGAGCAACACTATGTTTCACCAAAGTTACAGTACTTTGTAACATAACAAGACTAAGGGCATCTAAAGTTCATTTGCTGTGGTCCGAATCAGTGGATGAGTTGGCAAATTTGTTGCGTTTTACCCTTGCTTCCATTTCTTTTTACACGGAATTTTTTTTTTTTTAAATAAAAGCGAATCAAAATCCATCACAAAACGCCGCATGAGAACAGTCACTCTGCTCATTGTTTAAATGTGTCTGGGTCAGGAGCGAGAAAGTAAAAATAGGAGGAAAGTCCTGAGGAAGGTTCTGTCTGCCCTAATTTGAAGAAAGTAATGTACTTTGCTGCTTGTCCAAGTCAGACCTCAATTCATTCTCTGGCTAGCAACCATTAATTCCACTGATCTACATCCCAGTATGCAAAGCACATCCAAGAATACACCTTGTAGTTGGGTCAGATCAAGGTCGGATCACGTTCCCACCACATACCACTCCAGACCACTTCCTCTAAAAGAGTCTTGGTGCGGTTGTCTTGGTCCATACCCAAGCACGATTGCTATGTTCAGATCTTCCCAAACAAATCAATTATAAATCAAGGGAGAAACCGAACCAGAGTCTGATTCAACTGAACTAAACAACACAGGTTTGAAAATGCTAACATGCTGACGTTTAGCAGGTATAATATTAACCTGTTTACCATCTTAGTTTTGTGTGTTGGCATGATAACAATTGCTAATTAGATAAGTCTCAAGCAAAGTGGTGGACCAGTTGTCCAACCAACAGACCGACATTGCCATTCCTAGAGCCGTGCTGCTAACATGGCTAAAAATTAAGGTTTAGAGCACCTGTTTACAACTGCTGTAATTGTAATGATACAGACTGCACATTAAATACAGATGTTTATGTAGGTAAGTATGAACTTAGATAATTTTTAAGTGAAATTTCTCTCATCCTTCATAGAGTATATGCATCTTTAAACACTGACAACATATTTGATCCAAATCGAGCTATTTTTTAGGAGGATGCTTCATTTAGTTCAATTCACCTCCAACGATTCAAAACATTTGACAAGACCTTGTCATATCAACAAAGATAATGCCTTGCAATGTGTAAGGCGTCAGATGGTCGATTGATGTTTTCTGCCCTCTGCATGCATATCCTTGGGGAAATACTGTAGACTCTCTCCCAAAGCAGGTTAAATCCCAAAAGGTAAGTGTAAGTACAGAAGTATAAAACATTATGTCAAGTCATTTGGCATGTCTGAAATTAGAATGTGGAAGGAGAAAAAAAACTGGGGTTAAGATGTGTCTGCCAGCGTACACCTCTTCCTTATCTTTTCATCCCAATTCAAATAAAATTCAAAACAGTGGGTAAATGGTAATATCACACAAGCAAGCAACGGTGCCTCCAGCAACATGCTCCATTAAAAGAGTTTGCTGTGCAAGGTGCAGCAGCTCTCTCTACAAAAACTGAAGTGTTTGCTCAGTGGGAATTGAATAGAAATTCTGAAAATGCACTTTAATGTAGAAAATTTCAAAACACCCCTTCAACAGCCAGTTTTAAAGACAATACACATGTAAAAGTAACCCTATTATGTGTCTATCACTGGGTTACAAGTATCAGTTGTAGCTATATGTGTTGTATCATATAGAAGCACAATTACACACCAACAGCCAAGCTCAATTCGTAACCAGAGGTGGATCTTTAGTGTAAAGACCAAATAATTCCTGTTGATCGTATTCATTTGACACAAGCTCGGAGAGTCAATTAAGATGCCAGTCAAGATCTCCACATCAAAAGGTGGTTTATGTCTATGTAATTCCAGCAATGACCCAGAGAGGTCACAGTGTGCATGTTTGTGTGTCTGTTTCTGTTTGTGTGTACACACAATAGACCTCTAGTAGAGACGGGCCACCTCAGCCTCTCTGGGGAGGGAACCTTCGGTATAAAAGCACACTATTGACAGGGACTTCAGCAATTGTACCACAATTAGAAAGGGACCAATCCTTCCCCTTCTACCACAACACACAGACATACACACACTCAAACCTCAGACTAGGTTTGATGGGGAAAATGGAAATAAGCGCCTCTGTGCCCATGAATGCTATCATTTCATTCCTCTACCCTGAATGCTCCAGGGATCTCTGAGAAGGAGTAGGAGCAATAAGTTCACTTTGCTGAATTAATGCTGTAATTCTTTATCAGGAGAGCCTTGGCATTACCTTGAACCGGGCTGGTTTTATGCAAAATGGTTTCAAGCCTAGTTTTTTTAATGATGGTCCTAATTTGTTGGCTCACTTTAAATTATTAATCTCTTTTATATTCAAGTAGTTATTACGTGTCATAACTGTGTATCTATTGGGTGAGATTTAATAGTATCTGCTGGACCTTAGGAAAGGAGCCAGCGCAGAAATGCTATTAAATATTAATAATTAGCTAAATATTTGCCTTGGCACCTGCTTTAAGCCACCATGCTAATTGGCATGGGAACAGCTGAAGTGGTCACTGAAGACAAACAATGAGATATTCACATAGAAACTCACTGGCAGATGCAGACAAATCAATTAGAAAAGGGAGATGAATGTGACATCTGGAGAGTTTGACTTGTGACCAAATATTATCTAATTTTGCAAGTTATCATAAAGTGTCATAAAATTTGAGCATGCTTCTCTCAGGAGGCTTACAAAATGAGTCTTACATACAGTAGCCCACAATACTGGAATTGAAGGCTTGCTCTCCTTTAATCATTCTATGCTGAGATTCTGATTTACATCAATAATTTGGCAAATTTTAGATTGTATTTTACTAAGTTAATGTTCCTGTACAGCTGCTTGTGTTTAGACAACATTTATCATTTGGCATGTTGGGCTTCTTTTGTTAAATGAAGGGTTTTGTAGATTTATATTTCTTAAAGCAAGGCATTGAATGAGGTGTTGTTTTTTTACAGCCATACTGAAGCTCCAGCACACTACTGGCAATAGTATTTAACATTTCAAATAATACCAAGCTAGTCATGTCTGGATTAGGGCTGTCACTTTTTGAAAAAATCATGTTGGAACTAATTTGAACCAATATGTTAATCGTCTCCTCCCTACACAGACTCTAGAATAACATCATAATTACTACAGCCGCTAGAGGGATTCTGTCTCAACATGTTGTTTAGGGCACTCGCTGAATCAACTGCTACTGATGGGTTTTTTTGTTTTTTTGGGGAGGAGGACAGTCTAACCCCTAAACTATGTTGTACAACTCATGTCGTTCCATTAATTCTGGGTGCCTCTGCTGCCTCTCTTGAGTAACAAGCTAACAGGTGACATTAGATTTGATGTTGTGGTAACATCACTGTAAGCGGTTGCATTTTTACAAAGACAGTAAACAACCTCACCTTTATCCAAGATTTTTCCATGTATGATGTCCGAGGCAAAATGCTTCCACGCATTTCATTCTCAGGAGGTTTGGTGTCATAATTATCTATTTCGCATGGTGCGCTAGTTTACTACATTTTGCATCATGAAGAGAACAACAATAGCCTAGTTTACAAGGAGTACAGGGCACGTTCTGTTATGCTTATACAGTGAGAATTTTTCATGTTTGAATGGTAATGAATTTAAATTAAAAAGTGGGAGTCCTAGTCTGAATAAGATCCTGTGAAATGTTACCTTCATGTTTATTGTTGCATCATGGAGCTAAGGATAAGAAAATGAAAGAGATGGCAGTCCATGTAAATGTCATACAGAGAGACTTCTGTAGAGATGGTGACCATACACAGAAACACAGAATAACGACAAAGTCAGCGCTATCCATCCATCCATCCATCAAGCAGTCCATCAGACATACCACTGAACCATCTGCCAGCCTCCCCCATCCCTAGCTGAACCCCCACAGCCACCAGCCAGGAGGAGACTCTCTCCCGGGGCCTGATGTGCTAATGTGAACCTTTGTGGTGCTGAGCTAAGTGGATAGCTAGGTGGTTGAGCTGTGTGTGTAGCTCAGCTTTGGTGTGCTGCATAGATATTGCAAGTAAGACTGTATAGAAAAACAGAATACAGCAAAAGTCATCTTTTAATGGTGTGTAATCAGGTGACGTACATGATTTTGATGTCTAATAAACTATAAAGATGTAATTTCTATGTGGATAATTATGGTCATGTATCTGCTTTTCATTTTATTTGCAGAAGGAATTCAGCTAGTATCACTTCACTTAATGTATTTTTAAATCATATTTATTTGATTTGACCTTTTGTTTTAATATTAACAGAAATCCGCAACCCTGCAACACTGCTATGCATGGTGTCCTCTGCAAAATTCAATTAGACATAATGTTGCACTGCAATCTATTCATTTGAGGCGCCCAGTGAGGCAGCCAGTGGGAGTGTATTGATTGGAGTGTGTCATGTGTGGAAGCGAGAGAGGGGTGGCCACACTTTTTTGCTTAATGGACTGAAATAAAGGAGGCGGGAATGGGCTTTAATTAGGGAACAGTGGCAGGGGCATCTAGTTTCTCTTCCCAGTAGTTACCCCACATCTCCTCTGCAGAACACACTCATCCACCCATGCAATTTCACATGCAGTTGCTCACAAACACACACACACAATTCCTACTACCAGTGCATTCACACATGCACAAACAAACGTACACACTCTACTGCCAATGCAAGCACACACACAAACACACACACACACACACACACACACTGAGACACACAGGAGGAGGGCAGAGGAGAATGGAGGGGGTGATGGAGGAAAGGATGAAAAAAAAAAGAGAGAGGGAGTGCTGGGCTCCCGGGGTCTCAGCTGCTGCTAGGGTGCTGCCTGCTTCTCGCAATGAGTTGCAACTGTCAGTTTATTTTATCTCAGGCTTTTCATCATCGCACAGAGCCTGGTTGGAGGAAGCCACCTGAGAGTCTTAGGAATTTGTTGGCTACAAGTCATTAGCAAAGACTGCTGAGATGCGCCGGGGCCAGAGATGTGCGCGGGGTACTGCTGCAGACAAGTATGTCCCTTTAACCCTTGATAGGCTGATTGGCACAGGAGCTTCGCTTTGATGGCTGGATAATTACATACAGTCTAGATGACACAGGGCAGGTCATGGAAGCTTAGCCGTGCAGGTAAAGAAACAAGATAGAAGGATACGATGTGAATGAAGGCATGTGGAGAACATTAAAAGTGAAAGCTAGTCTTTTTTTTTTTCCTTCCCCAGCTTGAACCTATTATAACTTAAGACTTGCTGTATACACAGAGACTGCCGATCAATCTATAACAGCTAGTGAACACCTTGGAAGGGTAGTGGATCTGTTTCTCTTGACTGCACACTCACAGTGAGATGGACACGACTTAAAACAGATAAGTACGTAAGTAAGTAGGTTATTAGGCAGGTCGCTGGGTGACTGGTTTGTGACATAAGGAATAATTGTTGTTTTATACGACTTGGTCATTATTTTTGTAGCCATCATTTCTGTCGGTCATCATAATGTTCTATTCATCAAAATAGTTGCTGAGATCTGAGAATACAACATTGCAACCACAAAATCCAACAGGGCAAGAAACACAAACAGTCACGGGATCACACAGGTTTTAAACAAGCCACCAGTTTATCTTAAACACTTAATTTGGAGGTAAGCCAAAAGTGAGTGCACCTGAAATGTCTGTAATAATCCCTAATTGCACAGTAACACTGTGTGAGAGCACAAGCACTTTTACTATCATATTATTACAATAGTAAAGTTGAACTGGGAATTTAACAATCTGTAAATTTTAATGGATGTTTACAACGGAGAAGTTCGGTAATAATTTTATCATTTGTCTCTTGTTTTTCTCTTCCAAAATTTAAAACCCATCAACTGCTTATGCCCATCGTTCAAGCGATGTTGCTCAACAATTAACTCGGTGAGTAAAATGTTAAGTGCGAAATGGTGGCTGGTGGCACTGAGGCCTCACAGCTAGAAGGTCTTAGTTTTGAATACAAAACCAGCTGGCTTGGGGTTTCTGGGTGGAGTTTGCATGTGGAGTTTCTATTCGTGCCTTTATAGGTTTCCTCCAGGTGTTCTGGTGTTAGGTTAATTGGCAACTCTCTGACATTTTGACGTGTCAAAGCAGGAAAAGCACATGTACAATTAATAACACTAACGATGGCTGAATCCCGTTTAGTTTTTCCATGATTTATTCAACTCATGACCCTGGTAAAGTGCATGATGATTCACCAGTATGGCTTCCTTGGACATTTAAATGGAACTAAGCATATTTAACATTAACAGTTCCACCTGTGCTTTTCCTGCTATGACAAACGTCTTTTATCTGGTAGCTTTGTGATAGGCTGATGATCTGTCAAGGGTATATCTCATTTCCCGCCCAATGCCCCACGTGATATTATTATAAGCTATTGTATGGAAAGCCCAAACTAGTTGTAGTAAACCAGAATTATCCTCTTTTATACACAATATCAAAGCAAATGCAGCTATACTGTAAGTAGTAAAGAACAGCACCAATGCTCTCTGTGACCGCAGACTTCCTGGATGAGTTTGGATCACTGAACATGTCATTTCCACTTCACTTACATGTCAGCTGGCTGCAGGTGTAATGAAATGTTCAGACATGTTTGTGTGACAGCAACATGTGCCGAGCTATCAGTAGCCTACTGTGCTTTGCATAATCTGTGAGATTCAACCGCAGATTTACATTTACTTATAAAGGATACAAGCTCATCTATGATGCCAAATGCCATGGTCGAAGAAAGAAAAGTCTCTGTAGCTTCTTTTATGCTGACTTGAAAGACTACATGTCCAAGTGGGAACACAGTATTAAATATGGATTCTGTTTGGGTCCCACTTCAGATGCCTCCCCGCTCTTGCCAAACTCCCAACCACTGTCAATGTCTCCTTGTATGAATCCATGTAAGTGGATGTTTTTGTAATGTGAAGGCTCCAGAGTGGAGGGCGGCTTACCTTGAAAATGCTGTATGATTACTCAACAAACACAAACAGTGGTTGTAACCTTGACCACACAGAATTATTCTTTGGAATGGATGAAGGGTGAAGAGGAGTAAAAGTGAAATTCCAGTGGGTGTCTCTGTGTGTATCTAACCTTGTGGAAACACAAGAGACGTGAGTTTGATAGAGTTATTACACGTCTGTGGTTCTACCATTTGTGCAGCTGAATCTATTATCATGAGAGAGACAGGGCTAAGCTGAGATTCTGTCCGCACATTTCATCACCTCAGTGTCACGGGTCAGGTAATTGCAGCAGCCACTGTTTGCTTTTCATTACTAAAATACAAACTCTTTTTGTTTTTCTGAATGGAATAGTGTTTACTCTAGCAATGATTAGAGTGTTATTATTTCCACTGTGCCTCTGAAAATGTAATTTTAGAAGCTGAGAGAGAATATTTTGGCTTGGCGAGCTTCGCTTTTGTTCCAACAATGTGCAGCCAGTTTATTGTGCTTACAAGCATTCAGGAAAATAATTAG
The DNA here is from genome assembly GCF_910596095.1 of Thunnus maccoyii. Taxonomy (NCBI): domain Eukaryota; kingdom Metazoa; phylum Chordata; class Actinopteri; order Scombriformes; family Scombridae; genus Thunnus; species Thunnus maccoyii. Next base: position 13,948,389 of record NC_056534.1, on the reverse strand, counting down.
CCAAGTATATGTTGTGTATATTAAGTACAAGGCGCTTCTGTCTACTCACTGGAGTCTTTTTTTTTCTCTCTCTCTTAATGTACGGTAGTTCAAAGAAACAGGGCTTCGCTGTAAATTGTATGATGGTGATTGTATCATCATTATTATTATCATCATCACTCCCACATCAGTCAAAAAACTGGCATGTTTCATCATCAAAGCAAGTGGTAAACACATCTCATATTGAGATCAACATCAGGCTATCAGCACCAAGCTGTTATCATTGTTAGCTCAGCGTGTATGTTGCTTTACATTGTTAAAGCAGTTTAGCTGACATATTTATCTTTTGGCTACATAAGGCGTAAGTGATCATTTTCAAGGTGTGTCCTACATCCATCAGGGAGGGGAAATCAGACGCTGGTTATCACAGCTCGGCCTCCCCTGACAACTGTCCAATTATGTATATCACACTCTGCCTACTGTTTGCACTAGAAGTAATCAATAAAGGATGTGGCTGAGTGCACATACATTTTGGTGGAACCAAATGCATGAAAACGTAATCATTCGCTCAGGCTGGCGGGGAATCAAATATCGGTAGGGAACAAGTAGGCAGTGGTTCTTCGCGAGAGGAGGGACTGATTAGTGATTGTAGCTCCAAGTTTGATGGGGTGTGGTGGGGGAGGGGGGCGCGGGTGGGTAGGTGGGGAGGGGTTCTCTCCTGACGCGGCAAATGGAATGGGTGACAGGTGGAAATGGGGATGAAAAGGCGGTCCTCCGTTTCATGAATAAATGTAAACACAGCGCCATGCAATTACTGTGGCTGGTCATCTCTTTTAGGTTGGGGTGGGGGGTAAACGTACGGCTACATCCCTGCAGGTCCAAACTAATGAAAACGCGCAGGTTACTGGGGCGTTTAATTGTATATACGGTAAAGCTAAGAGTGAGGACTGTAGCGGCTTGTTGCGGATGAAAGCCTAACCCCACAACTGGAAAATTTGATTCAGTTTAAACATAGCGTTTCGTTTATTGATCTGCTGTGGAAGGTGAGATCATCACAAGAACACGACCTGAGCAGATGGATTCATTTGAACATGTCATGAGAACACATGGGTCTTGTTGCTCCGGAGAATAACTTGTTACACAGGGATGGCGGCCCAAATGAAATTTTAAATGGCAGCGATCAGATAAATACTTTGGCTTCATATTTTTCTAAGAAGTTCACTATCTGTGATTCTGTATTTTGTCGAAACAGTTATGTTCAATAGATAATGACTGATTCAGTTATATAAAAAATATATAAAAGTTACATAAAATCTCAAATAGTCCGTACTGACACTTGACTCAAGTATGGTTCAAACCAAACGTATCTTTTTAACAAATAGAGGTGAAAGTTGTTAAATAAATTAATGCATTCTCTGTTCAAACAGCGCTAATCTTTTTCCATTTTAAATAAATCTTATGTAACCATCTGCATGCATATGCATATCTATATCATATTAACACTTATCCACCACAGAAGAGGCAGGTCAAAGCATACCACAGTTATATCTTTTCTATTACCAAAGTTAATCAATAATTCATGTGTCACAATAGCAGGCGGTGCGAGTCGGGGGGAGGTGGGGGACACCCTGAGATCCTCTCCCTAAGCAGGATCCCCTCAAAAACAGGAAGAGGAAATCAAAGCCTGAAACCTCTCTGTGCAAAAAAAAAAAAAAAAAAAAAAAAAAAAAAAAAATCATAATGCTTCCCTGATACTCACCCACTGCTCTGGCAAAAGGTAGACCGGATTCACGATCATCATCACTGACACTATAACGCCTGTTCAGGCATTCCTTAGTGAGACAATAACCTTTTCTTTCCCTTCTTTCCCTGCACTGGTCTCTGAGTAGTACTCACGCCATCACTTAGAGCATTAATCAAAAAGCATGTGCCTAATGGCTCCTGACAGGCAGCGCCCATAATGGGCTGCCGTCCAAGCCTGCCTCTTACTCACGCATCTGGTAACACTAACAGCAGCAGTCCACGTACAGCTGCCTGCCTGGCCACCACTAGATTGTTAATGACAGTGGGTGATACGGTCTCACTCACCATAAAACACTTAGGGCCCTGAGATGTTACCACATCATGCATGAAGAAAGCTTTTTGATAGTATGCTAATCTCAGCCATTACTGTGGGATGATTTACAATCACTTAAACAGCACATGAGCCGGCTTTAGAGACACAGGCTGTGCTGGCTGGGATAATAAAGACACTGGCGCATGTTGATCATTAGAGAGCTCTCCCTTTTCCTCTCTCTCTCTCCTTCCCTTCTTGTGTGTGTGTGTGAGTGTGTGTGGAAGCATGCAGGCTGGATGCAGTGGCATTTGGCTTAATTAGTAAGCGATTTTAACATGAAAGAGACAAAAGACAAAGGGGAGAAAGCGAGTTGTGCTTCATAGTGGTGCAGTGTTGTTTACCTCTACTACCTGAATGTGTGATGACGGTACTGCGTTAACGCAGAGCTATATGAAGTGTGACAAAAATCTTAAATTAAAATCCCAATACATTGTGTTTGACTTGAAGGTCAAACAGAAACATTTCTTTTGATTTCTTTTCACAGTTTCTCCAAATAATGCTTTTTCACAAACTTCTTACCTAGACTTTGTAGTCAAGTTTATTTAAATGGATTAACCACGTATCAATTCAAAAGAAAATGACCTTTAAGAATGAATGAAGCCTTTAGAAATGAATATATTGCTCATACTGGAACTGGAATGACAAAATGCCAAAATCAAAATAACTGTTTGAGCACAATACTATAGCAAGCAACATTTACACATAATAATAATTAAACACCTTTCAGACATGCATCCCTTTACATTAATATGAAGGCAATTTTACATTCCCAAATCACTTCTATGTAAAAGTCACGACAGCAATCTTGCCAGGTTTTCTAAGATCACTATAATAAATTTATTATCTCAGTCTTCATCGCTGATGCACAAAGAAAATAGAGTCATTTCAATTAACTATGAAACACTCTGAAAGAGACAATTTTAAGTTGGCGAGGAGATTCTTGTCATACCAAATTAATTTCTCCAAGCGGTGTGATGGAGTGAAAAGAGTTGAAAAAAAACATGCAACCACAGTCAAAATCCGACCAGCACTCTCTTCCTATATTTTCTGTTTGAATGAATAAACCCAGTAAATACATGTGAGCAAATAGGAATTAAACAACAGTCTCAACCTAACATCCTGTCAGTCAATGCTTGTGCACTATGCATTGTGTAACTGATATTGCGGTATTACACATTACTGTCACTGTGTCTGTGAGGAGTGGTAGCAAGTGTCCCTCATAATGGTTATTAATTAAAGTTTCAATGCCAAAATGAGTTTTAAAATCCAAGTCCTGCTCCTCTTTATCATTACAATTTTAACTCACTGCTGTTCTTTCTCGTGCACACGCACCCTGCGCCAAATATCACACTATATTTTGACTGTTTCTGTAAATGTCCTGTTAGGCCTGAATGAAGCTGTATGGCATTACCATAAGGGATATCTGTGTCTAAATAACAAAAAGCCATTACTTGAATAGACAGATAAACACAGCAATATACAGATGTAGACTCATTGCTGCCAGAGAGATATACGAGTTCTTGAACAACTTTTTTCTCTCTATTTTTTTATCATTCTGAAATAACAGAGCATGTCAAGGGAGCAATGTACACTTATAATCAAATTAAAGGCACAGATTACTTGCACTGCTGTCTCAGCATGTGAACATATACACAAATCACAGACAAAACAAATTAAATCAAAACAAACAAAAAAAAAAACACACACACATTCATAGGGAGAAATTCAGAAATTCACAGTAAAAGAGTATGCTTGCTACTCCAGAACAGATAATGGCAGATCATTCCCAACCAAAATACATGCTGAGGGGTGACCATTCTTTTAGAAAGTCAACTAAGGTTCCTTGCCATACATTGGATAACCTCTCATGTGGAACAATCGATAGTAATTTATCATACCACATTGACAAAGCATGTGAATGTGCATCAAGCCAAACATGAAGGACTGGGAGGTGTGCGGCATACAAGATAATACTTAGTAAGTTTGCCTTTTGACTGGGCAAGGAGCGAACACCAAAAACACATAGTTTTGGATCCATTGCTATTTTAATGCCAAGAAATTTCCCAATCTCCGTTTGAACAGAAGACCAGAATGCTGTGATTAATGGGCATGACCACATTAAATGAAAATGAGCGCCAACATGTTTTTGGCACTTTCGACATTCTGCATAACACGACTCATCATATTTACTTCGTATTTCAGGAGTCACATGCAGTTTTTTAAAAATCTTATATTGTGTTTCATGTGATTTGTCTGACCTTGTCATTTTTTTTGGCATTGCACAAAACCTTGTGCCATGTCTGGTCAGATGATGCCCTAAATCTTGTTCCCAGTTGTGTATAATAGTCATTGCATTGTTTTCATTTATGAGTAGTTGACTGTACATGTAGGTCATCACTTTGTTATTAAGTGTTGTTGCTTAAGTGTTGTTGCTTTCATAAAAAGATTATCAAGAATATTAAATTTACTGCCATTTTTATAACACAGAATTGAGTTCAGATAACTCTGCGTTTGAGGAATATGAAACTCTTCCTGTATTTGCTGAAAAGATTTTAATGCATCGTCCAGATATATATCATGGATTTTTGTTATGCCAGCAGCTTTTCATTCTCTAAATCCCACATCTGTACAAGTATATTCATAGTCAGGATTGTTGGCAACAGGTGCTAAGAATGAATATTGACTACTTCCAAAATATTTTCCTAAGCGATTCATTGACTTGTAAACATTTTTAACTATAAAATTATCTTTCAACTCAGCTTGCAACTTTTTGGTATATACAAAAGGGCACTTATTTTTCCAGATAAATTTACAAATATCATTATGTATTGATTTAAACAGCTTTGGGGAATACATGTAGCTAGCATCTGTACTGGATACAATAAGTGAGGAATTAATTTTGTTAATGGCAATACAGCCTAGTAAAGATACTGGTAGATTCAACCATCTCTGAAGGTCTGATTTAATTTGGGTCACAATAGGGAATTTTTTTCTTAGTTAAATCAGAAATGAAAATGCCAAGATAATTAGAACCATTATAAGCCACCTTAAAAGGAAAATAATCAGAAAAACAATTACTGCTACCCTTTCCAAATGGTAAGGCAAGAGATTTGTCATAACTTATCTTGTATCCAGAAAAGACACTATATTCTTCAATGATCTGGATTAGTGCTGGTATAGATTTGGATGGATTATGCGTAAATAAAAGTATGTCATCTACATATAATGAAATTTTACGAGTTCTGGTATTTGTTTGAATTCCCCTTACCCAATCACTTCTTCTTATAGTTTAAGCAAAAGGCTCTATGACTAAAGCAGAAAGTAAAGTAGACAGGGAACAGCCCTGTTTTGTGCCTCTCTCTATTGAAAATATCTGAGATGTCACACCATTTACAGATACAGCAGCTTGTGCATAAAGCCATTTGACCCAATAAATAAAATTTAAATGAAGAAAAATTCATTAAGTGTTCTAAATATATATTTCCATTCTACTTGGTCAAATATCTTTTCTGCATCTTAAGTAACAATTAACAAGTTATCCTTATTGTGCTCAACATACTGCATGACACCCAACAATCGCTGAATATTTGAGTAAGAATGGCAGTTTGGAACAAATCCAGTTTGATCAATGGCCACTAGCTCAGGAAACACTGAGATGAGACGTGTTGCCAGTGTACTGCCTAATATTTTACATCCGCATTTTGAATTGGTAAAGGTCTATATGACGAAGGAATCTCTGGATCTTTCTGGTCTTTAGGTATTACCTTAAGAGCAGCCAACTGCATTGATTTAAGTAGTTTCATTTTTGTTAGTACAGGTGCAAAAATTGATATAATTCATATAGAAAACCATCTGGGCCACAAGCCTTGCCACTTTTTAAGGAAATAACAGTTCTCTCAACTTCTTCAGTTGTAATTTCAGTATTGAGCAAGTTCCTATCCACATCACTAACCTTAGGTAGATGTAACTTTTGAAAGAAAATATTCATCCTGCCCTCTATTCTTGAATTCTCTGATTTATATAGTGAACAAAAAAAATTGAAAACATTTGAGATCTCTGGGGATGTATATACCAATTTTGAGATTGCATTGCTAGGTTTTTTATTATTGATTAAATCAGCTAGATAGTGCTTATGCTTCTGTTGAAAGAGAGTCTTTATTGTGCTGCTTTATTATATTATTATATGAACAACTTTTTAATAAACTAAATAAAAAGATGAAGGTTTCCAAAAAAAGTACTACAACAGAAATACCCAAGATAATTATGTATGTCTACAGCCACACCACACCACTACAAACTACAAACAACAAACATGGGCAGGGATATACACTGGGTGACTTTTTAGCCAGTCACCAAGAAGGATGAGGTTTTTTTTTGTATTGCTCCAGCTTAGTATATGATAATTGTAATTATAACAGTATTTATTTTATTTATAATGTAACGAAAAAAAAGGTATTTTGCTTTTTAAAATAAGTTAATATCCACTGATTTTTTTTCTAATTTACAGAGTGGACACGTTTTGAAATTATAATATGCCCTTCAATAAACATGACAGCATACCCACCTGACCGACAGCGTGCAGTGTGATGTCTTGTTTTACCAGCGTTTCACCAGTGTTTTGCTGTGTTTGACAATTTATGTTACCAGGCGACATGCCATTCTGCAACCTGCTGCCAGTGTGTAACATCTAGCTTTTTGATTGCTTTTTCTACATGTAAAGCTAGGAAATTGCATCAATGTTTTATGGGAGGCAGCATTTTCTTGTGCACAGATTCAATGGGCAAGGAGATAAACAGTGGGGTATTAATAATGCAGTGCGGTGACACTGACCTTATTTTGTGCCTTTCAACCTGCACTGATATTTTGATGCACAGTGCCCCGCTACTCTCTAGCACACAGGAGGTTTTCATGCTCTTTGTTCAAAGCCTCGAAAAAAAAAAGAAACTTCCTGTTTGACAGAGGTTACATCACTGCCTAAACCACCTAAAGACATTAATGAAAATGCTAGGGCTACATGCTGGTGTTTTGGATATACTGTGGAAATACACATCTTCATTTTCACAGAAACAATGCGATTGCTAAGTGTTGGTTTGACAACTGGTGTTGACAGCTGAGCAGATGCCTTGAAGGTGAACTGTGAGAGGCTTTGACAGGGGACTAAAAAGGCAGCACAGCAACCTGTTCTTCACCGCTGAATGGGGAAAATACTCAGCAGCCAAGACAAAAACGTATCAGTCCAAGTTCAGGTCACCTATACAAACAAACAACATCTAGGAATAAATTTCATTTTTGAAAGAAAAAAATGAGTATGGATGTGGTACACAAGGAATTTTAACCTTTGTATATGTATATAACATCATATTTTGAACGATTAACATTTAACTGCTGACAATTTACCAAGTGTCAGAAAGACCTGAAGCACAATCACCAAACAAGAAAAGTTTTTTGTAGGATTTGTAAAATTATAAAATTAATTCTTATTTCATGTCATAATTATGATTTCAAGTTCTGGGCAATAATGCAATACTGTTGTTTATCAACTTTCAGTGGAATCATATTGTGATGATATGATCATATTGACTGTGTTGTCATTTCACAAAATTCTGCCCATCAAATGAATGATTCCAATAGTCATAAAAAACTTAAGAAATTAGTTATTGGGTCATCCTGGTAGCTCACTGGTTTAGATGCCTACCACACAACTGCAGCAACAGCAATAATATTCTGGCCAAGGACATTTATTGCATGTCATATCCGTCTTGCTACCCATGTTTCCTGTCTCTGTGCCCTTCTGACTATCAAATAAAGAAAAAAAAGCCAAAAAAACATCTTTAAAAAGAAATTAGATAAAAAAAGGATTCAAAGTTTTGTCAGATGTAAAGCCTGAACTAATCCTTCAATGTTTAATGTAAATAATTATACATAAGTCTGAAGCCTCAACTACAATTCAACTATAAATAATAAGAACAGATGATCCTGTTAGAAGACATCAGAATGAGAGGCAGTAAACAGCAGCATGTGAAATTAAGAATGACATGGTGAAACAGAAATTCTTCCCTGACAGTACTGGAAAATGTTGTAAACTAACTTGAACTACAGGTCATGCATCACACTAATCCTTATTTAGCACCAGTGCTGCCTATTTCCTCCGATTTCCATCTATTACTTAAATACGATTCTAGTGTTACATATTCAGCCAGAAGATATCCATTTGAAATCTATTATTCATGTGTTAAACATTTTATTTGGCATGTTTTAAAAATAAATAACCTAAAAGTGTTTTTAAATATCTCCCTGACCCCTGAGACTGTGATGCAAGTTTTTGTGTGTGTGTGTGTGTACTCTAAATGTGTGTGTGGCCTCCCCATAAGCTTGTCCTATCAATCATTAGTAGTTTAGCAGCGGCCATTTCTCTATGCAGAACAGAAAGACTTGTCCCAGAAGAAAGTTGGTCTAGAGGCAAACATCTGTGTGTTTGTGTGTTTGGCCTCTGGTTCACACATTTACAAAGGTGGCAAACAATGACTAAGCCCCATCTGCCAGTAGCTTTTACCATGAGTGTTATAACAACCAGTAATAAGTGTAAATAATAAATGGCCCATATCTTACCATGAGGGGGCCTCGGCAGCACTGCTAAACTATTTAAGGTGCCTTGTTGACGGGAGTTATTTTTTGCTGTGGGGTTGTAGAAATTCTCTGGCTTCCCAGTAGAGTTTTGGCCTGACAATAAACAACAGTTTAATACTTTATCTAATCCCTGCCAGGAGGTGAGTCCAACAGCAAGCTCTTGCAGATGTTCACATCCAATAATCTATCCATAATTGATGAAACAGGGAGGTCAGATGTAATGGCTGCTGCCATTCCAGCAACAAATAAATGGTTATTGACAAAACAAGCCAGTGTGGCACTGAGTGGGCTGTGAGATGACAGGCACAGAGCAGAGCGGAGAGGAGAGGCGTGGAGACGAGGCAGGAGGCAGGAGGCAGGAGAGGGAGGCTGAACTCTGGACCACTGCTCCTCATATTGGCCAGCCGGGGCCAGACAGAGCCCAGAGAGCAGAGATGATCCCCTGGTGGAAAGAGGCGGACACACTGCTGAGGAGTCGTCAAGAGAGCATAAACAGGAGGAGAATGAGAGAGAAAAGGGGGTGAGGGGGGGACAGGGGTGGGGGGCCAACCGGCATGGCGAGGTGAGTGCAACTGCATGGAGTGTGATGAGTGCAGTGGGCCAGCTGTCCGCTCTTCTTTCATCTCTGGGCTTTATGTCAGATACAATCTACCTGGCTGTCAAGCCTCGGCAACCATCTCACAGCTCTCTCTCTCTCTCTCTCTCTCTCTCTCCCTCCTTCTCACCTTCTATAACTAACTGCCCCTTTCTCTCTCTACCACTCTCTCTCTATCCATCTCTCTGGTGGCTATACAGAGGCGTCCACCTCTGTGTCCTCTGATTCTGCTGGCTAAATCTCTGAATGGTTTGCAGCATGTTTTATTCTCTGACTTCAAAGTCTGTCTTTTCAAACCATAGAGTAAGAGCACTTCCCATGTATAGAATAAAAATATAAAAGTTTGCAAAACAGAGTTGCAAGGATGACTAAAATGCAATGCAATTTAACTAACTAAATGCATGTGTTCTTAGGCTAAGGCTCAATATCATATTGGCACTATTTTGAAATACTTCTATTTCCACAAAACAACAATTTTGGAAATAACAGTTTTGCAATTTACAGTGTACTATCTTTTCTATCAGTGTATTTTTAAGCGTTCAAAAGATGCATATCATGAATGTTTAAATGAGCTCAAGGTGACTCAGGACACCTTTTAAAAATAAATTAAAAATGAACAAATAATGTTATGTTCAAAAATATATGAATACGTATTGATTAAATTGATGTGAATAAGATATTGTGAAGGGTTAATAGTGTAAATTGTGGGAAACTGCTCATAAGAAAAAACATCACTTCACTTTTATTTCTGTGGACTAGTATGAAAGATCAAAGTTATACGTGATTTAAGTCTCAGCTAAATCCTAAAATATTATAATCTAAACATCACAGGTTGCTACCACCACTTACAAGATTTAAAACGTGTGAGGCGGGAGATTCTTTAATTCTGTTTCAGTAATACCATTTAAGAATTTCACAAAATTCAACACAAGAAAGTGAAAAAATAGTAAAGGAGTAGTTAAAGGGGAATTATGATGCTCATTTCCAGCTCTATATTTCTATTCTAGGGCTCCACTAGAGTAGCTTTGCATGATTCACAGTTCAAAAAATCTTTATTTATTTTATACTGGCCCTCTTTGCAACTCCTCAGTTCAGCCTCTGTCTCTAACAGGCAGTTTTAGCTCTTGTCTCTTTAAGGCGCTCCTCCCAATGAGCTCACTCTGTTCTGATTGGCGAGCTTTCCAGAAGCCTACCAAGGGGCAGCTGTATCAGAGTTATGTTAAGTTACTGCTGATGAAAACTCAACATTTTCTGCTTTTCCCACTTCATATTAAAAGCTTTAAAAGACTAAATAACGGGATACTTTTATTGTGAAGAATTTATAGGAAATGAAATGTGTTCATCACCAATTTAGCAGAGCTTCGTTAGCAGTTCGTTAGCGGTTATCGTTATCAGCCACAGTGATGATGATGTTTGATGTAGAGCTACAGATGACCAGCGCACCTCCAACAGGTAAACAACTTATTTTACTTTGCCGTGCTGTGTAATGGAAAACACTCACAACGTGCCAGCTTGACTTGAGTCATGGCTCGCCGTGACTACCCCCAAAACAGAAACAGAAAAACTCCATAAAGTTAGCAGGGCAGAGCAGTGAACTCCAGCCTTAACAACAGCTGACCATCACACACTGCAGCACTTGTGGGTGCGCTGTGTGTGGTGCAGATTACCATATAAAGAAATCAATCACGAGTTGACGTCACCTCGTCGCGAAAGTAAAAAAAAAAAACGTTGGAAATCTGGTATTCAGAGTACTCTGAAGCTTCTGAAGCCAACTTTTACATACGTTTACCTCGTTATTTGACACTTTGGCCACGTTTAATATGAACATCTAACATTGTAACATTATATATATGACTGAAAATAAGGAGAAGCATAATAGGTCCCCTTTAATGATGGAAGTGGCGCAGAGAAAAATTTAGAAAAACAGTCCTGATGTCACACTGCGGGTTCTCTCTGGCACTTAACTGGAGTTAACTCACTAAACAAAACTGCACTTCTTTTAAGCCTCATTAACTCTTACATGGTAAATGGCTCTGTGTTGCACAACAGCACACACGATGAGGGAAATGTTTCGAAGAATTACTGAGAAAGCAGAGGACAACACGCTTTTTAGTGCTGGAGAAAAAAAAAGGCAGTTTTTAACTCCAGCAGAGGGGTAGTGACTCCCTCATAGAGTTCCCTTCTCCATCGCTTAATTACTGCGTGCGATCATGAATATTTCAGGCATATGCTTTCCCACTTTGTCATTGGAGTTCAGAACTAAGAGAAACAAGTTCATATGCATATTAATAGGGGGTTTGCGGGTGGAGGGAGACAGGAGGACTAAGGGTTGCCAGTGTGCTGGTGACAGCAGGAGGAAATGGCACTCATTCCCCAGCAGCTGCTCTTTTTAGATCCCCCTCAGAGGGAACTGCCCGAGGAGGGCCTCTGCCACAAAGGGGATAAAGGAGATGAGGGCTCTTGATGGAAAACAGGCAAACAACCACTGGGACCCCATCCTACCCCCCTTCAAACACTAATGCGAGTGCGCACACGCACACACAGAAACCCTTGGCCCACACTTAGCCGACCCCCAGGAGTTGTCAGGACCTCTTTAGCATTTTCCGTGGTGGCTGCTAAACTGTGCATTAGCACCAGGCTAACGGGACCGCTCTAATGACAGACTGAGACCGAGGAGAGATTTTTTTCCTAGCTATGTATAATGACAAATGGGATGCGGTCCTGAGGGAGGGAGAAGGAGCTGGGGCCCTGGAAGCATCTGAGGCCCCTATCGGTTGAAGAGGGGCGTACTATTAAAATGACAATATAAATGTAAATCCTAAGTCATAATTCTTAAAAATGGCTGACGCGACCCTCTCCTGGATCACGTGCGTCACTGCACTAACATGGTCTAGGGGCAGCATTAAACATTGTCTAATTGAATTTATGGACCTTTAAAATACCACTTAGCACCTAGTAGAGCATAATGATATGCTTTATTTAACATATCTAAACAAAGACGATTACGGCATTGTGCAGGTTTAATGGTGCGCAAAGTGTTCTCTTTCCACTTGATAAAGAGGCCTATTTGCACATGTGGATGTCTTGTTACCAAGCCCTCTGCAAATAAAAGCCTCCTCTTCAGAACTATTTGTGCAGAGTGCACCTTCCCACAAAACAATAATGAGAATACAACATTTAAAGCGACATAAAAACACATTTTTTTTAATTACAACTTTTACATATATATATTTTTGCTTCATACAGGACAACCCTTGATTAATTTGAACTCTGTCAAGTCTGCATGGAGATATCAGGAACTTTCGATGGCAAGTTCAAAGGGAGCGCTAATTAGTTTGACCTTTCCTGTCATAATTAGCATGCCCATTCAACCGCCCACAATTTACCAGCTAGAACAAAAGAGGCAACACTCAAGCTGTGTTTCTGGAGAGAAAACATTCTCTTAATTGATGTTTTCAAACAATACATGACACTATGTTTTGTTCAACATGCCCCTCATTTGCACAATTCTTAAGACGGACGCAGATCTAAAATACACACGCACAGAAGTACTCAACTTGGGCAAGTGTCTTAAAATGTAAGACAGGAGCACAAAGACGAAGCATGCAGGGTAAGGCAATTAGAGCACTGGCAGCTAGATCACTTCTTCTAACATGTCAGGGGTACTAAATGTGATTTATAGTGGGAGTTCCTGCTGGGCACTCTTAAAGGGGAAAGAATTGAGAGGCATTCAAGTAATGGAGAGGGCTTAATATTACTATCTAAACAAATGTGGGATTTTGTGCTTTTTTTTTTTTTGCTTTTGTTGAAAGGCAGAAAAATTAATTCACCACAGCAAAGACAAGACAAACATTATGAAAGCACAGATAAGACAACCATTACTAATACATTCTTCTTGGACATAAATGTGCATTAAATAATCTTACAAATGTAAAGCCCATTGCTTAGGGTACTCAAAATATTATTAACCATTTATCTGCAGCCAGTGACAGCCTATGGACAGGATTAGAGTACATGTCTATTGCTTATATCTGCAAATACATCAGAATGACTACAACAGCTACAATAAACCCTTGTGATCTGTTTCAGATCTTGTTCCACTTTGCCATCAGTCGTCATCACAGTCCCTATAATTCCCTTTCTTAGTGCCAAGACTTTTGTCTTTTTTCCCTTTAGAAAGAAGGCACAAAGAGAATAGGACGGAGAGGGGTGGCTTTTGTTTTGGTACCTCTGTGTCTTCCCCCACTCTTTCTCTTTCTCTTTCCTTCCCTCTGTGGGGCTCTGGTGTGATTATTACACTTTCAGTGGAGGATTTAACCACGGGCCAGTTGGGCCATCGCCTCGGGGAGGCCCCCATTTCAATGCGTGTGTGCTACTTTTTCCCCCAGTTTATTGCCTTGCCTTTTATTCTGCCAGGCAGTCCCACTGACATCAGGGGGCTCTTAGAATAACTTGCCCGAGGCAATCAGATCCCTGAACCTTAAATCAGCCACCGTATACTGGTATAGGTTCCAGATCTGAAAATGAGCAAGTGCTAATAGATAAAGATAACTCATATGACGTTAAGGATAAAAGGATCTTTTTTTTATCGTTTTAATATTTGCCTAGTCTGTCAACCAAGAAGTGTTCATGTGTTCACCTTTAACAACCTTTACCTAAGATGATAAAAAACAAATTTGGATTAAAAAACATAATTGTGACACTTTTATATCTGACTGTGCACTGAAATGCTATGTTATGTGCAGCGCTTTCAGCACCCAGTGTGCTCTGGACACTACATACTATCATATTTATTACAACTCCTATATCTGATACACATCATTCCAACCTGTATCAGTGTTTAGTTTAGTGTTTTTCCATAGCTGCACTCTGAAGCTTCGGTAACAACTCGTCTTCCTTTTCTGAGTCACAGAATTTAAATGAGAAGCCAAATTATTTGAATACTCAATCTCATACTAACTAATCATTACTAGGGTTTATACATTATCCTGGAAAAAACAACCTTGAATATCTAAAAATCTCACAGAAAGAAGTACATATTGTGAAAAATACTCTATACTGTGTATTTTTCAATGAACTGTAATATCTTTTTCTTTACTATTTTTCTGTTAGTTCTCCAGAAGTCTCACCTCTCCCATAGCAAAACCTATCATGGTTTGGATCTGATGTGGTCTGAATCGATTGGTGACAGTTTTTTAGTCTGCTAATGAGTCTATATGAGAGTTTAGGCATAATTAGCTGTTGGCAAAGTCAACAGGGACACTCTTTTGTATTGATGATCTTGGCCCCTCTCTCCCCTGGTCAGTATAGACCGTGTGTGGATCAATGTGATAAGTCAAGTACAGGTCAAGCTTATGTGGAAAATTCAGACCAACTATGATGAAATGAAAGGAGATCAATATTCTTTTGTGCTGTGTGAATAAACAGTACTTATATCCAGCATTGTCAAGCTGATGAGAAATGGATAATAATAATGCAGCATTTGTATAAAACCATACTGCTGAATAATGCAGTCCCCGACTATATGTTTCCCACGCAGTAACAAAAACCTTTATTCACGTAGAGGAGTCTAAAAAATGAAACTTTTTATTGTAACATATTCAAAATTTTATGGCCATTTTTAAAATTTAGTGCCAAGAAGTGACATTTTCTTTCATATTATACAGTAGTTCCCAACCCTTGTGGCTTGTGACCACTCAAAATAAAGAAATGTCTATTTGCCAGCTTTCATCACAGGTTGCATGTGTTCATGAGGTGTGAGAAGTTGAACTGAAGAGTGATTTTCCCTTCCAAGGCTACTCCTTGTGAATACTTTTATAGGACTACAACAAAAAGATGCTTTTGTATGGCAGAAATATGGTTTGTTTGTTTTTGTCTTATCCTGTTAATGATCTGGTTTTCTTGTCACCCCTTCAAGAGTCTCGACCCTAAAGTTGGGAACAGATTTGGGAGTGTTGCTTACAGAATAACATACCAGTCTTCCACGGAGATGACAGCCAAATTACAGAAGGTAAGGCGGCCACATTTTCATCCTTCTTTATCCAAAAATCACCCAACTGCACTTGAAATACACTGACACAGTCTTTGAGTTTACCTTGGATTAAACACTTCTAACTTCAAAAAAACACACCCTTTATGAGAAAAGGTAAACCCATAATCAGTCAAGTAAAAAAACAAAAAATGATTAATTCACACCACTGTGTAAACGCAACATTATAATTTGTTAATGTAGGACTGTCCAAAGATTTGATTTGTTGCAGGCTGACATGTACATAATTAAGATATACAACGATTCCTGTTTTGTGTGTGTGCACGTGTGTGTGTGTGTGTGTGTGCTTTGTTGTATGAATGACAGTTTGAAGAGCTCATGTAGTGGGTAAATATTGCAGAAGGCCAGAGTCTCTGGAGTGAGCACTGTAGATCTGTGATCTCTGATCTGTGCAGGAACTCAGCAGGACACTGTCACTGACTCCACTATCATATCAGCTGTAAACTCACATTTGCTAGGCTCCCCCGTCTCCTGCTACAAGAGGTTTAGCATGTCTAAAATTGATGGCATGCCCCTCCTAGAAGAGATGTATCAGGTGTCACAGCTTTAATAAGAAGTAATTGTGCCCTTGATTTACCTTGACACCCTACAAGGGATACAGGTTAACAGAACAGCAGGAACTTAGAGAAGGTTAAAAACAAACATGGTTGCTTGGGGTTTATTTGGAGATGGGCTTCAACATTAAATAGAAAAACATTACTGAGTTCTTGCAAGGCTGCAAGAGGGGTCTTCACAGGAAAAGTCCCGGCTTTAAACATCTAACTGCAGATGGAGCCATGCAGCTAAAGCTATGCGTGAAAAGGAATGCATAGTTATAGCTAAAAAACAAGAAAAGCGCTTTAAACTCAAAAGAGCAAACATTGAATCATTGTTAAAACGATGTTAAGTTAAATTCATTAATATTGAAGCCTCAGCTTTGTTGAGATGGTTTTAAGTCAGATCGTATCAGCCTTTAAGATCTGAGTTTAAGATTTTATATGCAGTTTATGCAAGCAAAATGGGCCACCGCCACATTGAGCTCTCGCCTCTCTCTTTATTGAAAGCTTTCTTAAAAACGACTGATAAAAGCCAAGGGCATCTTTAAGAATTGACACACTCTTTAAAACATACATCTCATGAAAAAGACTTAAAGAGGACCAGTTGCAAATTTAATATAACTTGGGGGATGCAGCAGTGAAATACCATCAGTGTGCAGGCAGCGGCTGTTCACAAAGTAACTGAGAGAATACTACGCTCACATCACATATAAAAGCCAAACACACTGGCAGACAGAGGCGAGGCAGGCAAGGCTGATGAAGAGTGAGGAGAAGAGGCAGGCTCAATTGAGCTGGAGAGATATACCCCTATTTCACCTTTTTGCATCACTTGCTTTTGTACTATATGTCCATTCAGACAAGAGCCTTTTATGGCATGAAAGTACGGGTTTGATGAGTTCATCTAAGTAAATAAGCAAAAAAGAGAATGAAAAAAAGTTTCATGACATGTCTGATTCCTCCAACACCCACTACAACCGAAAAAACAAAGAAACCTGGACAAAAGAACTCTCAGTATTCAGAACAATACAAGTCAAGGGCTCCCAACTCATGAGAAACTTAAGTGTAATTCTGTTCACTCCTATTTTGACGCACTTTTTTTTTTTTTTAACCGCATAAATATTTGATGAAATGGGTCCAAACCAAAGCTATATAACACTCCTGCATAACTGATGCTCACACCCGTGAGCCATTAACATTAGGGGCATGATTGAGTGCATTCAAATGAATTCAAACTGCACATTGATTACTTGATGGAATAAATGGGTCCTTCCCACCACATTCCCCCCGTCATTCTTCAGCTCTGCTTTACATGCAATAGATTCCAGAGAAAGCAGCATTTGCCAGACAGAGAGCAGAGACAAGGACAGACAAGACCTTGGCAAATGCTGGTTTTGATTTCCCATATATTTCAAAATGATGTGTAGATTTGATCTCTGTGGGAAGTTAATTAGGTTCATAGATTGCTCCAGGTATTCTTCAGGTAATTCAGAGTGTCATGATCCCTAGGAAAAAAAAAGAAAACCTGCGACCTCACTCTGCTCCAAACACACTGCCGCATTATTGGGAGTAGCTAATTATTTTTACTGTGTCAGGGGTGTGCATTTTTGCCCGGTAGTAACACAGTGAAAAGGAATAATAATTGGAAAATCTAATGAGATGAGACTAGCAGACACAAAGAACCTAGCCTACATTGTAAAAAGTTAATGCAATTTACAGAAGTTGCTGTGATCCTTTGAGGCTGTCGTTCAGACTTCAACCTCACAAGAACCTTTTCTCTCTCTCTCTTTTTTTTTTTTTTTTTTTTTTTTTAAATCAACATTATTAGCTGCCATTGGCCAATAAAAAGCAGCTGATCATTTTTTAGTAGTGCCCTCTCCATGTTAACATTGATACTGTCAATCAGGACTACAAAGGCATGCAGTATCAGGACAAACAGAGTCCCTGACATTGCACTGCAATTAACGGAAGACTGCAAAAATTCGAGCCTTTTCCCATCAACTCTGTCCCCAAAAATGGAGGTAGCAGCTTCAGGATGAGCCTTAGGTGTCTCTTAGCTGTCAAAGTTGGGATGATACACAATAAGGCCACTCATTTTCCACTGAACAAGTTGTTCAGCTCAGAGCAGGTACAGGACCTGCAGGGTGGTTTGCATATTGGCACTGTGAAGGTTGAGAGAAGCAGAGCCTCTCATTAAAACCCTCAGTTATCATTAGTTCTTCTATCAACACTTTACACCAGCTAGTTCCTCTCCATCTCCTATGCAGCTTTTTCTCTGTGGAGCAGCTGTCTTAAGAATAGCGAAACCTAACATAAACATGAATAAATAAATTTCCCATCTAATCACTCGGCTGAAAAGATTCATTCACACTCCCACCATTCAGCCATATTTTATTTAAACAAAGGACATCAATCTTTGAATCATAAATAAAGGGGCCGCTCCATGCCAATTGTTTTAAAATGTTAAGCTATAACTAAAACCTCATAATGAAGCTGATCCGCAGAGACCAAGGTCAAAAGTAAAAATCATTTTGGTAATCAGATGTACAACAGTTCTCTCACACGGTGGCATAATTAACTTGAATATATTAATTCTTTAGTACATTGCTTATTGAATTATACATCCTCAATTTGCCTTCGACAATACAGTATATTGAGCAATGATGGTGAATAAGGAGTAGTAGATAAGACCTGTTGGCATATCTGGAGCCCCTGAGCATGAATTATTATCTCCTTCTCACTGAAGGACATTGTGTTGGGTTCAGAGAAATCATGAACCCCTCCTGAATAGGCCTATTTGTCTGAGTAAGCTGTAATTGCTTTCTCAGGACATGCTGAAAAGTTTCAGTAATATTGTCAAACCAGAGTACACTAAGGCTGCAGGAACTGGACTGACTGCTGTTGTTGTTGTTCGCAGTTTGCAGTTGTTCACAATGCATTCTCTATGATAATAAATGTCTGATCTACATTAATGTGAGAAATGTACAATCTAAAGCGGCTGGTCATGATTGCCAAACCCACCCTATATTTACATGACTTTTCAGAAAGGTTATGATTAAATTATAGCCAAACCAATATTGAGTTTTTGAGGCCAATGCCAATATCAATATTTGAGACAAAAAATCTCTTCTTTTTTTTTTACAAAAACACATAACAATTTTTTTTTTTTTCAATTAGGATCTCTAATTTTGGTTATTAAAGAATTGAGACCAAAATATGTACTGTGTGGTACATTTTACATTTGAAAAACAAACTTGTGTCAGTGCTCTCTGGAGAACAAACTATGTAATGGAGACACCATTTCTAAACTACCTCAAACATATCTGTGGCCATTTCTTGTTACTTATTGGCTGACGTATATACATAGGTACCTATATGCCTGAACAATAAATCACCTGGCTGCTTTATTAGTCAGGCTGTAAATTTAATGAGAATGATTAACATTTTTTCATTTATATTACTTTATATCAAAAGTACTATAATTTTCCGTCAAAACATATACACACACAGTAGCTTTTCATTTGGCTGCTGTTGACATGCTTTAGGACATTTGGTTTTCTGAAGGCCAGTTTGTTCCATTGTAACTGCTGGCTTTTCAGGCTTTTTTGTAGATGGATACTTTGTAGCGTCTTAAAACATAAGTCAGGATAGTCATAGTGAGTTACTTGCTACAGTTGAAGTTCTAGTATTGTGAAAACGAGAGGGTCGAGAATTCGGATTGCAAATTACAAATGGACTTGGACTTGCAAATTTTAAATTTTACAAATTTTAACGCTTGTGTTATACAGACATGGCTTTTCTTCAAACAAGATGATGATCTCCTCTTTCCTCAGTCCAAAATTCTGCCATTTCAACCAGCTGACAGTTTGTAGTTGACCAGCTAACTACGCTACAAGCTGATTGGCTGTTGAACAAGATGACATGCCTTACGCTCTAAAACCAGCTACTGGCGAAATGACAAACTGAGTCGCAGGCGACGCCTTCAGCTGGCTTGAGCTGAGTTGAGACGGGCCAGTTTAGATCGCTGCAACAGTTTCATTTCATCATAAATCTTCTAATCTTCTGGTCTAAACTGGCCTTTAGTTCAGATCAATGATTCACAACGAGACAAAACGGTTTTACAAAGTTGCAGAGAAAATTGCAGCAGTGTGAACTGGTTAGTTGCAAATTGTCAGAATCTGTTGCCTGGGGTCTCAAAAGACCTACCTCGTCAACTCACCAAGTGCAGTTTTAGAACACGAAGATGTAGCTATTTCTCTTCAGCTGATCAGGGAACAGCACAGGTCAGTACGAAAGCATGGCGGATTTCTGGACAGAGGAAAGGGAGGACCAGCAAATCCAACTTTTTGAAGAACACTTTACGATTGTAGCTCAAAAACGTACTCCAATGAAATAAACAAAAACAATGCCCTTTGCTTTATTGCAAGTTACGTCTTGGTCTTCTTCATTTACGTTAAGCTAATGTTGTGAATTTACTGTTTATTGATAAGCTTTACTGCAAACACTGTGAGCAAGTCACTGTCACTGTCATCCATTTCTTTCTTTTTTCTTGCCACTTAAAGATAAACAGAAATCCAGCTAATCCACTTAATACAATGTATCAATGCAGAAGAGGTCAGGTATGCCGGTGCGTCGTTGCTATGGAAACGGTCATCTGTGTCTGTGCGCATTGCTTTGATGTGAGCGGCCCAGTTTTAGAACATTTATGATCAGACGTCTGGGGATTCTTATGCAAGTTGCATCCAGTCTTGTTGCGAATCATTGATCTGAACTAGTAAGACTAGGGCTACTGTAGATTTAGATCATGGTCTGCATAATAGAAGCAATGTTTTTTACATGTGTGACGGAACAAATTACACCATAGAGGGTCCCATAAAAAGCCACCATTAAGTTATCAGTGATATCACATTTGGACAAAGTTTGGCAACACAATTTGCAGCCAATCATGTGCATTGACTGTTTTAACAATATTTCGTGCCTATTGCTACAGTGACATTGGCTCTGTGACATCAGCAGATTTCTGCCAAAAGGCAACAGCGACATAATTTGCCTGCTAGTTATTTGTGTGTGTGTGTGTAGTAATTATCAATGTATTGTGCTTATTCTTTAACACTAAAACAAGATACATATATTTTTCATTTTTCATGAAGTGCCCTGTATTTGACCCATGATCCCTCTGTTGAAGTGCTAGCTGAATATCGGTTTGACAAAGGCGGCAACATTGTACAACTTTTCCATTGTCTTGTCAGTCATGCCTGAAGAACTCACATTCACATCTCTTATTCTCACTTTTTGATCCACAAAAAAATGGCAAAGATTCTTTTATATTCAAATGAGAACATTAACATTAGACATCCGGCATCACAAAGTCCCTCTCTGTTAGCATCTCATTTGAATATCTCATATCTTCAAGACACAGCTCAGTTAGAGTCATCGGGGCTTTTGTCCCCAGCACGGGACACCACAGGCAAGTCAGAGAGGTGTCACACATCCAGCCTAGTAATTTGTCATGAAAGAACCCTTTCCAGGGATGAAGGTAACGAGCTGTCAAGGTTATAATGGCTAGCATAAACATAGCTAATTAATTAGAAACCAGGTGAGGCAGGGTAAAGCCACACTGCTGAGAGAATCCATAATTAGCTAATATGTTACATATACTCCTCAGAATATATTGTTAGCGAGGCAAAACAATTATGTTGGTGTGAATATCAACAAGGAGACACTGATAAGGAGTCTCTCAGTGGCACCTGTAACAACCTCAAAGAGAGCATGCATTATAAATACAAAAGGCAAGCCATTCTCTATTAGAGATGAGGAGCAAAAGGCACTCAGACAATAACATGTCATCATCTCTTAAAGTGCAAACCAACCCTCTCAGACGTCTCAAAAATGCCAAACAAAATGAAAATGACATGCTCCGGCTCAGAAACTTGGCGCTGAGTGAAAACTTTCAACAATGCTTGTCTCAGAGGACCAAGTTGTCTCTTTTTAAGACTTTGACAGTAAATTACTGTTAATCTATCTATACTGGGAGGAGAATAAGCTTTTATTCTGTCAGGCTCATGACATCATTTTGATATTGTAATTAGTGAATGAAAATTGAGATCAAGCATTGCTGTAGTTGTGAATTTTTATTGCTCAAGCCAAACATAAGCTGGGCAGGAGTTAACATTCAGGTTAAATTTGAAAACTGTATATTAAGGCAGACAGGTAAGAGCAGACACTCTGACCGGCTACCTATACCTATAGGTAGCTTCACAGTGTGGAA
Organism: Thunnus maccoyii; assembly: GCF_910596095.1. Lineage (NCBI taxonomy): Eukaryota > Metazoa > Chordata > Actinopteri > Scombriformes > Scombridae > Thunnus > Thunnus maccoyii. The sequence goes on along the minus strand of NC_056534.1, from coordinate 13,926,222 downwards.
TTTAGAGTTTATAGAATCCTATCGGTGTTATTACCACTAAATCTCATTTATATTGGGGTGGCTGAAGACATGCAGCATACCAATTCCTCAGCCCCAGGCTATATTGCTAAAAATTTACTTTATTTAATTAACGGTGAGCAAAGTTGGAATCCCCTTCAGATGGCAACGAATACTATTAAGTACTATATCTCAAGACAAGAATTTGTAGATGTTTGGGAATAGGCTCATGTGCAGTTCAGGCTGTTTTTTATAATCTCCTCGACCAAATATGTTAGGTTGAGAAAGCCTCAATTTCTGAGTCTTGACCAATTTTTATTGTGATAATCCAATAATTCCATAAATAAATTGGTATTTATAATATATTGCAACACGGACATATCTAAATCTAGGGTCAAAAGATAGAAGGTTGTTCGCTGGGTGTCTATGGTGTACAGATTGTAAAGCCCTCTGAGGAAAATGTGTAAATAAAATTGACGATATTGTTGTCCTACCTTTGCAGCAATGCTGTATAGAAGCCACTTAATCTAGTAAACTGAGAAGCATCACAGTTTTTAACTCCAGCTCTGCCAGTTCATGTCTCTGGTATCAAAAACATGAGCGGTTAAGATGCTTCATGCATGTTCTGTGGTGTATCTTAGCTGACACTGCTGGTTAAAATTCAAAATCACACAAGTGCAAGTGAGCAGCAGCAGCAGCAGCAGAGAGGAAGGCCTTGCAGTCAGGAATGTTGAAGGGAAAGCACATTTGGAGGGAGATGTGGCTGCTCAGCAAGATATTTTGAAGCCATAGAAATGCCACAATGCAAAATACTTTGTCCTATAGATTACTGTATGTACAAATCACTTCACATTTAGTTTATATGGAACCTTTAGGAAAAAGTGCTAGTGTTACCTAAAAATAAAACAAAAATCCACTTTACAGATCTGTCTACTAAATACAGACAAACAATGAATAAATATTGAGAACAATGTTAAGGCCTGAAAAATGGTGTTATCTCCTCCATCATTTCCAAATGTTTCATATTGGATAGAGTGCAAAAAAGGAACTCAGTTTTCAGCCTCATGTCATTTGCCACCATAAACTAAGTCACTCATTTTCTTAATATCTCTGAGGAGGTGTTACACCTTATTCACCACTAGTCTTTCTATCACAAGAGTGAAAACCCTCTGGTTGAGTCTAGAGAATGGTACAGTCCACTCTGACAGTGGAGAATGCCAGCAGACAAGTGGACTGTCTGTTTCTCACCATGCACAGGTCCTGAGGGCTTACAGGCACAGTGGACACATAAACCAATTGCTAGATAAAACCACTCAGGTTTCAATAGTATGTTGGCCTTTTTACTGACAATATATCTACTGGGCCAGTAATGCTTGTTATTACTCTATCTCAGAAATAACAGAAAAGTTCATTTTTCTTATTACTCAACATTCAAACGTGCTTAGTGATTATTATTTTTTAAAATAATATGCATAATATTTGTGCTTTTGCTGAAGTCTGCAGTGAAAAAAGGACAGTTCACATGGATATGTTTGTGTGAAAAATACTCATTGGACATTGTATCCTGGCATTATAAATGTTTTTCTGTTTTGTTTTGTTTTTTTTCCACATTTCATATTTGATGAATCTCTTTCTACAAGTCTGAAACAGTAACTACTAAAAAGGTAATATAATCCCAATGCTAATTATCTCTTTTAAAAAAAACCCAAACTGTAGATATTAGATAATTAACAAAAACTGAATTTAAAATAATGAAAATAAAAATCAGCCACAGTATTCAACAAGTTATCACTTGCAGTATTTTATCACAGAGGCTCAGCAGATTTAGTACAAGTTTTAGCAGCCCTGACTTTAATTTTCCCTTAGCATTGCAGATGCCATGGATGAAACCATTTCCATTTCTCTGCCCTCAGGCTCCTAATGGTGCTGCTGTGGTTTCTGCTGCTAAGGGGTAGCTGCCACCACCCCCCTCATTTACCTGCTCGGTGGTGCGGCCCGAGCCTCGGTCAGGAAGTGCTGAAGCTGATCCAGCTTATCGGGCTGGCTCCTCCAGGGGCTTCTGCCACCATATGGCTGACCCAGGCCCTGCAGCCTCCCCAGGGGTGACTCGCGCCTGGATCAGAGTAACGATTCTAAGTATACAGCTCTCCACGTTACCCCTCTACCCCCAGCATGACTACACAGATGTTGTTTCAGCAAATTCCTAAAAATGTGAACTGTAGTCAGGATATAAAAAGAAGCGGGGGTACTGGAGCCATGCAAAGAGGTTAATTTGGATGCACCAACCCTTAAAAACATAGATTATCCCAGCTGATTTAAGATATCAGTTGTTTCTGAGATTTTCTTTTCTAGTTCTTGTGCACAAAACATAACAATTGCACAGTTTGGCAGATGGACAGAATGCTCTACCTGTGGCAGTATTTGCCACAATATTCACGGCACCACATGGGAGATGCACTTTCCAGCTGTTTCACTTTTCCATGCAGTGCCCTGACATTTTAAATATGCTTTCACCACTGGTTTCAATGGTCCTGTGCCAATATTTGCATGTCTTTTGTCCCCAAAGGCAACAAAAGAGGATAAAGAAGAGATTGAAGGGAAAAAAGTCAACAGTTTTTACACCAGCCAAAGCTGTATCTAAATGTGTCTTACATCTCTGCACCCTGCTAGGCCCCCCATCTCTCTCATCCCTCGTTCCTCTCGCCTCCTGGAGGGCAGAATGATTGAGGGGCGCTACCCCTGCCTTTTATCCTGCAAGCGTAGGTCTGCCTCTCTCCATAGTCAAAAACATCAACTGTAGAGGTGTAGTAAAGACGAGGAAAGCGAAGGGGAGGGACGTGAAGTGTCACATATTCCCCTAAAGCACAACGAGCCATGCACAGGTTAGATGCAAGGATATGGAAAGTCATTATTTGCAGGCCTAAAGGGATATAGTTGTTACATGGGCCAGATGGTATATCAACAACAGGCAAAAAAGGCCGACCTATTAGAATCCTCTGTAGTATAGTGGTTTGCTATCAAAGACCTACAAAGGCCTTGTTGTGGCTACCTTGTTATCTAATTTGTGTATGTTTATTTATGTGCCATGTGCATTGGTTGCCCGTGGGAGTATGAAGATGTCATTTACATGTTTGAGTACACCAGGGCTGCTTATTAAGCGCAGGCAGTATATGTTTGAACATGTGAACAAATAGTGCTGCATAAAAAATGATTCCCTAACTTAAAGAGAGGATCCAATCTTTGGATGGTTATGTGTAAAAAATAAAAATAAAAATAAAAAAAGAACTATAATGATACTTAACTAATTCATTCAACTAATCCATAAACTCACCAATTTTGGGTATTTGACTTTGCGTAGTGTCACTGTAGATCCTCATGTTTTGTGTTTAACTTTAAATAGATTGGTCAAAATGAAAAATAGTGTAACAAAGTATCCAAAATGAAGGGATTTGAATCAAACTATGCAAATGTATAATCCTTTGTATGTAAAATTAAATACATGACAACAGTACAAATAACAACAGTCAAATGACAGCGGGGAGCAAATTCGAGGACAGCAACTAGCCACCAACTAATATTTCAACAAGGGAGAACCACTATACAGTCAGTATATCAGACAATAAGACATCATGAATACAATTACAGTCCAAATGTACCGGTGCAGAGAAAAAAAACAAAGCAGACTCAAGACAGTTAAAAGCTATCAAAGAACAAAGGAGACAGCAAATAGAGGAACACCAGGTTTCAGTTATTGCTGGGTTATTGCCGGCTTTGGAGGCAAAAGCAATTATCAGTGAGAACATCAGTAAAAGCATGGAGCTGTTGACATAAAAATGTCCACTTCAGTATTGCTTTGCAGCTCATTCCAGTTGCTGGGAACAGTAAATTGTAATGAGGAGAGCCTGATGGAGGCGTTCGCTCTGGGGACTGTTAACTGACGGGCAAATCGGGTATTATAACTGACAGATGAGATTTGTAGCATGCTTAGGTTTGTAATCTAATCTCTGCTGTCATCAAATTACACTATCAGGAGCTGTTTTATCGACAATGTATAGGAAAATAACTTTGTATACTCACGATGTACTGGCTTGAACATTTATACTCAAAAGAGTTTTATGTCATGAGTGTGTCAACTTGCCAAATGTCTGTAAAGTTAGTCTGTAATAACCAGAGGAGGATACCTAAATATAAACACTACCTTTAGTGAACACTTTTACTTAACTTTCCGAGCTCAGTAGTGTCAATTATTAAGTGCATCCAGTTTTGTTTGCTGCACCTATTTATTATTCACCATTAATTTGTCAAGATGTGATTGATTCATCCAGATAATTCATGATCTATATATGTATTTGGTAATTGAATCTACTAAGATCTACTAAGAAATCACAATAAGAGCCTAAGATTGTGTTATTTGGTTTAATAACTTCAACAAAAAGTCAAGGAATGTATATGAGAAGACACATTACTTGCTAATTACCGGTATTTTTGGCCTCTGGTTCTGTCATAGCGCTAGACATGGTGACGATTGTTATGTTTGCAGTTACAACAGTGCCATGCTGCAGGCTGGACCCACACACTGCAGCGTTTATATGGTTTGTAAGGACACCTATTGGCTAAATGTGATTACTACACTCTATGTTGCAGATGCACATGAGATGAAAATGTCCCACCAATAAAGAGTGCATTGCTTTTAATTTGTGTAGTTCATTAACGTTGAATAACAAACAAGATTTGTCATACATAATAGATAACAATTAAAGTGCAAGGCATACTCCATCTCCTTTCCCTTAAAAAAAATGAGGAAAAAAAAAAACAAAAAACAGGCTAGGGTTTTGCAACTTTTAAAACACAGTGCAGTCACATACTGAGCAGTCAAGTCAGCCTGTTAGGAATAAAAAAAAAGCAGCTCTTCCTTAGGACATACTAATGAATCATGTATAAAAGATAATCATTATTGGTTTATAAACGAGACGTCTCACAAGCCACAAGCACACAGCTCAGTCCCAGGATGTGCAACAACTAGTAATATTGTAATTAAAACTAGAAACGTGGCTGAAATTCTCAGACTTCAGACAACAGAAAATCACAACAACATCTCCAAACTACATGAAAAGCATGAGTGTTGGAAACCTCTGCAGATCATATCTTCAAAATGTCCAAGAACGCATGAAAGGATTTCTGTGTTTTAAAATGGAACCCTGGTGATATCTTTTCTTTTTTTTTTTTGATTCCTCACAGATACACCTTCCTATTTTTAAGGATACAATTATAAAATATTAAAAATTAACAGAGTCCAAATTTTTATTTGCAAATTGGTGAGTAGTGATTAAATAATTGCTTCTTACTGGGGGAGTGTGGGACCAGCGGTTAATTTGTTTTGTTTTTGTCATTTTACTTTGTCCTGATCTTTGGGGACTTGTGAATATAATATGGTGGAGAAATGAGTGGGAAAACAAAAGAAAAAAGAAAGAGTTCATACTTAAAAAGATAACCCTTTAATGTTGCACTCATTTAGCTTCTGCTCATTTCCACGGCGCTCAACAGGTGTCGTTTGCTACTGTAAGTCCTACTTAACAGCAAAAAGACTTTCCTCCCGATTCAGTTTCACCTTTCATGGACCAGCTACCTTTGAAAGAGTGAGTGTATACAATAAATAGAATAATTCATGATTTTGTCATTAAAAATGAAAAGTTTCTTTTCCTCATACTTGGGATGTGTTTTGAAATTATACATAATGGACCGTAGATGTTCAGAAGTTTTCCAAACCTCCTCTGGCTACGTTGGGAGACGTACACGAGTCCCCCCTTGCGTTTCACAGGAGAGGGGTACCAGGGCTTTAATTATGTGCAGAGCTCGGATCATTAGCATGGATGGGGGTGCAGTATGGAGCGTCCTCGTCTCCAGTCAAGGCACTGTGCTCTAAGTCGACCACCCCCTCCTTTCTCCTCCTTCTCCTCTCATGTAACAAACGAGTCCTGGCCTTGTTACCGAGGCACAGGTTAACAAGCACAGGCACCGCAAGTTCATGCTGGCAAGCTGTAAATACATGTATGAGAATATCAGCTAGAACATGTTATAGGCAATTCATTTAAATAATACTGGGAACTAAATGAATTTGAAATGTAATTTATTGGATTAATTTTGATTGAAATACACCCTCAAGTTGACATTTGTGAGGAGTCACTAAATTTGAAGCTGAAAAAGCAAATCAGCATCTGCATTCTTGAGGAAAGTAGTAAAATATTCCCAATACATGTCTTGTCGTGACCCTATATGATCAATCCACTTAATCCCACAAAAGAAACCCAGCTCTATACCGCTGCGCAGCTGGAAACAATCCGAGTATTACCATGACACAGATACATGTAACACTCACGCACATTTATCTCAACCCAGTTCTAAACTTTCTCAATTATTCATTAATATGAAATTGTGTTTGTCTCAAGTGGAACAGTGAGATTTCCTCCTGCGACATACAGGCATTGTTTGGCCCCTCTCCAGGGCCACTGTCACTCCTTTGCCAATTTCTCCGTTGACACATATTGTTCAGGAATCCATTTCCCTCCTGATAGTTTGGAGAGCCCTGATTTGTCCTAATCCTGAGACCATTTGTAATACAGAAGACTGGGATAAATAATAAATTGTGTATGACAGAGTCAAAGGAACAGAAAATGGAGCTCACGAACAAATGGTTTGCTTTATGGTTGGAAAAGAAAATCTTTCTTTATGGTCGCATTATCAAATCATGATATGTATATTCACTGTTGAAATGAATAATAAGCAGAATGTGGGAGAAATATGTAGAACAAAAATAACTGGTGTGAGGCTGCTATCTGCTGTGACGGCTTTATAATTGTGCTGCTCTGAGGCTGCTCACTGTGAAAATGTGGAATTTTGTATATTGTTGAAAATCGTGTGGCTCATGTGGATACATGCAAATTGTACGCTGTGGACATCATGTGCAATTTTAATGTGTCAGCTATAAAGATATAAGCAAGACCCTTAAAATCAAGGTTAAATATACCAACAAAATATTAATCAGGAATATCACCAATATTTTATAACACATGATTTAGCTTTTTTATCTTCTTTTAATTCTGGCTGCTACGGTAACATACAAAACATTGAAGATCAAGGATAGAAAAAAGTTGATGAAAGAGCCAATAAATAAAAAATAAAAAATGCGAATGGACTAAAGTGGCAGTTACTTTAAATATTCAATTAAAATTTGTTGTTTGTCATGAGTCATATAAGTTATTATATTAGTTTTCTGTGGTGTGAATTCAATTAGTCTGTTTCAATACAATAAGATGTAAAATGTGTGTGAAACTGCAGACTCTGAATAAAGCTTTGTCTCAGAATGACACTTGTGGTGTTTATTATTGTATAGCAATACATAAACTAATAATGTTCTGATTTGACAGAAATACTGTCAAGAATAATCCACCAGTACAGATTAAATTCTCTTTCTTTGGACCAGAAATCAAAAATTTAGTTTGGGGAATTATTAAAAATTATACATTATTTAAACAAAATAATTCAGACAGTAATCACAGTCTTTCTTAGACTCTTCCATGACAGATGGTCCACTGTGCTGTTAATCTGGTAGGCAAATAAATCAATTATAATCATGCAGCTAATTTCGTGTGCTGTTATGCTTGCACATGGTCAACCTGAGAATTAAAAGAAATATAGTGACCTCTTCCAGTTTTCCCAGTGGCATTGTTTGTCCATGAATGCTGCATGCAGGGAATGAATTCATACATAATTTGGAAACACTCTGTCGTGTGATCTTTGGTAAGCACTGTTCATTCAAATCCTGCAAAAGGCTACTGAATAACTTTAATAAAAGATCAGTGATGCTAAAGACTCTCTCATAAAACAACACTCATCCATTTTAATGCTCAGAAATTTCCATTTCAGTTTCCTTTGTAATTGAGATTCATTTTGCAGAACCTAAATTAGTTTGAATAGTATAATTTGTAAATATATGTTAATTAACCCCTTTTCTTCATCTCGTTTGTTAAGAGAGACCAGAGCCAAATGAAATTCAAACTTACCTGTAAGGCAGACTCAGGACCTGTCTATGAATTAAGGCAAATAAAAACACTCATGCACAGTTTACTTTTTTGCATACTCAGTTGTTTTTAGTTAGGCGAAGGTCTTAATTGCATTGTCGTTAGTGTGTCTAATAATCGCCAGGGGACATTTGGGTTTATGAACCTATGCTGGCTTCTACTGTGTGTAAAACCCGCAAAAGGAAAACCACAGGAAAAGGATGCCCACCACTGCTCCTTAATTTAAGGAGAGATTAATAAAGTAGTTGCTAGACTTGCAGTTTGTTCTCCCTAAGGGTTGTATTAATAATCTTGGAGATACAGGGTTCATCTGTGGAGATCTGCCCTTGTGAAAGACCGACAAAACTTAAAAGGCTTGTCTTAAAAGATCACTGATGTGCTGCTGTTACTTGTCGTCCATAATTTACTGTTAGTTTCATGCAGATTAAATGTTAGAAGAGAGTCTATCTTTACAGTATTAAATACTGTACTCTATGTCTGGTGGACTGAGCTGCTAACAAAATGGCCTGTAGATGAGAGACTAGGAAGGAAGTGATGTTAAGGCAATCTGGTTCTATATTAAGATGTATAGTAGTGGGTGGTGAATGAGGAAGGATAGGAAAGAGGAGAAGAGGCAAGCAATACAGCCTTAAATACTGAGACACCCCGCGGCTTTCACCACAAGCCAGGCAACATTTGGAATGTAAAACAACACAGTGTGGGATAAGGTTTACATACTTTAACTTCAATTTACAAGAAAATGATTGATAACGAGATCCAAAAAGCACACAACGATCAAAATGTGGAAGTCATTATTTCTCATGCTAATTGTGTTATTTCAGTTCAGTGCACTTCTTCTGTCACACAAAGCATCCTAAATGGAGACCACAGTGTTTTCCCATATTCAGCCAGAGTCTGTACAACATACTGTATGCTATTAAACTTTTATGGTCATTCCAAACATGCATTTATCAAGTATATTGACATTTTGTATGTGACAAAATTCTTGGATTTGTGCAAACATCTGTATGATTGATACACAGGAGGACAAACCTGGAGTTGACATCAAGTGAAACCCTAATACAAAAACCCTAATTTGGCCATTTTACAATGTGTCAAAAATAATGTCAAGGTTTCAAATCCTCAAAAAATGTTTTATAGATCTGCAAACATTTATCCAAAAATACCTAGACTGGGCTTATTTTACCAAATTAAAGAGACTGATGAGCATTTTTATATTTAATCAAAGAGTTGATTAGAGGTTGAAAAGGAAATTAAAAGCTGACAATTTCGAATTTTGTATGAATTATTTAAGTCACTCATGAAGTGAAAAGGTTGTATGCCTTAGAACCTCTCAAATGTGAGGATTTCTCTCAAACATCATTATAAATTAAATACCTTTTTTGACTGTTCGTTAGAGAAAATAAGTAATTCTAACTTTGGTTGCTGGGAACTTGGGATTGGAGTTTGTTAATATTTTGACAATTTTACTAAATGATTCATCTAAAATAATGACCATAACATTACTTCACAATGAAAACATCTATTAGATGTATGGCTTATGAAGGGTGTTGGATTGTTAAAATTGTGTAAACTCACTGCACTAACAGACAGACACCACTTTCAAACAGACAGTGTTAAGACATCTATTAAGAGGGATTGCATTTTCAGTGGTGCAGTATTCAACCAGTGTTTGTTTCTGAAGAGCCACTGGATTTCAGAATGTTTAAGTCTGATCTACAGTTCAAATAAAAACACTTATATACTATGGGGAGCGTGTACTGTCACAGTGAAAATGCTTTCTAATAGATGCCTTAAGTCAATACAAACATCACTGAAAACAGCAAATATTTTATGTGGTATTAAAAAAAAACAGAGCCACATCTTGTTTCCACATCCTCAACACAAACTGTTTATGAATTCTTGATGGAACATGACTTTAGACCGTTAACGTCCTGGCTTTGGCCCCCAATGATTTTATGGGTATTTGTTGGGTGACACACAGATAGCTTTGTTATTTCTTTGTATTGTAGTGAATAATAATGTTTAGAATATGATTCTTTACAGCAAAACACGTAAAAAACTTACATCATACGACTCAGATTTGTAGAATGTTAATGCCATACTCGTGAGAAGTGGCGACAACAAAAAGACGCGCTCATTTGAAGTCCTCAATTTATGCAAAATTTAAAGTCACTTTTTCCTCTCGCAACCAGCTCCAATCAGCAGATTTCTTACAATGCTTTAATAACACTGATTTGGTTTCTGCCTTGAATCCTTACAGCTTAACTGTAATTTAATTACATGTAGGAACAATCTAATTTTCTGCTGCATTTTTTATCATCGTGTATGAATTGCTTTTCTTTTTCAATTAGGAGAAAACAAATTACTAAATTTCATAAGTACAAGCATCATCCATTATTCATGGTAATGAAACCATAGCCTTGCATTGCACTCTTGACCACCTGTTGGGACTTCGTACTAAATATTTCACAGCTTTTCTCCCTTTTTACCCCTTCTTCTATGGCCCTTTGATGTTTTTGTTCCACATTCTTTCCTCCTTTTTCATCCTCCCTGGAATAGCTGTGGAATAATCCTACAGTTTTCGCCTTTCATGCCTGAAACTTTGCATTGCATTTTAACATTTGTCTGCAGAACATCTTTTTCCTTCTGTGTGAAAGATCATCTTTAATAAAGGTGGAGGGCTGAGAAGAGCTGTAAATCTGTACTAACCACACAGCGCTGAGGTCTCTGGGAGACTGATTAGCATCTGGGAGCCGGTGCATGGCTTCTTAGTAATGAGAAGAAGTGCTGGTTGGCTGCCATGTGACTTGCCTCAGCCTTGATATCATTCCCCTGGCCGGTCAAGAATTATTACAGCCTACATTTTTTCTGTGTCCATCATGGCAGGCAGCCATTCAAAGAACTTTTCACTTGAAAGGTTTGTTAATTTCTAACAATCTCAGCATGAGAGTGGAGATGTGACTGTGTCTCCCTTCAGATTCAAGGATGCTCCTGTGTGGCCGCAGCTCGGGTAAAACATTGCAATCACATATCCAAAGTATACATTAAGAAAGGCTCCCTGCTTTCCATCTCACCCCCTATTGAAATAATATTTCCTGGATCCTGAAGCACACTCTGCTCTGTGTATTTGATGTTTTACATATTTCAAGTACAGTTTGGATGCAACAATATTTCAGGTTGAGAAATGGCTTCGGTTATCGTTTTCCTGTCAGCCAAATAGTCTTTAAGTTATATTTACTCAAGCTACACTTTCTTATTTTACACTTTCTAGTGCCTTATAAAGTGCTTTAGTAGTATGAAAGCACTGTTGATTGACATGATTTACTCAAATTTTAATCAAGCAGAAATCTGAAAATGTTCATTAAGCTTTATGGAAATGTATGACATAAAAAATGTACATAAGGTCATAACCAAAGGTATTGATCATAGTTTCTGCCCCCAGATACTCTTTTCTCTGACAGCCTTCATTTACACAAATTTAGAGCACTAAATTAACTCATTAGCAAAAAATATATAATCAGGAGAATCAGTCAAGATCATTATTTTACATCTTGGCATTTTGTCAATTGGACTTATATTTATGTATTTAATTAACAGATTTTATGTTTAGAAATCAAAAGCATTACTACTCATATCTGCAAAGTAAAAACAAAAAAACACTGTCTTACATGCAGTCAGTGTGAATGTGACAGCAAACAAAGTCAGGATTAAGCCCAACTTTGTACTGTTTAGTGTGTTTGTTAGAGCCAAAAATGTAAATTTGACAGATAAATAAGGTGGTTAAATATATGTACCAGGCGAGTCCTCATGCTGCCTTCCTGTTCTAACACCATCCAGTAGAAAAACACTGAAACATCAATTTAGACATGCAGTGGAGCTGCCACCGTAGAAATGTTACATACTTTTATGACAACTGTACTGTAGTCACTACTGAAGCCAGCTTTGTCCATTTTGTGATATTCATTTGTAGAGATAATGGTTTACTTTAAAACAAACCATAGTGTTTTGTTCACCACATTACAAATTACAAGATATTAAGATTACCGTTGTTGCAGCGGGATCCATAGCTTTTGGACTTAACATTCAAAAAAAAAAGGAACAGTCACATCATCTTACCATCTTACCAATAAACACATACTGTTTGTACTGTAAATGTTTCAATACTGTCCAGGTGTATGGTTAAAAAAAAAAATCAGCACCAATGTTGCTCTTATATTCATACTACAGTTACACAAAACATTATAGCAATGACGGTTTATAATAAAATAACTTAAGTATCTTTATGATTATTGTCATCACTATTAGAATTGCAATGATAAGTCAATTAATTGATGAGTCAAACGACAAAACGACAAAAAATTAATCATTTAGTTAAAGCAAAAATGCTTATATTACCTGGTTTCAGCTTCTCAAATGTGAAGATTTTTTGCTTTTCTTTTTGGGCTGTTGGTCAACAAAACAAGTATTTTTTCACCTTCAGCTATGGACAATTGTGATAGACAGTTTTCAGTATTCTCTGACATTTTACTGACAAAAACAATTAATTGATAAAATTGAGGAAAATAACTGGCAGAGTAACAGATAATAAAAATAATTGTTGCAGCCAGAATAGCTATATACAGTATTACAGTATTATTTTTGCAACAGAATCAAAAATTTAAAATGCTATGTAGATACAGTACAGTTTCTACTGTGATGATGCCAGTGACTGTAAAGTACTGTAACATATTCTTAATGAAATTCTTAAGTCTTCTGCCCTGGTGTCAGGTTTGACTCGATGATGTGGTATATCCATGATTTTTCTTTTTTGTCTTTTCCCTGGACAAAAAAGGAGAAGATCTAAACCTTTTCTTTTTGACTGAATTTACATCTTCTCCTCATTTCTCCTGCTTTCTTACCAAGAGAATTCTAATGAAGGGCAGAGTCAGATATCTACAGGGATACAAGAGGACCTGGAGACAGGAGAGAATGCAGCCACTGATGGCAAGAAATTTCCATAAAAGTACAATCAGGTTGGAATTTTAAAAGTGAATGTTTAAGTAGTCTAAGAGATGGGCTTTGATTCGCACTCTGATCAAACCCAAGACATCTCATTCAGAGAATAATGATTTTTCCCCCTTAATTTTTCTCTGTTTCTGTCTCATCTGTGAGCTTACAGGTAGAGCAAAGCCCAATGGTATTGTTTTCCCTCCAGTACTTGAGCACAGGAGCCTTTCTTCTGCCGGATTAGACATGGCCAAAAAGAATGGCAAATGTAGATACGCCACGTTATTAGAGGCTGGCTACATAGTGAGGATTCAGGCCCAAATCACTGACTGCATTTCATGTCCCCTCCAACACTGTTCAGCAAGTAAATAAATATGTATTTTTTATATATTTTCATTTCGAATGTAGAAGAAAACAGCCTTTCTTTTGTGCATAAGTTCCGATGCATATGAAGATGTGACTGAATATCAAATATCTATTGTTGTTTTTCGCAGGCGTAAGGAAGGAATCTAAAATAATTCCTGTTCCAAAAGACAGAAAAAGACAGAAAGGGAAGTTCTGAAGGGCCGAGCAGCCCATCACCATCAGCCCAAAATCATGACATCAAAATCATGGAGAGAATATTTTATGATATTTATTTTGTAAATAGGAACTGGAACACTTGGCTCTCAAGACCTGCTTACTCTACTACCACTGCTCTAGTCCAGATTACTGACCTCTAGCCTCTGACCTACATCAAAGTAAATTATTGGGGGCTGTATTCCTAGATTTTAATTCAGCTTTTGATTTAATTGATCATGGAATGTTAAGTTAGAATGTTTCTCCACATCTGCACTCTCTTGGATAAAAAGCTATTTATCAAATAAGACTTAAAGACTTTATTAAAATGACTGATTTCCTGATCAGGGAGGTCCGATGTAGTTGCATTGGACCTCTTCTTTAATCTGTTTTTACAAACGACCTTCCATTTATCTTGTATCACGGATCAAGTAGTGGTACTGTTCATGATAACAGTTCATGAGGCTTCAAAGGTCAAGCCAGCAGTGGAAAGGAGGAATAGAGAGCTACAGTAGCTCAACTGAACCGCCACCTATTTTAACAAAACCCTCACAATTTTGGAAAGATTATAATGGGAAGCTATTTTTACTTTACATTGTTATGAATATTCCATTGTTAAAAACTGTAATTTTATTAAATATTTCTACTTTCACTTTAAAGTGAATGAGTTCTTTAATTATTGTTGACTGAATTTATTTAAATCATCGCAGTAAACTGCACATTGCAGACACTGTCCTAAATTGTCCTTTAAGTAGCCTCACTGCAAAGCTTAGTGTGCTCAGTTATACTGACCAAACATTTCTCTCCTCAGTATTGTTGATAAAGTAAAGGAAACTTTGTTTCAACTAGGTACAGCATTTGTAGTGCACATAGTGTGGGTCTATACATTTTCAGTTTCAAATGTGATCTGTCAGACATGTGTGTTTTTGCTGCAAGCTATTACTCTTTCATGGCTCCTTTTTGGAGAGAAGGTTCCTGACCAATTATTTTCAGACAGATGCAGGGATGCAGAATGACTTGAAGCATCAGTTTTTTTTCCAGATGATGCCTAAGGTAACGGGAGAATGGCCAGAGGCTACGGCAGCCCTCTAGGGACACGGAGGGCTTATAAACTGTGAAACTGACATCTCTAATCTATTACTTTTGCTAAGTAAACCTTTAAAAACCTTGACAGTCCTCTACATGCTTTTCCCAACCTGTATATATTTAGCATTTTATGAATTTGAAGTCATTTTTGAAGTATCGACTGTGTATAATCTTGTGAATAATCACTGATCCAAGGATGAATAAAAGCACTCAAACTTAGTGTATCTCCTCATCTGCAAGTTTTCATATTTTTTTAACACACCTTATGTTACTTTTATGTAGTACAACTTTACAAAAATCAATACACTGTTCACTTTTAGGATGAATATGTTTTATCATATCAATATACACTTCCTTCACAAACCAGTATTCACCCGATGCCCATCAAAGACTGGCCAGAAAAAGCTGGTTGTGTGGTTGAATTGAGTTTGTTGATGCGGCATGTAAAAAATAAATAAGCCACTCTTATTGCCACCATGCAGGTTCCCTTGATGGTAGGCCCTCACAAACCAAAAAGCCTTGCAGGGTGCCTCCAGAAATGTTCCTTCAGTCACAGGGAAGCTCATCATTGGTCCCCTTTGCAAGGTCACCATGTTTGAATGCTGTCACCTCCACTTAGAGCTAAGCACAGAAACACAAATATCCCTGTAGCTCTCACCTAACCTACCACACACACTAATATGTATGATATATATTCATAGCAGAGCTGTTATTCAAATATCAGCATCAATGTCAAACTGCATTTACTTAAAATTTGCCTGCATAAAATAAAAGATTGCTACAGGTCTGGTAATTGTGACTTGTGCTATTGTCCTCGGATACTTGTGTTTTTAACAATTAGTTGTATAATTATTTTATATTCTCGTTTCTTCTAACAATATTTTCTAGCATTTTTTGCCCATATTTGATAGATGAGAGTGCAAAGAGACAGGAAACATGGGTAGAGAGAGGGTATGACATGCAACAAAGGTCCACAGCGTTTTAACATAGCTTGAAACATTACACTGAAACATTTTCTACTGCATCAGCAGAATTCTTACATAAATACTGTATATGCTAACTTTGCCACTGTATACCAACGACTGATATTACACAACAGTGACAGAAACAAGCTAAGCTGTCAAAAAGATGTAATTTACTATATGATGTACTGTTTTCTTAAAAAGGGGCACACTGAAAATAAACTTAGCGTTGCTAGCTAGCCAAATTAAGTAGCTACAATGGCCATACATAAACATATCAGTTGATGTTCCCTTCTTCTCTTGCAAGTTATCCACACTTTACAATAATGAATCCTCTGCCTCACTATGCATGTCACAGCTTTGACAAAACTGTGGATGTAACAAGGTAACGCAATTGCTATGAAAACTATGCCAGAAGGGGTTGCTACTAGCAATTTAACAGAAAGGTCAACTGAAAACAAACTGCTGGAGGCACAACAATAGATGTTTGTATCACCATAAAAAATTGATTCAATATTATCATCCCATTGGAGTCCTGTTTCTTCGCTGGCCTTTTACCTCTGTTTAGGTCTCCACCAACTTCAGTGGTGAACCCTGATGGTTGGAATGAGGGACCTCTATCTATTCTTCTGCTACTGCATCACCCTGCTGACTAAATCCACACGTAACATAATCTTCAAAAGTATCCAAATGTCTTCTGTTCTTCACCAGTATAAATGTTTAAGTTCAATCATGAAAATAGTGTCACCAACCAGCCAGCAACAATATCCCCACTTTCCTCAGTTTTAGCAGCAGCTTCTAGCCATAAAGTTTTCACCACAGTACACAAAATTCACGGTTCGATATGTACCTTGGTTTTGGGGTCACGATTCAGTAGGTTTTCAGTACAAATGAAACAGTTTAGTTTTGTTGCAGTGGAAAAGGAAAACAAACTTTCTGTTTGTTGCACGGAGTCAGGACACCTGCGAACAGCTGTTTTATGCTGATTGGTCTAACTGTATATAATGTAGTTCAAACTAGCTCCACCTCCAGCTGCTGGAGGTGGTCTCTCAGAACTGGTTCTTACAACATGCTGTCTGACCACATAAGAAATTAAATGTGTTCTTAGTTGTTCCAAACGACTTCACTCAAAGGTGGAGAGAAATGCCGACCGTCACAGAAATGGGAGGGGGACGCAGTATTGTTTCACTAGGGAGATAATGGAGTATATTTTAATAATAGTGTTGTACTCAGTCAGTGTTATGGGTCTCTCATTTGTCATTCTGATGGCAGCAACACTACAGGGTAACCATGGTAACCAGGCTACTTTGGCTAAGCCGGCTAGTATACATCCATGAGCGTACTACAGATAAGTGGTGCGCTGCCAAAATGTTCTGGATGGAACTATTGTTCCACACATTGGAGTAAGTGGATTATTAAACTATTCTCACTGTAATTGTTTGCGTCATGCAGTCGTATTCTTTGTACGATTGCATACACCGAACCGTAACGTCCATACCGTGACAGTCCGGGACAAATACACGTACCATTACACCTCTACTCCAGAATGTAGCCTATTTTAGTTAAACTGGCAAGGCCATCTAAAAAATTATAGAGGGATCACTAATCACAGGGCTTCTGGTCATGTTTTTAAACTAGTGATAAGTTCGAGGTAAAATCCTGATCTTTTCTTTTTCTGTGCTTGAGTTTTACAATTTAGACAAACTATACTGGTGTTGGGGAGGGAATTTTTCACTTCAAGGGGACCTATTATGCTCTTCCTTATTTTCAGTCACATATATAATATTACAATGTCAGATGCTCATATTAAATATGGCCAAAGTGTCAAATAATGATGTCAACGTATATAGAAGTAATGTGAGCAAAAAACACTGGCTTCAGACTGCTCTAAATGCTCGGTTTCCAATGATTTTTTCTGATTTCAGCTCATGACAGATATCTTTATATGGTCATCTGCTCCATGCACAGCACGCAAGTTCACTGCTCCACTTCGCTAATGTCATGGCGTTTTTCTATTGTTCTGGAGGTTGTCACGCTGAGCCATGACTCGAGTCGAGCTGACATGCTGTTGATGTTTTTCCATTACACAGCCCGGCAAAGTAAAATAAGTTGTTTACCTGTTGGAGGTGTGCCGGTCGTCTGCAGCTCTTCATCAAACATCTCACTGTGGCTGTTTCTGCTTGCTTGAACTGTGAATCATGCAAAGCTACTCTAGTAGTAGAATAAAATATATAGAGCTGGAAATGAGCATAATGGGTCCCCTTTAAAAACATTTAGATTTTATGGTAAATGATTTTTGAGAATAGAAACAAATATAAAATGAGAGTTAATACTTTTTTCTGTCTGAGCCTGAGGGCACGAACAGTTCGCCACTAACCAACTTGAAAAAAAAAACATCAGGCTCTTTAGCTGCTAAATGGTCACTTTTCATGACCACTTGGTTGATAATTTTGTCTGATGCTTGGTGCAGAGTAGGTAGTGTACAGTGGGTTTATCAGCAACAAAACTACAACTGCCAACTGGTGGAAACTGGAGAACTGTAAGACTGAACCACAGAGTGACTATGCAGGCTGTAAAAACAAAACAATGAGCTACAAGAGGGTAAAAAGGGATAGAAACCTCTTTCACATTACATGTAGTAATTGTGTTTTTAAAAAAAAATGTGATTATTAGAGCAATAAATAACAAAGGATAAATAGACATGTGTCACCAGTTTGGATTTTCAGCTCAGATGCTGGCTCTAGATCAGTCATCCAGGGTTAAATGTAAATAGATCTAAAGTTCAAAGTATGCAATGCAACATCAAAAAAGATCAATGCTTTTAAGGTCATTCATATATCTAGGACTACAGTTGTCATTAGGGCACCATTAATAATTCAGCATACCCCAAGGTAAATATAGAATGTCTTGAGCAAAAAGTAAAGCAAAAAACAGGACAATATCATTCCCAGTATGAAGGACTGGATTTCACTTGCCAGTTGTTCTCATTTGGACAACCATCAATCATTGTTAAGAGGACACAACAGTTCCCAGTTTGTCCAGTTACATCTGCTGTCCTTTTTTCTGTTGGTCTTTTCAGTTGAAGGCAGTAATATTCCAAATAGAGGTAACTAGACTTCAGCAATTCATATTGACCTCTTGTACTCATGAGATGAGCTCTAATCAATATTGCTGCTGTGGGTGCCTTTAGAAATGCCCTGAGGACCTAATAGGCATTATGATTAGCATCCATGAGAATACTGCAGCACAATGAGAAAGGACATACAGTACATTACAATGTGCAATGTTCATAAAGCATATCAGGCCTCTGCATGATGTAGCTGCTGTGCAACATCCAAGCTTCATTTACACTCAAACTCCTTCAAACTTTGGGTAAAAATAAAGTGAAACATCTGAGCCAAGTTAACTGTGGATCAGTTAGTTGTCACTCAATGAAACATCTAAGGAAAGATATTTCACCAAGATAACTGTAGTGAGAGTACTAATTTAAAAAATACAACAGTTTACTTATAAAAACAGCATCTACATAGTTCGGACAGGGATTTTACATACTGAAGGTTTTTATCACAGCTTTGGGACACATTGCTCAAACAATCCAGCAGAGGAGAGCAAGAACAGGAACACAGAGGTCTACAGCGGAGGAGTGTGCAGACGGGCAGGCGTTACTAGTGGCTTCTAAGAGCCTAATATAACTTTTATTGTTCTGGTAAATTCTTTTCCTGTTAACAAATATTCTACTTTTTAAAAAATGACTTTAATCTGTTCAAATTTGGACAACCCAAACAAATCAGAATATGTATGAAAACATGAGCAGATGCATTCCAACAAAATTGTATGATTTGGTTAACTAATCATTGTTTCCTTAGGCTTGAAAAAATCCAAGGCAAACATGGTGTGAAGTGATTTTTACTAGTTTTCAGTGTTAATAGTATTTCAGGGAAGTTTGATGTAATATCATAATAATACCATTTACCGATATATTTTTGGCCACAGTAATCGTAGTGTGAAAATGTGATGTCGTCAACAGCTGAAAACATGTTTTTGCTTCCAGTGACGCAAGTTCTCACCTTGTTGCGCTAATGCAGGCTAAGGTCAGTAGCCCCTGACATCACTGTTAGGTGCAATGAAGTGCAAAAAAGCACACTTATGACTACGCCCCTCATCCTTTTCAGCCTGGCTCAGTAAGTAATAAATAATGATTAAATCTAAATCTTTACTCTGAGTACTCTACTGCAAAAAGCTTATATATAGTAACAAGTGTCTTGGGGGTGGATTATTTGGACAGATAATTTTACATCCCGAGTCATTTTTTCTTATCAGTACATCCTGTGAAAAAACAATTTAATTAGTATGCAACTGAACTCTTTTGGGGAATCACAATGGGGACATTCCAGAGGTGGTGAGTTGAACACACAAGGGACGTCTGTGACAATCCCTGGTGTAAACCTCGGCAGACACAGCATAATATTCTTAATTTAAAATGAGGATAAAAAGTCACAGCTTGAGAATTAATTAGCTCATGCAAAAACGCCTACAGAAGAGCAGAAATGGATTGCCATCTTAGTAGACGGCTTATCCTGACTTTCTGTCAAATTCCTTCAACTACATAACATCTTAACTTCAGCAGCAGCCAAGGTCGGACAGCCATCAATTACCCCATGATGCAGCACCACACTCTTTGTTTCTGTTTTCTCTTTCTAGTTGTCTTTCATTATTTCTGAGAGAGGAGGTAAAAGTGCAGTTTGGACAACAGCCAGACTGATGCGGGATTTTTGAGGCTGATACTGATATCAATATTTGAGAGTTTGAAAAATAAATGTGTCACTGGTGGACAAACTATAGAATGGTGACACTGTTTCAAAACATGCAATTGCTCGTCATCTATCGGCTGACATGTACGCCAACACCAATTCTATTTATTGGTCAGGCTCTACTCTGGATTAATGCTCATAACCAACTATTAATGCTCATAACTACCTATTTCTATGTAAACTCTTTGTGTCAACAATAGAAGATAAATAAATCCATAAGGCGCAGTGATGTGCAGTATGACTTCCTGTCTGTCAGCAGAATAAACTTTGAAATTCTTCTGAGGGTCCATGAAGACATCAAGATGAATACATCCAAGTGCAAACTGTCCAGCGAATGATTTACCATTCAACTCATGAGACTATGTGTTTACAACTCTTGGTCTATTTGTAACAACTCTGTGTGAACTTTAACTGAAATGCAGCAATACTTTTTTTTTTTTTCCCTCCTTTCATTTGTACCAAGGGAACCAAGCTAAATCTAAAATCTATCTTGTTTGGTACAGTGAAAGTAAATTAGATGGTGACAATGTAATTATAGAATAGGCATGTATTACCAAGAGACGGAAAAAGAAATCAAAATGAGTGTATACAAGAAGTGGGTCCAGCATTGAAATACAGCCCTTAACAAATCTGGACAGTGTGTTTGAGTTTCGCTGAGTATGGACTGCTCCATTAATATTTAGCATCTCCACCACCTCACTTCTTCTACAGATAAAAGCAGGTGGATGCCAGAGTACAAGGAGACGCCACCTCTCCCAGTGATGCTAATTATCCCTTTTTGCTATCTGAGTAGCTCCTAGGCATTCTGATTGGATTTACTTGACAAAATAAATAAATGATTATCATAAAAGTATAATGTCACCCCTCTGACCTTTCTCCATACTCAGGCCATGTTAGCGAAGGTATGGTGGAGCAAACATTGTTGGAATCTTTTGTTCTTATGTTAGATACTTTCTCACTCTTAAACTATTCTTGATACCTGCCAGGGAAAACCTTGTGTGTGTTCCTCCCTGAGGTTATGTCCGATGCTTCTTAGTACCACTTCTGTCTGTGATGACAATCTACAGTGGTACAAATCGCAATATGGTAATATTTTTTAAAGGCCAAATGTGTCAAAATTTTAAATTAAATACTGTCGTGTTGCATAGATGTCCTGGCCTACACATCATATTCTACTGATTTACAATAAGAAAACATCTTTTTTTGGTACAGATCCCTGCAAAAATCACACCATAATCATTTCAATATGTTTCTCAAAAATGAGAATAATGATGTAAAAATTGTCATTCCCTCTAATATCGCAAATCATATGGTAACGGCAAAATCAGTCAAAAGAGTGCGTGGCAGTATCCACACACCACAACACTGTGTGTAGAATAGAGATCATCCAGTTGGTATTATTTTAAGTGATAGGCCACCCAAAATCAGTCAGCTCCTGCAGGCTTAAAGGTGTCTGTAAAAAGCCAGTCCTCAATAACTAAGAACAGCAGCTGTGGTCAACTTGAAATCAGTCATTTACTATACATTCAAATGGTCAAATACTTTCAAAATGACAAAAAAAAATGCTTTTAAGTTTTTAGAATTCACGAGAATTAACAAAGTATTCTACATTCACAAACTCCTATTGTCCATCTTTGTGCTCAGTTTGTTCGATTTGGTTACAACTGTACACACAGAACATGTAGATTAGACAATTTTAAAAGGTGTAGAACTACAATAGATGGGTTTTGGGTAAGTTTTAATCTTGGTTTTATCATTTCAACTATAAAACACACTGTTAAAGGCCTGAGTTGTGGCTTAGAAACGTGAAGTTGTAAAACATTACTAAAACGCCCTGGACGGCTACAAAGGTGTTTCCACTTATCCTGGTTGATTAGATCTATGCCCAGGGTGACGGTGGGCAGAGCTATGCTGAGCATTACGTAAGGTCATTGCACTCCAATAAGAATGATAGTTGTAATTTTTCCCACCCAGGCAGGCACCACAAAGCTAATATAAAAGTGAGGCAGATGTCAGTCAAACACAGGGTGTGTTCGAAGACACCCTTTATTTACTACACAGTTCCAACACGGCCACAGTCGTAACATTCCCACACACTCCTGAGAGGAGCTCTAATCATCCCTAACCAATGAAATCACCAGTGTGGGTGCACCATAGGTGTGCAGGGCAAAACAATACTTAAGCAAGTTACCAAATAAAACTTTATGTACAACATGTTGTAGTACTCACCGGTTGATTGAGGGTCACCCTAGACAGGGGTATGCAGCTTGAGTAACGGAGAGATGGACTGCAGATTCGGAATGACAGTAAGCAGAGTCCAGGCAAAAGGCTCCAACAGTCTACCAGTACCATTTCATCGGCCAAGGCAGAGAAATTCTCCCAGGATTCGGGGAAAGCTTCTTGCTTCTTGGTCCTCTGTCAAATGAAAACAAATGTCTGTCTGCTTGGTTAGTTAAATTAGTTAATGCAGGAAGTCCTTGAGGTCCTGCAGTGGCATTGCCATCCAGTGCCATATGCCGTATTGAAAGGAACCCATGAACAACAATGGGTAATTTGTTGTTTTTGCCTGGATGAATTATTAAATGGGGCCAGTTTTTCACACAGACTACCTGACTCACCTTAACTCTAACAAGCTACAGAGAAACACTGGCAAGATAAGGAAATGACATGTATGTAACACCTGAACTTTCCTACTTAATGGTTTACATGCCTATAAATAATGTTTGCACACATCTCCATGCAAACTGTTCAAGTTTAGCAACATCTGAACGACCTGGTGTACAGGCTAAATGCCCTGAGGTAAATTTTAAAAAATTAGGAACATATTAACTAGCTTCTGATGTGTCCGCATCCCTCATCAACTGTATACTGATATACTTTCCTTTGAGTTCAGTTCAGTGCAACCAGTCTGATTTCTTATTTAGCTAAGCTACTATAGCAAACATCCATGTCTAGGCTTAAATTTTCTGTCACTGCGAAGTGCACTAATTTTTGAGTGTGTAACTACCACAGCCACAGGCATTAATACATTCTTATGCTTTTTTTTTTAGGGTTTTTTGTTGTTGTTGTTGTTGTTTTTTTTATTGACAACACTAAATTGACAACAAGGGTACAGAGAAAACAGGATAAAAGCTATCCAATTCAGATATGAGAGACAGTTTTTTCACATATAGATATAGTTCTTATGGCCGTACAGTTCTAAGTTTTAGGGTGAACATAATACTTCTCAAATATCAAGAGTAAGTTTACAATGTATACAACATTACAGTCTTTAAAATATCCCTATTCCAAACAGCACAAGTCTTTCCTCAAAAAATCAACAGCTGTGCTTCTTCAAACTACATTGTTTTTTCCCTCAACTTTATTGACAACGGTCAAACTAAAAAGCAGTAACATATAAACAAGTATGAAGAATAAAAAGTGCCAGGGAATTCAATCATGACATTTAAAAATCATAATAATGAAACATTCGGTAAAGTGGTTGTGCAAGAAGCTTTTCACAATCAATGAAAGCAAAATAATACACAGGAGGAGGAAAATAAATAAATGTAAGTAACATTAGTCAATAATTTTATATATGTCAAATATTGTCAGTCTGAGTCTGTTGCTTTTTTATTTTGCCGCTTGTCTGTAGTTTGTCTTTATTGGGTTTGGGAATTAGTGTGATAACTCCTTGTTTAAGTGATGCAGATAGTTATTTTTATTAATTAAGAACGACATTCTTTCTAGCAGGGCTGACTATGGTGGCTGTGACGACAATATGCTACGTTGTTCTGTTTAATTTATCTCTTGCCAACAACCTTGCTAGCTAATACTCCCATCTGACACAAGAACATATCATAGGTGTGCGGCTAACAACTTCAGCTAACGATGCAAACTGCTAACTGCAACTGGCTTTTTTTCCCGCACTGCATTAATTTTACAGGCGGGACTCACCTTTTATCCATCATCATAAATCCTCAATTCGTCATCAGAAGTAATGATAATGTCCCCTTTCTGCAGACACAACTTCACGTCACTGCAGGTAACTTGCTACGGAGTCACCTGTAGCTTGACCTTCTTCTTCTACTACTACTACTTCTTCTTCTTCTTCTTCTTCTTCTTCTTCTTCTTCTTCTTCTTCCTCGTCCTCTTTTTCTTCTTCTTTTTCTTCTTCTTACTGTAACATTTTAAGCTTTAAGCCTTTTTTTCCGACTGGTATGGAGGGTTGACGGGATGTTCTATAAGATAAGACTGTACTGTTACCCACAGGGGAAATTCACAAATAAATGTAATTTTTACTGTATATTACAGTATACAATATGAATATTACAATATAAAATCTCCACGCCAAAGCACCCGCTCAGACAATCAGAGCCCCCTCACCTCCACCCCAACCACCACCAAGGTTTCTAACCCTTTTTCACAGAGTTTAAATTTAATGTTTAAATTAATTGAGTTTATTAATACACTTATCCAAAACCATACCACAATAATAATCTTTCCTCCACAATTCCTACTTTGCTCGAGAGGATAATTAACAGAAACATTTAATAGAAATGCTTACTATTGTCTTGATTGTATTACAATGTAATTGGTGTAAGGAGGGGAGGAAAAGTCTTTTTTCATAGAATAAAATATAGATTTTCAGCCTCCACTTAAATTGCTTGGGTTTACTATACTTACTGTTCTTCAAAATTTAATGCAGCTACTATACATTTCAAAACAGTGCAAGTGAGGTTATATATATATATATATGTGTATATATATATATATATATATATATATATACATAGATATAAGATGAATACCAATAACAATGTTTGTTTAGCACAACACCTTTTGATATTTAAGTGTTTTGAAATCAAATAAAGTCAAGATTATGAACCAGTTATGTACTGGTCAACAAACAAAACACTTGGGCAGGGACAGGGGGAACCTGCCTCAATGGGACTGTGCAGTTTGCCTAAAGGCCACAGGACAACCCGTAGAAGCCGGCTTTTCGCCTTGCCTGCCTGTCTGTCACTCTCCTTCTCAAAGACTCACTTTATTGTCTCTGTCAGTTGTGAGCCGGTAGTTTGCCTCCACTCGCTGTCACCCCTCTGTCAGGCCCTGACCGATAAAGCTAGCACCAGCGCCAATCTCCCTTCTTCGGCTCTGTTGGCTGTTCCTGGACTCCATTCCACCACTAATTAGCTCTTCAGAGATTTCTCTTCATGGAAGCAGGGGGTTGGTGGTGGGGTGTTGGGGGCTTGAGGGGCAGAGTGGGGTAAGAAGAGAAGAGGCAGAGTGATGTATGCGGAGGATCGGGTCTTATTGGATATCATGGCTCCAATGACAGTGCACTGATTCTTGTACTGACAGACATATGACGTCCAAAGCAAAGAGAGATAGATAGATAGATAGATAGATAGATAGATAGATAGATAGATAGGTCATTTGCTCTATAGTATAACCTGCAAAATGTCTTAAGACTTTGGTCAAATAGGGGCGATGTACAGAGATGTCTCACTAATGTCCTGCCTCTGTCAGACCACTGCAGGTCCTCAGGTGATTAACATGTTGGCAGGGGTTCCTACATGAAAAGACCCCTGTTTCTTTGTCTTCTGGTGTGTAAATATTGTGCTAGCGGAATATGAAAGTAGTGCAACTATAAGGTACAAAAACATAGGGAAAAAAGATCAAGAGTGGGTCTCACATCAAGGAGGACCCTGAGGATGTCTTTGTTGTCAACTTCAGAAGGGGGAAGAGAGGAGCAGAGGAGGAAACTGGCAGAAGGGGGAAAGATGCCAGAAAGAGCTCAAAGGATTCGGTCTGGGCAAGGTGATCGGTATTCCTCGGCAGTCTGCCTTCTGGCTCAGATCAGTGGGAGTAAGCTGGCAGCCAAGCCAGAGGGCATAACAGCACAAACACCTTCAGCACTACACTGCTAGAGGCTCAGCTTCACAATCTGGAGGGGCGGGAGTTGGAGGGCGAGACAGGGGGAAGAGCAGGAGAAAATAAATACCCTGTAATTATCTTCAAATCATCAACCACTGACATCCATTGTAAATATGTGCATGTGTGTGTGTGTGCATATATTTCATTAAAAGCCATAATATATCACCCACTGTTGTGTCAGAACAATAGTTTATTAAACAGGATTTAGTTGTGGTTATGTGTGGTGAAGGTACTGAGGTCACCAGTCAGGCAGACTCATCCTCAGGCTAGCGATGTCGTATCTACTCACATCATCAACTCTCTCTTGGATGAAGTCCAAATACCCTTAATGTGTAACGAGTAGAGAGACTCTACCCCTCTTCAAGGACTTCCTGCCACCATGCTGGGACACAAGGCTGACACACTCCTTGCATTAGACACCTACATGGCCCTCGCTGATGTTCTGTTACAGCTCTGACAAAAGGTCTAAACAGGCACCTGATGGGTGGGCAGAACTGGGCAGGGCACACCAATGAAGTTCTCTCACACACACTAAGTGTTGTGACAGGTACCAGATGTCCTGGCAAAGGCCAGCTGTCTCCACGGACAACCTCTTCCCATACACACATGCATACACATTGCGTCTGCCCTGATGTGCATCTCATACAGTGCATGTCCCAAAGCACCTGTGGTCTGACACACAGTAAGTGGATTGTCCATTCTGCTGTCGCACTAATGCCTTGCTACACACATTTAGCTTCATACCAAAGCAAAACAAATGTCTCCATATATTTTGAAATGAAATAAAATAAAAACAATTATCTCCCACAACAGAGCATTCTCTCAGCAGTTCAGAACTGAGACAATCACTTTTACATAGAGGTCAGTTCTGATAATCCTTAAAACTCCTGCGGACACCTTTACCTCCTCAGGTAAAGGGAACTCAGTCGGACGCCTGTAATTTGTTAAACTGACATTTTCATACACTGTATTTATCCACAACATTGCCAAGTTTTCCTTTTGTTTTATTTTTGTTCCTCCAATCACAATTTCTTTCACATCTCATGTGCTCATGGCACAGCTCACCTAATAGATGCCTCAGTAAATGTTAACAGTAGACCAAGATCCTTAATGGACTCCACACAGATATGTTGTAAATAAAATAATTAGCAGTTATTAAAAGAAACAGCCTTGGACATTAAAACAATTTCTGATTTTTTTCTTTAAAGTGCCCATTTCTCAGATTAAATAAGTTTCACACAATTTACTAAAATATAATATTCTGATTTAATGTAGGACATCTGTATGGACATTTATGGCAGCCTAAAAAGGTCAATAAAAGGTCAATACATGGTTGTATTCTCTACAACATTGAGATAATGAGGCTCATAATGCAGAAGAGTGTTAATCCAACATTATATGGATTGTTATTCTTGTATGCAGGTCTTTGTACTTCAACCTGAAATAGCTTGTCTGTCAATTCAGCATCCAGTTAGTATATGATCCCTGATAAACATTGACCAGTCTGACTAACAAATGGCACAATATCAGTGAGAATACTATCAGTACAAAAAAAGAGGCCTTTCTGTATAAACTATGAACTTATGTTTTGGATTTTGACCACAAACTTGAAAGAAACTTGGTTTAAATTAAATTCTAAAAACAATTTCTAAATCTCTTCTTTCACTATTTACCCCAAATATAATCACATATTCATGCAGCTAGACCTTGAGTTTATGTTAGGACCAATGTGTAGAGAAACTAATTTAAGAGATCTGAATACATTTTTAATGTGCTGAATCCAATACGCATTTAATGATGAATAATCTTCATTATTATTCTATATCTTACATAATGTAGTGTTGTAATTGATCAATACAATGACATCTTGAACCTTCAGTAATGTCTGCGGAGACTTTCAAGAACATCACTCTTCAAGGCTGCAGTGAAGTAAAAAACTAAAGTATCATCCAATGCTGTCTGAAATCAAATTGCCATTCTGCTTGTGCTTTTCAGCCTCATGAACAGATCATAACCAAGTTCTCTCCTTTGGACGGGAAAAAGAAAAGTCCGTGCTGTTTTAAGGTTTTAAGTGGAATCTTAATGTGTGTTTTTCCTCTACTGAACAACCCTTATATTTCCTGCTGCACAAGGTCAACACATTCACATGGCCAGAGATGGAATTAAATAAATAACTGCAAGAAACAATTAGCAATGCATCAATAGTCAGATCAATAGTGATGTTGGTAATTATCACTTTTGGGATAGGGGAGATGGTCTTTCCTTATTGATGCTCCCTAATTCACGGGTATAACCTCAGGGCGTGCAGAATAAATCAAAACACATCAAGGTAAACCACATTCCCAATTCCTTTATGACAGAAGTGAATAAATATTGCCCGGTAACTTAAAATATTAAAACCTGAACTTAGCTTGCATGAACATGGTGTTATGGTCATCATCAACTGTTTCATATTTTGACTCCAGCTTTGATTAGGTCTTTATGCTTCAAACAGTGAGTGCTGATTGATTTATACTCTTGTGGTGAAAACATATCAAATGGATTCAACAAATTAAATTAATCCATTAAGGAATCCTGTTTGAAATAATCAGATTTTTTTGGGGGGGGACATCAATGGGGTTTTATATAACTGCCAAACAGAAATTGTATTTATTAATTTTTTTGCAATTAATATCTCTTTTAAAATGGCCAATATTCAAAGTCCTTTTTGTGCTTGAACGGTCCTTATGTTTTTTTTTTGCGTTGTCTTTTTTCCCCATATCAAATGACAACAAAATATTTGTTTGCAATTCAGTCTATATTTATTTAATGTCCCCTCGTTTTATGTTTTTCCACTCCGAGTCCGGCATAATGTCTAATGAAATGTGACGGTTTTGCCGATTTATTTAAGGCTCAATGAAAAAGCGGATGCTAAACTGACACTGACCGATCTGGTTCTTTGAGTCAATTAAAGTCTATCACATTAACCCCAATCACAGTCACTGAAAATACACTGCACTACCAGAACAAAAAGCCATGCTCCCAGAGCATTTAACCAATCACTTAGACTACATCTAATTGGTAGTGTGTTTCACTGAACTCAGCTTCAATTAAAATGTAACCCTGGAAGGCTGGGAGGCCCGGGAAAGACTTTAAAATTTATATCTTATCCGTTTACTTTGTTAGTCAATACTGATGATATTGTGACTGTGGTAGTCCTGCAACTACAGATTATTTTAATTATTGATTAATCTGGTAATTATTTTCTCAATTAATAGATTAATCTTTTGGTCTATAAAATGTCAGAAAATAGTGAAAAAATACAAGGTGACATCTATTTGTACGTGAAAAGCAGTATACCCTTTTTGAGAGGCTATAACTAGAGAGTGTTTGGCATTTTTGGCTTGAAAAATGACTTATTATAATGGTCACGGATTCATTTTCTGTCAATCTGTATAACATTTATCTGCTCATTGATTAAGTTTTTCCCAACTCATGTCTAATTTGTTTTTAATTAGGAGCAAATGTCCACTCCATTGTATCATTAGGGTATAAAAGCTAGTGCTCAAACTATATGATGAGATTTGTAGTACATGTTTATGTTATACTATACATTAATGACAAAATGGGCTTAAAAGATGCTGCAAATTTTTAAGGTCTTCATCAAAATATCTTGTCTCTTCACTCCATCACCTTTCGTCTTTAGCTTTCACTTCATTCCCCATTACCTCTGTTGATGCTTCTTGTTCTCCACACAACAAGCTCTCCCTCTTCATCCTTCTCTTGTGTTAGCTCTATAAGAGGCCGGTTCAATCCCTGACCATCAAATCCCCCAAGAGAGGCCTTGCTACCATTTATTTCCAGTTAAACCAGAACAAGTTGGCTCAGGTTTTCAGCTTAAGGCCTAATTTTAGTTTTGTCCTAGCTTACCTCTGAGCTCTCCCAAGAACCAGACTCTCTCCAGACACACAGGAGAACATTGTGAGCGTGTGCACCATCTGAGCCTGGGCCCCTCAGGCCCTTGCTGTATCAATAATGCAGACATGACCACACTGATTGGAGGAGACAACTGGTGTTTAGAAGGAGCAAACCCAAAAGAGTACTCTGTCTCTACACAAGTTAGCACTGCTCTCGGTTTGCCGCTGATTTAGATGAACAACTGCTGGTATGATTGCTTGGCTTGATCCAATAGCTTTGGCGCCATGGATGTGCTATGGCATGTATAGACATCGCAGGCATGTATGTGCACATACATACGCACACACCTATACACGTGCACACACTCAGTCACCCAGGTGAGGGAAGGCACACACAACACCCAGTCTTGTTGATGGGTCCATTGATTTTTGAAGGCCTCGCTCCTTTTTCCCTTTTTCTTTGATTATTAATTCACAGAAGCAAAAGAGAACTGCCCAGTGCTTTTAAATCTTAACTACTCACTGACCTACCATCTAAGGGGAAGATGTACCCTACAGTGCATGTACATACATGTTGGATATGGGCAATTAATAACAAAGAGGTCACTTAAATAAATTTAATTTTTTATATCATTTAACAGGTAATGCTTCCCCGGGTTTGATTTATCATATTGCTCAGTATTGCCATATTACATACCATACATGTATAAATTCAAACTAAATCAGACGATATACATGTGGTGTAAATCTATGTCTATTGGATGTATCATGGTAAAAATCACTTCCTCAACACTTTGAAATTACTCAGTTACATAAGGCCAGTATGATGATGAAATCAAAGCGTAAGTGCTGGGTGCTGGGTAATGGCCAAAGGATAAGAAGTGCTGGGTGTGGGAAATAGCCAAGCTGACCGACTGTACTCAGAGGAATTAACATTTTTCTCTGACTAAAGGGTTTCTGAAACTTATAAATGCCTTTTCATGTCAAAAGAATACAGTATAATATTTTTAATCTAGCTTTCTATTTTGTTAAGGTATGGAAGTTAAAACATGACAAATGTTGTGTACATGCATGTAAAGATTTGATTTTTTTTTTTTCTGCAGAAACAATTCCTGTTCTCCTTTTTATGATGAAGTGTCCAGTTTTGTCATTTCCAAAATAATTCACTAGAGGGAGCAAACACAAAGCTCTTCAGTCTTTCCACACACAGAAGATAAAAGTGGATAAAAACACACTACACATACTTTGTACACATTAATTTAGTATCAATTTCTGTTCTTCTATACTGAATACACATTACAGCACGTTGGGTATAAAAAACATTCCAAAGCCTGTATGTTATAAAAAGACATTTAACATACTTCACACTACCTTCTTCAGCATTCCTGTGCTACACTTTCTTTTAGACAAATTGTGCTGCGAGACTGCGACACTTTGAAAACTTTTCATTTTGGATGAAGAACATTCACAAATGGCAGGGGGGTAACAAGGTTTTCTTCTTTGAATGTTTGTGCCTCCAAAAGATGATTTCGCAAAGGGATTCCAGTTCAATACTGCATGCTCTGCTCTTTTTGATCAGTTGACTTAGCGGTGTTTGTTTGTCCAATGTTGTGATGCTTCTGATTAGTGAAGATAGATTAATGAATCATAAAAGACACGTTAGAAGTGTCTTCTCTCAGGGACACATCCATTCATCTGCAGAGAAACTCATAATACATTTTTTACTTTTCACTGCATAATTAGACATATTGATGAATATTAACAATTAAGTCTTTCAAATGTCTTATTTTATCTGACGCCAGATGAAGACTGCTGCTCTTAGTGAATTCATTCCTGAGATGCTCCTTGCCGAAACATCTAAGATTCACCCAGAAGGCTGTGCTCTGCTTGCTCCATGCTAGTTGCTCTGGGCATACGCCCCCCCATGCCTGCATCCCTCATCTAGCACCCACCCTTCCACTCTCCCTTTTTTCCTTTTTCCCCTCCACAATTTTTTTTTCTTTTTGCTGTTTTGATATATTTCTTTCCACCCCACCACCATATTCAAAGACTTATACAATATACATGTTCCATCTGGTCAAACTTGGTGAACTTAAATATACCTGTCAAGTGCAACTTTAAAGTTTCCCTCGCAACCTCTACTGGGTCTCGCCCAATCCACCAAGGCTTTAATTAAAAAGCAGCCCCAGTTCCAGGATGTGCTTCTAAATGAGGGAGTTTGCGCTGGCAGACGAGGAGCTGGGGTCTTGCAGTGGGACCCGGCTTGTGGCTTTCATCACTTCCACTCCACAGCTCTGAAGTTCCGGAGAGGCATCTGTCTGACTTGAATTGGAAAGATGGAGAGATGCACAGTGAGAGAAATTTAGAGGAGAAATTGAAGAACCAAGACAGGAGTGGGGGGAGGAGGGGGTGGGTGGGGGTGGGTGGGTAGGTGGGGCTGGGGATGTGGGGGCTGATACCCTCCTTTTGTTCTGACTGTGCAGAGGGAAAGTGAAATGTTAAAGGTAGACTTTTTTTCTGCATTAATGCAGGACTTTTGCACATAAGTTTAAGTGACTGCATGATCATATGAAATTTTATTTATAAGAATTCTATTTCTTTATGTTCATTCATTAATTATCCCATTTCCTCTCATTTCTGATGCAATAAATATTAACAATTTTGATAGAAAAGACTTAAAAGTACAATTCATGTAGTTTATGTTTTTTCAACACTAATTAATTCATCAGAAAACTTAATGTTGAATTAGTTTAAGAACATTTATAATACCTGTTTCTCCATTTGTATATTTTTGTAAATGTCTAATCAACTATAAATAAAGCTATTGAGCTTGTATGATGTTTGTGTAATAATATGAAAAGTTCAATTGTATTACTTGCCCATAAAAAAATGAAAAAAAAAAAAAAAAATTACAAGGCCATAGAAACAGCATTCTGTCTTGATCAGTGTTTATCTCAGCATAGCAGAGAGTCTGTAAAGATTTATAACCTCACTGGTGGACATTCCTGAAAACCAAGCAATTATGACATCTAGTGGTTCTTTCCTCAAAACACAGTATTGCAGAGAAATGTTCCTGTGCACCCACAAACCACTTATCAAATTTGAGAACTTGGAATTCTGAAGTTGTAAGATTGTAAAAATATGTTTTTCCATCCCTCCAGGCAGAACATGCAACCCCAAAGTGGTTCTATAACAAATTCAAGCATAGTAACATTTCAAAAATCATGAACATGTAAGTAAAAGTCAGTCCAGGCTTGCAACTATTTGCTCTTTTGTACCAGGAGAATTAAAACAAAACCAGAATTAAATTTCAAACTGTCTCCATTTGTTTAAACAAAATCAAAATGTTTGCAGAAAGTGACTTTTTTTTCTTTTTGATGTGATCTGGCCACATGTGTTTAATGTTTGGATCTGTGGTTCCCAACCTGGGGTTGGAAACACCTCTGAGAGGTCGCAAGATAGATCTAAACAGGTCACAACATGATTGATAAGACAGGAAAAATAAGAAGATTTCAGACATTTCTTTTATCTTTGTTATTTCCCTGTGAACTACTGGATAGTTTTATCTCTTTGTGCCTATAAAATGTATTCAAACTAACAATCTAAGAAGCTAAAAAACGCTTTTTGCTTCAAGTACTCATAGCTCATGAAAATATATCATCTTTCATATATATTTTAAGGGGTCACAAGTTGACTTTGCTTAATTTTAAAGGGTCATAAGCTACAAAGGTGGGGAACCACTGGTTTACATTGTATACAATTCTGATTTATAAGTAGTGTTAAATGTTAAAAGCCTTTCTATAATTCAATAACTTATTTTATTACTGTTTATAGAAACCATCCTTTTATTTTCAAAAATCAAAAGGCCCAGAATTCATCCAGAGCTTGACGATTCTAGGCAGAGAGCCAAAGCCCACTGAACCCTGTGAAAGGTTAGAAATTTCTCACGCATGTCTGTAGCTAGTCTCTAAACATGCTTTTTGCTTAGAGTCCTTGCTTTGGTCATTTATTGCCAACAACAGTATGCAACACAAGGGGGATTTCCAAAACCTAACAGTAAATCAACTATAAGTTCAAGGCACTAAAGGACAGTGTACACTGTTCTGACAGTATTACGCACAGTATAGTTACATAACACTTTAATAAACATGATGATAGACATGATTATAAATATACTTTTCTTTTAACGCACAGACAACTGGTAGATCTGCCCAGCTGAATGATTATGTATCTGTCTCCCCTATAGTGTCATTACAAATCAGCTGTTGGTCTCTCATGAGGGGGCATCAAACGAAGGGATCAAATATCAAATACCATAAACACTCATATCTATGCATGGACATATGGAGGTAGTCAGTGACATTACATAATCAGTCCTGGTGTTATGTCACTCAGATTTTTAAAAAAATAAGATAGAAAACTGGAGAAATGGAGGCATTTTGTTTGCTTCTATGTAGCTTTAGGAGGAACATAAACATGTGTTGTCCGGTTGCTATACAACATGCACTAGGATTTGACCCTGTGTATTCCTACCTCTTGGGATTAGTGGGAAAAAAAAAAACAGATGCCAAGAAAACTGAGGTAAAGTACCAGGTTTTTTGCAACAAATCTGAGAAATCATCAATTTTGAATAAAAAACATTGTATTTATTTAATGTCTTTTGAAAAAGTTCCTCAGAACAACACAAAATAAACTCATTACAACCTATTTACATATTTGCAATGCCTGAGAAGGTCAACAAAGAAAATCCTCCCCAAACTGTTATTTTCATTAAATGTTTATGTGACATCTATTAGATTATTATTTGAAAACTCTGTTTAGAGAGCAGAATGTTGTGTATTTGTATTTGCTTGCATCAAGTCAGGGCAGTGTTTAGCTTTCTCTTGGCATTTGATCTTTTATCTGTAATGCATTTTTCCGTGTCAGCTGCGAAGCCTTCTACCAATTAAATGCTACCATATGTAGGGTAAGGGCACTATTGAAGCACGGAGGTTTTGGTTTTATTTTTATTTTCTTAAAAAGATAGTAAAAAAAAAAAAGTTTAATGCTAAGAAAACTGCTACAAAAATGCCTTGCGTGCTCAATATATTAACAATAAATATGTTCTCCACAGATTAACACAGATTTGAGAGTAAAATAGTGAGACCTTTGAATGCTCAGATGTGATTAGTGATACATCTGTTGGCTGACATTTCTTGGACGAAATGCTTATCAGCGACTGGTCTCTTCAAGCTATGTCAGTTATACTGTAGCAGTCTGTTTTCAATTGTATACGCTCTGGGACTCACCCTATATATAATAAATCATAATAATCACTACAATCACTCTGTTTCTTGTCCAACTGCTCAGTGTACAGTCTTTCAGCCATGTCTGTGCCGCTATGTTTGTTTGCTTTCATGACTAAGTTTTGTTTTGTTTTCATCACCCCCCCCCCCCCCCCCCCCCCCCCCCCACCCCCCCACCCCTTTTTTTTTATAGTAACCCCCATGTTCCTTGTTTGCAGTTTTAATGTTTTTAGTTTTGTGTAGGGAGGTTTTGTTGATAAACAGGATAATTTGAACCAAGTTGTAATTTGGGGACTACTTAGAAGGCAAAAGTGTCCCAGTTGCTTTTTAAAATCTTACTATGAATAGTTGGTGGTTTCATTAATACTGCATAATATGTGGGTGATGCAACATCATTTTTAATAGGTGTGTTTCTGGGAAATTATGGATAGCTGATGTGCTGTTGATTTCAGGACTTGTTTGGATGAAAAATATCTCTTATGCAGCAATGGAAAGGCAATAAAGCAGATTTTCCATTGCCGTAATCACTATCATATAATTTGCAGTACAGTACTTTAGTAGTTTGACAGGTGGTTATGTACTGCGCATATCATTTGCATGAGGCCAGTGTGTGTATCTGTGTGTAAATTGCATGATCCAGACTTAAAAATAGCTTCTTCCCTTTCACTTTATTAATATAAAACATAAACAATTTTCTTGGATAACACACTGATTTGACTTACATACTTTCACAGTTTCTTTGCAGAGCAGACGCCATAAACAGAGGAAACAGAGGGAGCACAAGACTCTTAAAGAGATGACATTTTAACCAGATCAAAACCAGCTCTGCTATCATCTGGGTTCCCTGAAAAACATTTCTATGTCCTCTAACACGCACCAGTGGCACGCCACAGACACCAAAACACACACACACATGTGCATACTCACACACGATCTGTCTTTCGTTTCCCCTCAAAGATTCACTTCAAACTTCCTTCCGTTCCCATTCAAATATTTCGGTGGACTAAAAATTACGAGAGACATGAAACAAAGAAATAACGTGGCTCAAACAGTCCCTCATGCCGTAGTCTATGCAGACAGTTAAACCAAGCAAGGGAAGCAAAACATAGCTAAACATACACACACATACACACACACACGCACACACAATGTTTTCCTTGTGTAATTAAATCATCCCATACTCGGTCCATGGGATCTCCCTCGAGGATTTAGAGGCCCACACTGACAGTCCCCCAGGTCACAGGGGTGGCTGTTTTCCTTGGGCATGTTTCATGAGACTGCATGTGTTCTCTCTGGGAATTGGGTCCTTTAGAAAAAAGGTGGAGATCTGGATTCCGGACATCAGAACAATTGTTGAGCACAGACTCATCTCAGCCCTGCACCCTAACACCACGAGCAACATGGGTCTTTGATTGAAGAGCATCCCAGTAGGTGGCTTCGCATTCACAATATGCTAGAGGTCATCTCAGGTTGTCTTGTGTTTGCTCTGTTTATATATTATTAAGGACTCGCAATGGCAAAAATCACAAGACACCATGAGTTTTAGATATGAGGACTCTGTGAATTTGTCCATGTCTTGCTCCTTGTATCACAAGGGGGGTGGGGCAAGGAGGGTATTCCTGTTTATGATAGTCTGAGATTAAGTTCAAAAATTAAGACAAGGCAAGGCAAGTTAATTTGCATAGCACATTTCAACAACATGGCAATTCAAAGTGCTTTACATAGAGCATAAAAGGCATCAAGACAGAATATGAAAGCAACACAAGGCGATGTAAAGAGACATTTAAATACAATTAAAAAGTGTTAAATTTGGAAATAAAAAAGAAGCTAAAATAGAATAAGACAGATAAAAGAGGAGAATAAAAGTTACAGTGCGGTGTAATATATTAACCCTTAAATTCGGCTTAATTAAAAGCGGTGGCAAACAGAAAAGTCTTCAGCCGTGATTTAAAAGAACCGAGGGTTGCAGCAGACCTGCAGTTTTATGGGAGTTTGTTCCAGATATGTGGAGCATAAAAACTGAACGCTGCCTCTCCATGTTTAGATTTTACTCTGGGGACAGGAAGCAGACCCGTCCCAGATGACCTGAGAGGTCTGGATGGTTCATAACGTAGCAGCAGATCATAAATGTATTTCGGCCTTAAACCATTCAGTGCTTTATAAACCAACAGTAGAATTTTGAAATCAATTCTTTGACAGACAGGAAGCCAGTGTAAAGATATGAGAACTGGAGTGATATGATCCACTTTCTTGGTCTTAGTGAGGACTCGAGCAGAGATGGGAAGTATGACTCAATATTTTGACAAATCACAGAACAGCCAGAGAATAAACACTTCTTATTTTTATTTCTCTTACGTTTTCTAACATGTCTTACACTATATGAGTTTTGTAACACAGTTTCCAGTCACCAGTGGCAGCAAAGCTTCTGAGCAGCACTCAGTCTGCATTGTTACTGTAGGTCACTGAGAAGTGACTTAACAGTGAGTTTTTATTTCTTTAAGTCTTTCATTTGCAAATGTCGTGAGCACTGATGGCTTGATACTTGTCAGTTCAATTAGAGAGCCCCTTAGGGAAGTAAAAGTAAATTTAAATGATCAATAAAATCTTAAAATCAATCCTAAACCTTACATATAATGCTGAATAAAGACAAGAAAAGGTTTAATACAGACATGACGTTTAGACAGTCTGGCAGCAACTCTTTGCGTCAGCTGGTTTTTCCTTGATTTCACAATACCGGTAGTTAGTCATGATGAGATAAAACGCCTATGTTTGTCCAGGAGTGAAGTGGAATAGGTGCTCTCTATTGGTACAGAGATTCAAATCAAACAATCATCAGTCAGCAGCAAAGTATAACGAATATGTATCCTAGATAAGGGCAGTTTCAGTGATGTGTATGATTTGGACACCAATCTAGGAATTCCTAGAAATATGTATTACTTTGCTAATAGAAATTGATTGAGCAACATTATCGAAAGCGTTTAAAAAGGAAAGCTAATAAATATGTCTAAAACTGTGCAAAATACAGAGTGGATTTCTTTGTAGCCTGTCTCTGAGGTGGATATATGGGTGCATATATTGATTTAATATATTGGAATAAATTGGTTTAGAAAGAAATTCACATTAAAAAAAATAGTGTGAATTTTGCACAGGGATCATATTGCAACAGTTAAATGGAGGTACTTCTGTGTCTTTATCATGCAATCAAACAGAATAGGTTTGCAATCAAAAAATAGATTTGAGATCAAAACTATCAGCATTACAATCAAAAGTTTTTTATTGCAAATAAAAATAAATTTGTGATTAAAATGCCAATCAAAAACTTTTGTTTGCAAATCCAAAAGTTCTGTTTGCTGTTGCACTGAATCTCATGGGCGGGACCTACGCTGAAAGATGTAAGATACATCTCTATTGGCCAGGTTCGATTGGAGTGACAGCATTTTAACCCATTTTATTTTGTCATCAACCCATCAGATTCTGTGACCTGCAGTGTTGGAAGAAGTACTCAGAACCTTAAGTAAAAGTATCAATTCCACAATGTAAAAATACTAATTTAAAATCCTAGTTAAAGTAAGTAAATTTAGCTGGTAATACTTCTGTACTTTTACTTAAGTAGAATTTTAAGTGCAGGATTTTATTTGTAATGGAGTACTTCTTCCAACACTGCAGATCACAGAATCTGATGGGTCACCAAATACGGTGTAACACGTAGACTGGCCAATAGAGACGTGTCAGCGCAGGTCCCACCCACAAGATTCAGCTCAACAGCAAGCAAAACTTTGGATTCACAAACAAAACTGTTTGATTTGCATTTTAATCACAAATAAATATTAATAAATAAATAAATAAAATATTTTTTGATTGCAGTGTCGATAGTTTTGCTCTCAAATCTATTTTTTGATTGTAAACCTATTCTGTTTGATTATAATACAGACACAGAAGTACCTCCATACAGTTACAGCATCCTTTCACAAAACTTACAAAATAACTAATTCATCAATGCATCCCTGAATTCCGTCTGACAATATTGTTGAAATAAAATGGAAATCGACATTTCCATTATTCTCCATTATCCTTTTTAATAAGTGCTGGGAAAAAAATCAGATGACCATTCAATAAGTTTCCTCTGGTGGCAGGATTTTGAACTACAGTATGTTTCTTTTGTTACAGCAGCAGAGTCAGAACTTAATGTTAACTTAAGAACTGCTAACGTTTATTGAATGT
The DNA here is from genome assembly GCF_910596095.1 of Thunnus maccoyii. Taxonomy (NCBI): domain Eukaryota; kingdom Metazoa; phylum Chordata; class Actinopteri; order Scombriformes; family Scombridae; genus Thunnus; species Thunnus maccoyii. The sequence goes on along the minus strand of NC_056534.1, from coordinate 13,886,420 downwards.
TGTAAATACTGTATGTTATTTCCATGAAACAATACCAAATTCTATTGGTATCTATTGTGAAAAATGATGCTCTAGACATCAACTTGAGGAACAGTAGACCTCCTGCTGATGTACAGCTTCAAGTCCATCCTCAGGTTAGACGTATTGATGGCTGGACCATTTGAGCAGAGAGCCAGCAGGCTGGGGTCATTAGATGGAGGTGGAGGTATGGCTGTAGGCTGTACTGTGATCCAAGACTTCTAACCATGTAATCCACTCTGCTCAGAGGGTCCCTAACCGCAGGAAGCCTCTCATGCTGCTCCACTGATCTCTACTTCATGGCCTCAGTGCACCATAACATGCTTCACCCGGTTTCACCAATAAATAAATAAATGACGTATATATCATGTTTTATATGGTAATGAAGGTGCGCTATGGTGGAATGACTTCCACGGTATTGATGCAGCTTGGCTTCTTGATGTTTATGTCTGTGTTGTGTGTTCAATATGAAAGGCTAGAGTCAGTGTATAGATTTTTTGATGTTGTTAGTTCAACAAGAATAGATATAATCAAATTGTCTTCAATGGGACTATGTAACATGAGAGATTTATGAGGTTAAGAGTAGCTTTGAGAAGTACGATCTCAATTGTAAACCAGACTTACAGAGAACAATTAGCTCAGGAGGGCACTTATTATGTGACTCATTTGGTCAGGTACCTTTGATTTTATAATTAGTTTGCTGTTACAGGATTGTTTCAATATTATTTATATTGTTGTGATGTTTTCAAAAATCCAGTGAGAATACAATGATCACAAGTTACTGCATACTTCTCACAATGTTTGAAACCCTCAGGAAAAGGCTAAAAGGCTCAAATTTAATTATGATACAGCAATAGATGGCACAACTATAAAGATAAACAAACAAACAAAAAACTTTACTGATTTGTCCACTTATTAAACATGCATGATTTCAGGAATGGAGGGACATAGTTAAGTTATTTGGAAATAAAAAAGCAACCTAAAATGCTATTTCCTGTCATTTATGACAACCCAAAAACACATTATGGTAAAAGTGGTCATTATGCTTTGCTAAATTATCTTTCTTTCACAATAGTAAATTATTATGACTACCCTGAGTGAAAAATGTATTTATCACTGTTGATGGTAAACTGATGATGAGTTTTCCATATAACATTTGGTGGGGGGTGATGGTGATGATGTTTTACTCTTTGATGATTGAGTTGGATAATGATGACTGGATGTACTGTAGTCCAGTATTTGTATTATGTGGTCACTTTATGTGCATGGCAATTTTTGTGAGCTTATGTGTTGTGTTTAAGCATATGTTTCACATTTTATTTGTTTCATGTATTTTGTTATGTTTTAAGTATCCTTAGTTCTATTTTGTGTGCACTATGTTTGACCTGGCTAAAAGACAAATTTCCCTTTTGAGACAATAAATTCAAAGTTAAGGTTGAAATGGTACAAGAATTAGAAATGCTGTACTAATTTGTGTATAATGTTAATATTATTGAACCCGGAGAGAAAAAGAGATGTTTGTAACTGCAATAAGAAATATCTTCAGAGATTTAAGACAAAGATTAGGACATAACAGTTTTAACATTCACCATGCTTTTTTCCCTGTTTCTACTGGTGTCCTCTAAGGATTATATTATTATTACATTTTTTAAAATATATATATGTTGTTTTTTCAGATATACACAATAGATGCAGATACACCAGAACAATATTTTCAATATTGTTGCAGGAATCTGATACTGGAGTTTTTTGTTTTGTTTTGTTTTTCGATACAACAATATTAAGTCTTTGGGTTGTATGTATACAGTTGATTAACCATAGCTTGAGTGATTATTGAAATGTCCTAATTCACTACAGGGTAGTGTGAGCAGAACAGATAAGAGTTTAGCCATTAACTGACATTTCTAATAATCACAGTTTCACATACAGCAGCCCTGTCTTCTGGAAGAACATTCCATGTAAACAAGCACAGGAAATGATGATGATGATGATGTCTGCCTGTGGTTTTCGGGAAGACTGTTATTCTGGCACTCAACTAGTTTGACTTTGTGAAAATGAATGTCCTTTGCGAGTCACATGAGTGTTGACACATTGGCTGCCTGACTGTACTTTCTTGAAAAGAAATTTCTCAAGCTTGCTACAGTCCAACTGTTGGGAAACTAGACTGAAACTTTAACATCTATCGTCATAGCATGCTGTTTTATGATATTTTAGTGGAGGTGTGAATGAGATAAACAAACCATTACCAAAATTCCCCCAAATGCTATTAAGACAATGGAGCAATGATACCTAGCAGCGGTCTAGTTCTGACATGCTAAACGATCATCTCCTGAAACCTGATTTTCAGATTTTTTGATTGTTTGGGGGGTTTGTTTTGTCACATTTTCTCTCAAAATATTGTATGTTTTCATATATAAGAAAGGGTTTAAGTTGTGTCTATCATCAGTCTTTATCGACCCAGTGACTTCAACATCTCAGAGAAGCACACTCAACCGAGAGACCTTGGCATTATGAAAGCATGACGCCTGAAGTCAATAACCCGTATCTCCGAACATACAGTAAGTTGCTTTGTAGCCCTGCCCTGGCATGCCTGGCAGTGCCCATTTCCTCAGCTTTGATGATCAAGCAAAGGAAACACCAGTCAATGTGAGAGGCTTGGTCAGTATTAGTCTTTCTACACTGAGACTGATTGCATGAACGATAAGGAGAAGACGAAGCAAACCAACTCTATCAGCTTGAGTCAAAAGTGAGTCAGACAGAGCAGTGAATATTGAACTTTCATTCTTTGGGTGGACAGGAAAATACGCCTCTAAATGAATGATAATGTTGCTCCATGTCTGCTAGATGAGTGTTCCAGCCATTGTTTGCTAACATGTTCTCCATAACAACTTTATCGGGTAATAATACATCAATGTTGTGTTTACAGCTTGCTCTGCTAAATCCAAGTGGCTAAAAATGTATTAATCCTCCTTTAAGCTAATCAGGAAGTTCTTCCATTATTTTAATGACTTATTAGAATTTACATATACAGTCTTGATGGTTTATTGTAAGGAAGAAAACATACAGTACAAATCATTATTAATCATGTCCTAACACCTTAAACTGCAGACTTGATGAGTTATTATAAATTGTAAAAAGCCACTTTTTAAAAGTGAAGGATTTTCACTTAATTTTGGTGACTTACTGATGTTAATACATTTTAATGTTAATAAATGTCGATGCAAAGGAAGTTTTCATTCAAATGTGAGCTCACAACCCTGGCAATGTATAAGCTTTTATTTATGCACTATAACCACTTACTGCATAGTTATTATTTAGTTAGTTAGTTAACAAACCAACCAACCAACCAACTTCATGAACCTGGTGGATAGCTCTGGACTTGTGCCCTTTGCTGTCCATAAACATGAGGAGGAGCCAGGTGGCAGCATGGGACCAAGGCTTAGTGAAGGTTGTTTTTTTTTGTATAAGAAATAAATTAAAATGAAATAAAATAGAATAGAATAAAGTAAAATAAACAGAACTGGAATAAAAGCCAACAGAGCTCAGCAAGGTGTGTGTGCTTGTGTGTCTATGTATGTTTGTGTGGGAGGGGAAGCAGCTGGTAGTCGAAAGTAAAGCATAAATATAAAGAGAAAGAGAACAGTGAACAGTAGAGATGATGCATTAGATATATGAGGTGTGTGGAATGAAGTAAAATAGGTTAAACTTAAATTCAATCATGGGGGTACTGTCAGTGGCAGAATTTTGATAATTATTGCGGTTTGCTTTGCAGGATTATGGAGAGGGATGATCCAGTGGCTCAACCAGTCAAGGCACACAGCCACCCACCTTGAGCTTGGTTCTGCTTGAGGTTTCTTCCTGTTGAGGGGGAGTTTTTACTTGCCGCCGTCGCCAAGTGCTTGCTCTTTGGGGAATTGTTGGGTCTCTCTAAATTAAAGAGTACAGTCTAGACCTGCTCTTGTGAAAACTGCCCTGAAATAACGTTTGTTAAGATCTGGGACTATATAAATAAAATTGAATTGAATTGAAAAACTGTGCCTCTTGGATTAACAGCGACAGTGCTGGGTTGCGGATTGCTCCATGTATATATTTCTGTGTACGTATTACTGCATACGTATCTATATAGCATTATAAATGATTCAGTATAACTGTTTACTTGGTCAAGAGAGAGATAATTAAACCCTTTCAAAGTATGCCATATTGTAAAGTATTACCACTTATTCAAATAAAGATATAAACAAATATCTCAATTTTGCCCATCAGCTGAAAATGACCTTTTCAGTGTTGTATTTCAGTTTGAAAAGCTTCCTGGATTTAATTGTCTACACAGGTGGGCCTCTAAGTATCCTTTGACCCTCAAGGCTGAATAAGGGTCCCATTATAGAAGTCAAAGGTCAGTTTAGTGCTTGAGGCTAATTGATCTGAGTGGTGCTTAGATATGCATATCCCATGAATCACAGCGATCACAGCTAATAAGTGTGATTATCCAGATATTTTGGCACATCAGGCCATCAAAGGCAGTATCTTTTCTTTATAGATTTGTGTTAACTGTTTTTTAGCCTTGTGTCTGATCTTTAAACTGTGGGGTATTAAGGAAATTGACATTTTCACATAGTGTTCTCCAATGTTTCTTAACACAGGCCTTCATTAATCATGAGAATATAAATCTACTTAACATGTTCAGAATACACAGACTACAAACAGACAAATAGACATTCAAGACGTGTCACATATGATATCTCAGCCTCTAATCAGAGACGTAATCACTGCCAGATGGTGTCAGTCTTCTCTCCTGTAACCTTTGACACCCCCCCTCTTTGTCTCTTACTCATACACACAAGGGAGAACGATAAGGTCCAGGGAGTTACGGCCCAGTCTGCTGGAGGAGTGAAACTCAGAAGGAGGTCATACAGTATGAAGGGCTAGATGAGGCCAGGAAATCCCTGCAGTCTGTTAATCAACATGGAGGATAAACAAAATAAAACCAGGAAAGGTAATGCATCATGCATGACGGTATTATGAGATAACCACAGTATGCAAGACTGCAGCTGTTTGACAATGTGATGACATGAGATGTCAATAAACATTCAGAACACTGATTATCTGTCTGTGTGTTTGTTTCGGGTGTTTTCATCAAGAAAACTGGTGAATATGGTTTATCTGTGCTACAGTTCAACAGCCTTAAAGGGATAAGCCTGATATTATTCTATTTTTGTGAACAAATTCCATGAAAAGACCACAACAAACAATGTTTTAGTCACTCTATTAATATTTTTGGATTTCTTTACCCTGTTTGTGGCACTCAGCCCCAAGCCCACTGATTCCAGCTAAAGACATTAACTCTTAAAGTTTAGTTTTAGTTTAATTCTTAAAAAAGCAAACAGTAATGTCCTAAAACAGCTGGGCACTGTAATTTTTGGCAAAAGTTACCCAAAAGTTATTCAGGAGTAGATAATGCATTTGTTGGGGACTACTTTCAGCAATGGATTAATACACATGAGGTGTTCTAGTGAGTATTTACAGCAGCAGGATGGCATATGTTGGATTGACACAAAACAACTGTGCCCATGAAATATTGTCCTTCCAAGATAAACAACAGGAGCAGTCGTTTATGCAAGTGCCCCAAAACAACATACCGGTATTTACGTTTTAAGCGATTGAAGCCCTCCAGTGGCAATAGTAATTATGACTGGAGCAAAGGAAGACATCAGGTCATGTCATTATTTTCAAAGTCCACATAGGGAGAAGGTTGGGATGCATGAATGGGTCAACAAAACTTCAGACTTTAACACGAGAGAGATCACCGTTTGTTTCTCATTTCCAACTGCAAGTCAAAGCTGCTTGAGTCAGTGACTTCAATCATCCCCTAACCTTACCCACATGTTCAATACTGTAGCTATGACAACAAAGGTCCCCTAACCTTAAGAACATAGTACTCTTAATCCAAACCATGATATTTCTCTAAACCTAACAAAGGGGCTTTTGTGCCTAAACCTAACCAGACCTTATCCACATACTTGTCACATCATAAACGTATTTTGGAGGCACAGACAAATAATGTTGTCCTGCCAATTACTGCTGATATGGGCGTCAGATCAGAAAACGTTTCTTTGTGTCATTCTGGAGTGCATGGGCCAACATATGGAACAACCTATCTTGTTGTTTAATTTGGAGGACTTCTTGGCCCATAATCATGGTAATGAAGGAACATGTCACCCAATGCAAGAGCTCATTAATGTGTTTTAATAGGTTTTGGACAACAATTGAGATGTCACAGTGAAATAAGCTGCATCAGACTTTCATACCCAGACAATACTTGTTAGTAGGATTAATGCATTATTAATTTTGGTCTTTTCATGGCATGTGTTGACAATAACAACAGTTTTTAACTTAGAAATATTGAAATCTGCAAAATGCAATTCAATGGGGTTCTTTGCCATAAATTAAGCTTACAAATATACAGTATGACTTCCACAGTGTGCATGCATGGTCTGATTACTCTGACAGGTGCAGCACATACAATGAGCATGTGCGCATGTGTTAAAAATAGACTTTGCTTGAACAACCCTAATTGTTATTAACCCATCATAACACAAAAATAGAAGGTTGATTACCCTTGTGTATGAATTGACCACAGTGGTCCTATTTTTGGCAGTTATTTTTTGCTCTTCATTATATTTCACTAGCTAAAGCATCCATGTATGGCAGATCTTTGGTCCAAAGCGTTTTTGCTGGAGTATCATAGTGAGTTTCATAAGTTCAGTAACCTGGTACTGAATTTTATAATTCAGGGTCCTTCTTTAAAGCAGTATCCCTTATTGCCATGTAGTCATGGAGCAAACATAATAGCACAAAATGGCTCTGGATTCCTTTTTACGCTATTATTTAAAACCAACATTTAAAATGGTTTGCACCAGATAATGACCTTGAGATTTACACTGATATGCCAGTTCATTTGTTTGTTTGTTTTTATAAATGTTAGGTTTTCAAATAAAAAGTCCTTTTATTCAGTAGTTTCATAAGGCAGTCTGTCTAACAGAGGGACACAAATTGGCCAAAAGCCCTACATCAAAGCACAAAACAACACTGCCTGCAATCAAGGGAAATAAATTGAGGGATTAAGTGTTCTGGAGGGAGGAGGGGGGCCAAGGCAGGAGGTTGGTCCAATTGAAATAACAACTGGATGTGATGGACAGTTGGGAACAGATTTGGGGGAAAGCATGCAGAGGGTCAGGGGATAGGAGGCCACCTCTTGACAGACTGCCATCACATGCTATACATATGTCAACTTTGCAGCCAGGCCAGCCACACAGTCACCTGTAGTTCAAAACAGAGATGTTTCATCTGACACTTTATCAGCTAAGTTGCCTTTTGTTTTTACAATGCTTTTCTTTACTATCAGAATCGCTTCTTAGAAAGTCTGCCCTTACCAAACAGATGGATGTAGCTACAAGGTGAAATACATTAAAACTGTTGTCTGATATCAGATCTTTATCACCTAATGAGACTGAACGTAATTACATCTGGAGTTCCACCAAGGAAACCCCATCAGTCTCTCTTGACTGAGGATTGTTATCATCAGTTTTGGCCACTTGGTCTTCACAGCTGTGTTTACAAGTAGCATGCCACATTCAAATTGTACACAGATGTTTTTCAAATCCAACCTGCTTGAAGTAAGAAGTGAGAAAGGTTGATCACAGCTTCAGCAGCAGTTTATATTTTAGTGAAACTTATAAGAGTGACTTACGACAATATCATCATAACAAATTCACACTAATTACAAGGTCACATGAAATAAGTAAGTAAGTAGTAAGTAAAGTTTATTTGTATAGCACCTTTCACAGATACAAAATCACAAAGTGCTTTACATTGATGAAAAATACACTATTACAGACAATATTAAAAATAGCAATGACAACAAACAGCGCAGGGCTGACAAGTTAAAATCATAGCAACAACAAACAAATGAGGACAGAGGCACATAAACAAGTACAAAAGTTCCAAAACACAGACAAGGAAATAAGCCAAAAAAAAGCAATAAATAAAGTGGAGCCACTATTCAGACAAGTTGACCAAAAGCCTGTCTGAATAAAAACGGTTTTCAGCTGCTTCATAAAGATGTCCCAGGGAGCTGGGGATCATAGTGATAAAGGGAAAGCATTCCATAACTTGAGTGCAACAGCTTGAAAAACACAGTCACCTCGGGTTTTATAACCGGTTTGAGGGACAGCCAGTAATTTTTGTTCAGCAGACCTTGGAGCCCAGTTGGGCATATAAAGGAGGAGGAGGTCTGCAATATACTGGGATGTTTGACCATGCAAGGCTCTGTAGGTTAGCACCAGTATTTTAAATGGATGCAAAGTTTTAATTGGGAGCCAGTGCAGAGAGGATCAAATTTATCAAATTGATATGTGATCTCTTGTTATTTCAATTAAAAGCTGAGCAGCTGCATTTTGGACAGTTTGGAGACAGTTCAGAGAAGTTTGGTAAAAAGACCATTACAATAATCTAAACAAGAAGAAATAAAAGCATGAATAATCATCTCTTTCTCAACCTTGGTCACCACAAATCTTAATTTAGCAAAATATGAGTGCATAAGCTTGCGGACATGATTATCAAAGGACAAGGATTGGTCAAGTTTAGTTTAAGTTTAAGTTTATTTTTATTTATATAGCACTTTAAAAGCAAACAGGTTTTGCACCAAAGTGCTTCACAAATACAAGCGTATGTATACACATACAAGCATAAAGACATATGCGTACATAACAGATAGTTGTAAAGAGAGCAAGAGTAAAATAGAAACACTTTCAGGCACAAATTAAAACCCAAAAATCAGACAGAAATAAAACAGATTAACCAAAGTTATAAGTCAGAGAATAAAAGTGAGTCTTCAGGTGCATCTTAAAAGCATCCACAGACTCAGACTGTCTAATTGTCTCTAGCAGGCCATTCCAGAGCAGAGGAGCCACTACAGAAAAAGCCCTGTCCCCAGGTGTCAAAGGTGACACCTAAATTTTGAAGGTTATGCTGAACACGTTATAAGAGCTATAAGAGTTATAAGAGAGTTATAAGAGCTTCTGTCAGTTGTCAGCCATCCAAATCTTGATGGCATCCAAACATTTAGATGTTTAAGATGGACAATTGGTTACTCTCATCAGGTTAAAAGAGCAATACAACTGAATATCATCAGCATAAAAATTATAAGAGATACCACTACTGTCCAAGAGGCAGCATATATAAAGAGATCAACATAGGGCCCAGGACAGAACCCTGTGGGACACCACAAGACAGAGGCGCTGTACTTGAACTGACCCACAGGCACCAAAAAACTCCTATCAGGGTGAAAGCCAATCCAAAAAAAACAAAGAAACAACTAATACACTGCAGGGCTCCAATGTCCACTTAGAATTTATTGTACCAAAGTGATGTTTCGAACACTACTGGTCTTCATCAGACTAAAGTGACACAACGCCATCTTAAATATATACATGAATGCAAGTCACATGATCTAGTCATGTGACCCAAAACTCCAAACATCTTTTTGGTTCAATAAATTCTAAGTGGACATTGGAGCCCTGCAGTGTGCAAGCTGTTTCTTTTGACATTTGCTTACTTTCAGCCCAGCACTTGACCTCTTCAGTTTGGATGTGCAATCATACTCTTATCTTAAGAGCCAATCCAAGGCAGACCTGTAGATACCCACTAACTGATTTAGCCTATTTAATAGAATATCATGATTGATGGTATCAAAAGCAGAGCTGAAGTCAAATAACACCAATAATGAGCATTTCCCATCATCTGCAGCCATCATAATGTCATTACTAACTTTAAGAAGAGGTGTTTTTGTTGAATGCGCTTTACAAAAACCTGATTGAAATTAGTTATACAGTCTATGTGTTTGTAATATATACAGATATCTCAATGTTTAAAAAATACAACATCACAAAATGTCTAATAGCTGATTTTTACCCTTCAAAACAGTCCTGTTTGCTGGTTTGACAGACATGAAGTTATAAATATGTCCCAGATATTTTGAGCATACATTCATGGGCTTTCTGATATGTGAAAGCAAAGTGAGATGGGCTTACTCTCTCACGTTTATCAGTGCTTTTAGGGTACGCCCAACAAGAGCCAGATTGTAAGCAGGAATGTGTCTAGGCAGTAACTGCCATGTCAGAGACCCCACTATCAGTTACCCTGTCATCTGAGAGCTCTGTGTTTAGCCTGTGAACACTTCCAGGATTGGGTCTGTATATTGCAGCAGTAATTTCGAAATTAAATAGAAAGAGGTAGGGTTGAAAGTTCTTACAGTCTGGGTCACGAGAAATGGCTTTACAATTATTAACCTCCGGTTGCAAAAGCTGCTCCTAAGTTCAAACTTCAAACCAGTTGCAACACACAAACTAGTTCTTAGTTGTACCTAAATATTTACACCAACTAATTGCCAAGTAGAACTGTTGCATAAGCTGACAAAGCTAACGTCAGCTAATGATTAATCCAAGGGGTTCCTTGTCCAGTTCCAGACATTCCTGGATACATATGAATATATACATATATTATCAGATTCTTTTACCAATGTGACCTGTTGATTGTGTCCATTTACATATGTGTGCATTGATGCTGTATAATTTTTTTGAGGCCTTGATGTCTATTGTGGTTAGTATTGTGAAGGGTTCTAAGTAAACTTTTTCCATATGGTATGTTAGGTTCATCCACAAATGTAACCTGCTAAATATGTGCATTTTTTGACTGCAATTATCTCTTGAGGCCTGTATGATCTATTTATAGGGACCTACTCAGTTTAATGTATGCAGTCTTGATAGAGTAGAGGTAAATTTGATTATTGTTACTTAACATATATATACATACAGTTTGCCCATTGGAATGTTGTCAGGCCGTGTTGTATTTATTATGAATGGTTCTATTTATTTATTGATGCTGTTTTTTCACATGCCATGTAAATGTATCCCTACAGGTTCATCTACAAATGTAACCTGCAATATTTGGGAATGTATCTTTTTGAGAATGCAGTTTAGTCTTTGGGGCCTTAAGCATTTATTTTATAGTAATCTACCCATTTATTTAAGCATTTTTGAGGTACATTTATTATTGTTACTATATAGAGGGTTTTACTTTTCTAGCTCTATGTATGATAATGGAGAATGTCATATAGTAAATTGATGTTTTGTATTCATGCCTTCCTATTGCACGTGGGGAATGTGATTGGTTGCAGGCTTACATGCACTCCCTATTTAAGATGGCTTCTCATTGTCACAAACCATTTGCCTGATGAAGGTTTAGCACCAAAATGTTGCAAATAAATGTATCATTGCAAGTTAGACAGTGTGCGAGAGTTTGTTTGCAACTTTTGATCCACTCATCTCTCTCCTACGCACCTGTCTCATGAAATAGATGTGGGAAGTGTTCTTCTGTTCTGAAACCTGATTTGGTAAATTACTTGAAACTAGCTAATAGTTACTAAGAACGGCTAGTGTACTCAGTCCTGGACAACAGCTTTTCACTTTACAGTAATTAGTCGACACCATTGTGTAGTTGTTGTATAGTATAACACAATATCATTACTTTAATTTATTGAACAGTTTTCTTCCCACAGTGTAACTTAATTGTTTGGTCACAATAACAACATTTAAAGAATACTATGAACATTTTGGGAATATATGTTTGCTCTCGTTAGATGAAAAGATCACAAATCACTTTCATCTCTGTGCGGTCAGCAGGGAGATTGGTCCAGGTCACCATACTTACTGCAAAGAGGGGGGAACAGCTAGCCTCCGCCAAAACAGGAAAAACATGCCTTTCAATGTGTCATTAGGTTTAAAGCTAACCACTAATACATCCAAGAGTCAGCTGGGTTCTGTTTATCTAAAAGCCCGTGTGCAATCACTGGCCCTGCTGTTATCGGTCAATAAATAGCTCAAATGTGTAAACTACCTGCAAATTAAACAATGTCTTGAATCTTATTTCCACATGTTGAATATACAAGATAAAATATGTAATGTGACAACTTAGACAGAGATGGCAATTGCATTCCCCATGCTTCCAGTGTCATGCTAACATTGAACGCACAGAGATAATATGGATATTGACCTTGTCATCTACTTCCCAGTGAGAAAGTGAATAAGGTAATTTCCTAAGATGTCACAGGAATCCTTTAACAAGAATACTAGGCTCGTCTACCGCCCACTTCCACCCAAAAGTTAAAATTACCGGCTCCCACGAGATTTGCGCTGGGTCTGGCAGGATCCACAGGATTCCAATCCCAATGCAGTCCTCTATCTCATAACATCACCATTAAAGTTCCAAAGAAGTCTTAGGATTCATTCTTTAAACCCTTGGCATTTAGTAAAAAGTTAACAAACACCACACTACAGCAATTTTTTTTAATCTCCTACAAATGTTTCCCGTATTCAACACAAAGATTTCCAAATTGGCAGTCACTCTCTGCCATTTACGCAACCTTACCTCCTCTCTAATTTCAGTTGGAAGCGCTGATACATGAGTCATCCTTTGGAGGTGGTTGAGTTTGGGAATTGTAAGGTGCTGTCTGGTTGGAGTGCAGTTTTAAGATATGAAATTCAGAAGATATGACATCCGCAAGTAAAAACACACTGCTATGTATGTTAAAATGTAAAGCCCGTTACTGTGGCTCCTCAGGTGGGGGATGAAGTGAAATAACTGACAAAAGACTTGTTAATAGTAGCAATCCAAATTCACTTTATAGGCTATATATTGTGCTGTGTGGTCCTATATGCTCTGCTGTACCACTTCCAGTTTGTGCGATGGATAATCTCTGTGTTGTCAATTAAAAACTTGATGTATTTTCTTTCATTTCAGCCAGAATAGTTTATCTTTTCAATACTGAGATGTTAGTCTTATGGAGTGATGGCATGTACTGTGTGTATTGCCAGAATTTGAACTTATGTTGTAATTAAAGCAAAACTTAAATCTCTAATGAGATGAGTAAAAGCAGGAAAAAATATTAATGCAAGCAGTTGTGATTGTTGTCATGCTTTGTGTTTTATGACTTCTTTAGGAAGACACATAATCAGCTGATAACAGCCGACTTTACTGTTTCTGCAGACTTATCATACTAAAGTTGTACAATAGATAACCTTCTGTCAGTTGCAATTAACCATACACCTTCAGATACCTTGAGGTCGTCATGCCATGAAGAAAGTTGCAGGAACTTTACAACAGCTAAATTCTTTCTCAGTCTTCTCCACAGGCTGTTTTCATCAGATATCATCATCAGTGCTTTGACAAAGCTTCCCTCCTTCCAATTAAAATAGTCTGTTAATATTATAGTGATTAATCTCAGATGAAGTCAAGTGTTGGCACTAGTCAGGCTATCGTGAAAATTCCTCCATCACAGTATACATTTTCTGTTTCTCTTGTGCTGTAACTTTTGGTATGCATGAAACATATGTCCCAAATTAATAAAGCCAGGCAGTATAATGAAACCTTTTCACTCTGTCACTGCTTGTCACAGTAGAATTGGCCTCAAACCTATTCTCTCTCCCCTTCTCTCTCTCCTCCTCTTTTTCCTCTCTCTCCCTCCTCTCTCTCTCTGTTCTTTCTGTTTTTGCGCAAGTGTCCCAGTTAAGAAATTGCTTACATCCCACTCAGTCTGGGGCTGGATTGAAATTTCCCATAGGGTATGTACCAATATGCAGAGAGCACACTTCGACAGATGCCATCAGAGAACAAGCATATGAATTACCAGGCAGCCTGCCATCTTTGAGTTCAGACAGAATGGCATTAATACCTGATTAAGATCCAAACAACAACACAACAACAACATGAAAGCCAAAGCAACTGGGAGCAGGTAAAGGTTTCATCATTTATATATTAATGGATTTACTAACAAAGACTCTACTACCCCCTCAAAAGTTAAAATGTCATAGAAGCTGCCAACAATCAAGGGACTTTGGAAAAAAATAAGGGGGGGTGGTAAGAAATCAGATGCCGTCAGCAAATCAAATCCCAATAAATTAAATATTCACCACTGCTGACCATAACTAATTCAGAAGCTATGATATATTCATGACTACAATTAAAGAAAACACGATCCCTTTAATTTTAAATAGCAGTAAATATTGGCATTACCCAATTAAGTCACATTTGACTACCTGCAAATGAACCATAAACACTGAACCTATATTTTTGGGAAGGAACCATAAAAGTTCTATTCAGTCTATAGAAAAAGTATTAGGCACTGTTTTATGGGAAAAGGCTTTATATAATTTTATATGTATTCAGTGCTTGATATATAGAATCTAGAAATGATTGGTATTGTATAAAATGTTTATTTAAATTTCCAAAATCAACTTGAAGTATCACAGCAAAATAAAAGAATTACGTTTACTGGTTCATGTAATTTTGTTTATGTCCTTCAAATTCTACATCAAGATGTTTTTCTGCAAGCCGCATAATGAAATATACAGTATAATTGCATGATCCAAAAAGCTTTTTATATTTTACTGTCCTCACCAGATAGGAACAGCTGCAAAAGGCGTTTATTTAAATACCTGATCTTTCCTTAACCAAGTGGTTTTTGTGCCTAACCCAGACCAAATCTTGACAGCGGTTGTATGAATCATTTTTATGATGGTCATATACATTTTTGAAATGTACTGACGAACAATGTCATCCTTATGATACGGCCAGCAGATATGAAAACACTCATATTTGTTGTTTTGGAAGAGTTGCCAAAGCACATATTTTGTAATTTAGTTTGGAGCACTTATTGGAAAGGAAAGAAGCCTGTAACTAAAGATAGAGCGTGCAGTTCAAGGGAACTAATGTCTCTGTGGTTGAAAAAAATAAAGGATTAGAAACACAAAACCAAGCCATCTCAGAGGATATTCAGTCAGTGCCCTTTGACACTGAAGGTCTCAGGGCCACAGCCAATCAGAGTGTGTCTTTGCATGTTTCTAACTTCCCAAATGTCTCTTTCTTTCACCGTATAGTGTTTAAGCTGAACACTATATTCTACTATTATACTATTATATTCTCATGTGTAAAAAAATAACACAAGTTCTGTTCATAACTGATTACTTTCTACAGCCAACACTTACAAATACAGTCAGACATAAAAGATAAACTTGTTCTGACCCCAAAATCCACAGTCACAGTGTGCACCATCACGAAAAAACTAACTGTTGACTGTTTAAGGTGCCTTTAAGGTACCTGAAAAAGTGCCCAGGGACAACTGTGAATTTTGAAATGTATTCTATTGTCAATGGGCCAAATCTAGGTTTATCTATTGTTTGTTCAATTAATTCAGGGGAGTATTGTCCATTACGAACAGCGTACGGATTTCTGCATGGCAAGAGTAGTTGCATATACATTTCTTAATTGAGTGGTTTACCCCTTTAAGCAGCTGCTGTTTCAGCTCTTTGGCACTGGGAAAGACAGACCATGGTGACTTTGATAGCTCTCTTCCTGCTCTTAGCACGCATCATGATAAATGGTCCATTTTGGAATCCATAATGGACATTGATGTAGAAGCACTCTTCTCTCTTGGCATTGAACTGTCTCCTTCCGTCATGCAGCAATTTAGTCATCATGCAGGGCACTGTCTGTTTGGGTTGTGTTGTTTTTGTTTTTTTTGTTTGTCTGCTTTGTGTTTTGCACGAAAAGAAAACCGATTTATCAGATTTTCCAGGTTTTAATCTCAACATTCCTAAATCTGGCAACTTAATTGATTTAACCACCTTTTCTTCACCTTATCATTAACCAAACAGTGATTATCCACCTTTATTATTATTTACACTGGGCGCTACAACAATAAGGCTTGGAGAATCATTAAGGATACCAACCACCTGGATAATGGCCTTTTCTCCCTGCTGTGGTTAGGAAGAAAGTACCGGATACACCAGGCCAGCACTGAGAAGCTCAGGAAGAGCTTCTACCCTCAGGCCACTAAGGTCCTAAATGAGGTCACTGCCTAAGACTGCCCACCCCCCCCCCACCCTCCCATAATCATACACATATATTTATTACTATTTCTTCTATTTAAACTCTTCTTAATGCACAAATTGTAGGAACTGATGGGATTATATTTCACTGTGATTGTACCTAATATGATTGCATGTGACAAATAAACTTGATTGATTGATTGATTGATTTTCTAGCTAAAATAAAAGCTTAATTGCTTTATGTAACAAGAGTAAGAAAGCGTGATGTAGTTTGCCAACCCACATGGTCTGAAAGAGGTAACGGCAGGCTGAGTCCCCCCCCCCCACCACCTTTCAAATGAAAGAAACATAACATCTCAACATGGACACTGACTTCCTCGTACCTTCCTCCCTTCAATCTAATCTATGTTGCCTTTTCGTGTGAGGAAACAGTTGCATGTAATGTATATGAGACATAATGTGACTCCGAGAGGGATTGAGAGAAGGTAGGAGGGATTTAAGGAAAGGGGCAGATTGGAGGGGCGTCGGGCTCCCAGATGCCCCTGCCCCTGTGTGTATGCGTGTGTGTGTGTGTGTGTGTGTGCTGCTGTGCCTTGGAGATGGCTGTCAGCAGGCGGTGCTTCTGAGAGAGAGGAGAGAGGGGGGTGATGTTTCCAAAGGGGGCCCAGTCTGTTACCAAAGGGAGGTGGAGATTTACTATCCCACCCAGTCAAAGTGTCTCACTGGTGCTCTGACACACACACACACACACACACACACACACACACTCACATACACATGCAGAGATACACAAAACCTCACACACACACACACACACTCACTCAGACATACTGCAAACTCTCCACAGGAAACTCTGAGCCATAATGCGAAGGCACCTCAGAGCAGACGGGTGCATTGCTCAAACCAAGTGGGATACGCTGCGGCTTTGATAGTGCGTTAATTACTCATGTGATGTGATACAGATGTCTGGGGGCTTCAGCCGAAAGTTTGCCTGACGGTTTCCAAGGGGGCCAGGCAGACATTTTAGAAGCGGTAGGTGAAAACCAAACGTATTTATTATTTATGGATAGATCAGTTTGCGTGCTGTCACAGATCCCAGCAGTGTCATGCTGATGCTAAACTGTGATGCTACTTGAAGGGCTGGCTGCTAAATAGTTCTTTGTGTACTTGGTGACAGCTGGGACTTTGAACAGGAAGAACTCTGGGCTATAAGAGTTGCCTGTACTGTGACATGATGAAAAGGGCTTCACTATCGATCTGACAGTTTGAAACTTTATCTGCTCTTTACCAGGAGTTTTGTGAAGTGGATTACTCTGATTTTGGCCAGAAAGTTTGTTGTTTTTCTTATTAGGAGGTGAAAATATCTATAAATTCATTACAAGAAACTGAGCATATTCATACACTAAGAGGCAAAGGCATCAGTGCGTATTTGTTTAGTGGATTAGGTTCTTCATCTGATTTTCATTTTAACCTTCATTCTTGCATTGCACAGTTGACTGGAAACCAGTCCTGCAGCAATTCTTTCATGTTAAAAAAAAGAAGCTTTTTGTTTCGTAACCACATGTTTAAACCTTTCTAAATTAGAAACAGAGGAAGAATGCAAAACTAGGGAAATCATTCACTTGCAAACCCACGCAAGTGGCTCATTGTCAAAACAGCACATCAAGCCTCACAGTGCAGCGGCAGCATTATTGACACGAAGACATAGCCGACTGCACCATCTTCCAAAAACGAGCCAAAGAGATGCCCAACGCGCTCTGCTGATGCCTCGTCCTTATTGTCTGACTGTAACTAATCTTGGCATCTCCCATCTGTGCCCCATTGGCAAAGCCTTTTTGAAGTCTTAAAGAAGTTGTAAAAACTTCCTCACAGCTTTTGAACAGTGGGACAGTAATGCTGTCAAACTTTCTTGTATCTGACGGAAAATATTCCACTTTGTTTACATTTTAAGTGGAGGCAAAATGCAGACACAGTGGGTGAAGTTACAGATTTTTTTTTCCAAAGTGCGTTGTCTGAAAAAAAATAACCAAATTTTCCTCTCCCTATTTGTTTTCTTTTCTCACCAGCAATATACCGGGACTGTCTTTCAATCAGTGAAATCAAAGCACTGAATGTGTTCTATAATGGGCACCCCAGCTGTGCATATGTTGGTGCTAATGGTCTGTATGGCGTCCAGAGGAATGTGCCAGATAAACAGAGCTGAAGCAGAAGAGGACTCTCTCCCGGGCTTTCTCGTCCACTCCACCCTCCAGTCTCCAGGATTCTACAGCACCATCAGTCCCAGCACGGGGCCCAGCCTCCACCTGGGGGCCCCAGGGGCTGCCGCACAAGCCGTGGGATCTGGCTCTTCAAATGAATCTGTCATAAAGACGCCAGTAAAACATCCAATGTGCCTTGTAACTACCTCTATTAGTGCCTATTTCAAATACATCAACACCATAATATCCATTACTGTGTTTGTGGTGGGCCTGGTCGGCAACGCCACCCTGCTGAGGATTATATACCAGCACAAGTGCATGAGGAACGGGCCCAATGCTCTCATTGCCAGTCTGGCACTCGGGGACCTTATCTACATAACCATTGATATACCCATCAATGTATACAAGGTACAGTTTTCCTGATGTTGCACTGATCTGACTGCGTTGATGCATGTTTAAACAAAGTCTTAACTTTATTTTACACAGCCAAGCTGCTCAGTAACAGGTCTGATATGATGAAACACAGCAACAATGGAGGTGATACGCAGAGATAAAGTGGGATATTACAGACGGGAAATGGGGGGGAAGTGGGAAGGGGTGTAAGAGAGTGTGCAAATAGACTGGAAAGTGCAATCAGCTGGACGCCGTTATCTTCCTGGTGCGGGCAGATTAGTGATGAGAGGAGTAGGGATATAGCTTGCTTAAATAAACACAAGAATTATGCTGTAGTCACACATGCCAGTGGCCTTGTGCTGACCTGGGACATTAGTCACTGACCCTTATCTAGAGGCTTTATTTTCAAAAAAATACTCAGTGCTACTCAAGTGAGATAAATCACTTGAGTAGCACTGAGAATTTTCAACTAAATTCTTCATCAATGTCCCATCCACAAATTTTAAACCAAATAAGTGAGAGGAATTCTTCTCAGCTGATCAGAATTAAAAAATATCACTTATACTTTTAATTCAGTGTTTGCAAACATTACTGATGTAAAAAAACCTCCAACAACATCAGGAAACATTAATAATATACTGTATAGTAGTTGTCTAATGATAATCACTGTACTCATCAATCAATCTGAATTACTTGTTTCAGTTTTGTGTTTTGGTGACCCTTTTGTTTACTGTAGGACTACAGAATATGCCTTTAATTATAAAGCATTTAATGATGATAAATTATGATTAAAAGGCTCCTGTCTTGGGATGATTCACACTGGTAAAACGTGTCATGCTTAGTACAATAATCAAAAATAATGGAAAAATGAAGTGATCAGTCAACCTGATCTTTTGAGAACATCGTGCAAGAGAAAAATGAGAAAGCCACCTGGTTAGAATTAACTTTGAGACTTTGAGGGCATGGTGACTTTTCAGTCCTAGCAACACATGTGCAGAAAGGAAACAATAATCTTACTGGGGGAACAGTTTATGCGCAAAGAGAGAGCCACGTTCTTGATGTTGGAACCACGTGAAGGCCCCTGTTCACTTCCTCGAAGCTATGACAGTGTTTCCAAAAATAATCAGCTACTTATACACTAAAAACAGTGACGTGGACTCCTTTTCCTCTCTCCTGCTCTTCTGAGCTCCTGGGAAACTTAAACTACACAAGTAAACAATAGAGGGCCAGGAAGCAGCATGAAGTTCTTCCTTTGGTTACAGCTTTGAGAAACTTGTTCAACACAGGTTATATCCTACTGAAAGAAGAGTGCCAAGACCACTGTGGTGGAAAAACAAAAGGTCTCCACTCACGTGATCTTGACTAATTTTCTAAAAGGAAGTAATATCTGAAGAAGTAGTGGAAGTGGCTGTTAGTGGGTTGTTTTTAAATTTTAGCTGTAAGTTCTGAGATGCAGGAGATGTGAAAGTTTAGCAAGCATTGTGTAAACTTTTATCAGCTGATGAGCTCCATATGCTTCATGTCGGACTAAACCCACGCTGACGTTAAGATGACGTTGAGAGGTCTTTGATGTGCCTCGATCTGCAGCGAAATTGCCTTAAATAGGTCTAAACGATGGTCAGCGTGCATTCGGTAACAAAAATGAGATTAATAGTCAGCTCCCTAAAGACTCGTAAAGACTAATTACCTCATTAAAATCATTTACTCTGCGCTGATGCCTCGGCTAAGCCAGACAGTGATTTCATGATAAAGTTTTATTAAAATAGATGTGATGAATGTTTAACAATGAATCTTGTTACAAATGTGATTTAATTCCTTTGAGATATACGTGTTGATGTGACAATTATGTGTTTTTTTCCACCAGCTCCTGGTGTCACGCTGGCCATGTGACGACAGTACTTTTGGCCTGTGTCTGTGTAAGCTGGTTCCCTTCCTGCAGAAAGCCTCTGTGGGCATCACAGTCCTCAACCTGTGTGCCCTTAGTGTAGACAGGTCAGTGCCGTCACACTCCAAACTGCTTTAATGTGTTTGAGCAAAGAAATCTTGCTTTGTGTATTCTAAAAAAAAAAAATACATGCGTAACCTCCTACACATCATAAGTGTTTCTCATTCTCACGTATCATGTTTTTGTTTTTACCATTCCACAGAGACATAAACTAAACAAAACAACAGCTATCCACTAAAGTTACATGGTCTTGTAAAGCCAGCACCTTGTTTGTGCAGGAGCACAATGTTCAGATATTTTGTTTTCCATTGTTGGGAAAGCAGATACTATTACATAAAACTTTAAAGAGGCAGTCAAACTGTTGGAAAGCAAATCAGAAAATGTGATTGTTATGCCTTAGAGCCTTGTGAGTTCATCCATCCAGAGCATTGTTTTTAGACTTCGACTCATTTGATACAAATTCTTCTCATCTAATTTAAGTCATTATGAGATGTTGAGATTAATTTACACACAAAGATATGAATGTTTTGATTTAATTTCCATGTAATGACAGAAAAACTGAAATGATCACTTTCAGGAATCAGTACTAATTGTGTATTCCCGCTAGGAAAGTTATTTATTGTATGTTATTGCTTCAGTGTGCAGAACATGTGTGGTGAGATGTTTTCAAGATGCTCTTTACTTCTTTAATGAAATGATTTTATATAAAACATTAAGTATATAAAATACACACTGTAAATTATATATATGATTTTAGTATTAAAAACTCTACCTTGATAGTGGTATAGAGTACACTGACAGGTTCATTTCCTGTAATAGAAATTCCCTGATGAGTAAATAATGATCATGAAGTGCTTCTGAAGCTCAGTGCCACCTCACTCTGTGCACAAAGACACAACTTTGGAGATAAGAAGCTCGCCTGCCTTCTCTGAATGGGCTTCAAGGTTCGACTAGGTTCGACTAGACATATTTAAGGACCTTTATTATGAGAAAAAGACAGGCTGCAGTGCTGTACAGTTTTGCTCAAGAGCAGATGCTCTCCATTTGTTTTCAGGAAATGTGTAGCATATCTTTGTGTGTGTTTTGCATTATGAAAGTACTCAAGTCTCTTTTGTATCTTTTCAATGTTGGAGGAAGAGAAAAAGGTGGATACATTACCACTTACTAAAATATAAATGTCGCCATGTTGTTCAACAGAGAAATTCAAATGTGTCATGAAAAATATATTGTTTTTGCCATAAAATCTTGATGCAGGATTTTACTAAAACATTTCGACAAGTGGTTTCCATTAATGAAACAAACAAGCAAACAAGTATTCAGTGCATAGGAAACACAAGCCAACAGACAGACCTCTCTGCCAACATGGGCCAGTCTGTTTGGAGCCTTCACAAAAATATAAATATTAGATATTTAAAATAAACAATTGATCATCTCTCTTCATTAATTCTTAACATTTTGATATTCTTTGCTGAGTGAGCAGTTTGTTGTATTTGGTGTGCTGCCATGCATAAAGAAAATGTTGTGAGCTTTGTCAGTCTGGAGAGAAAAAGAAAATGATGACTTTACCGATTTCTGTTGAAAGCAACTGAACTGCTGCAGCTCTATTTCAGTCATAAATAAATTGACATTACATGGTAATTGTGTTATATTCCTTCTATATTAATAGCTTCTAATTTCAGTTCTGTGTATCATTCAAGATCATTTATCATACATTTAATCGCTCCTGATTCAGCAACTCATGATCCTCCAATTACATTAATCAAATCTAATCAAGTTAATGTCTACTCTGTCTGTTATGACTTGACGTTGTGTCTGTCTATGCTACAGGTACAGAGCTGTTGCATCCTGGAGCAGAGTGCAGGGAGTTGGCATCCCTTTGTTTACAGTCGTTGAAATCGTGTCCATTTGGGTGCTGTCGCTCTTCCTGGCAGTACCAGAGGCTGTCGGCTTCGACATTGTCACCTTCAACTACAGAAACAAATCCATGCGCACATGCATGCTTAACCCCAAGTCTGACTTCATGCGGGTACGCTTTCATCCTTCTCTTATCATTTTTTGGATAAGAAAATTGCAGATAAGTGCTTCTGTGTCACATAGTTTTCAGGCCAAAATGTGCTGTGTAGTACATTGTGTCAAGGCACTGGGACGGAAAAGTGGTTGAAATTTGCAATAAAGAGACAAAACATTACTGGACTCATGAGATAAAAACCGCATCTGCATGAGAACTACTTAAAGTGAAAGTGCAAGTTCAGCTTATTATTTCCATCATCTTAAAAGCAAAAGCATCGTTTGTTTGGAGAAAGGGAGTAGTTTTAATGGCCAGTTGGCACGCTGATGTGCTATTTTGGTTATAGGGGCATGTATTTTTAGAGCAGCAATACAACAGTAAAGTCAATCACCTACAACAGTTCCTGCTTGGGCAATAAATAATACATTAATATAAGAAAAAGAGAGTGAAACCCAGTGATACTTAAGGTTGTGCCACTCCAACAAATTTACCTTTCGTGCCAGGAGATGAGTATTTGATACGAAAAAGATTTGGAGTGGAGTATCACTTCAAAAAAAATAAATCCAGTCTACTTACTCGCCAAGACACAGTCTTAACTGGTGATTGTTGGCTTTTTTCACATCCTTGGAGCACATAATTGATTGCAGGCCAAGTGCAATTACTGAGGCCTGAAATGTGGCGCCTCAAGCTGAGCCACATGTGCGTATCTATTCCATATGCACAAAACTGGAGTAATCTCTCTCAAATATAAGCAACACCATGCTTAAGTCAGCCTTTCCAGCAGCTTTATTAGGTCTATATAATGGCAATGAAACACCATAGCACATTTTCTCACCCAAACTACTTTTTCTGTCTTTTTTCTGCACATATGGACAAACTTTTGAGTGGATCTGTAAACTTCAAATGCTTGTTTTTGATTTTCACGGACATTGTGTAATAAGAGTCAGACAGGTTTGCGTGATTTCGAAATTGTGGATGTGTTTAAAGAGCATACTTGCAATGTTCTTTATAACCACAGACAGCCAGATGTCCTTATTACACGCAACATAATTAGAGGTGGTTTGTTTTCAGACTTGCTACAATAGAGCACACATGTAGCACTCACATGGACTTCATTGGCATCGGAGTACAGGGGTAGTCTGGTGGAGATTTTAGAGGCTGGGTCAGGTTCAGTTACATAAGCATAGATTCTTATTACTAGGATCATACCAAATCAAATGAAATCTACTTCTGTAATCCAATATCACATTTAGAACTTTAAAGCCTAAATTAATTTGCCAAATTTTAAGATGAGAGATTCTCCCTCCTGAGATAGCTGGGGGGGGGGGGGGGGGGGGGGGGGGGGGGCAGTGCTTCACATTGTTCTGAATCAAAGCAGGGCCAGGAAGGTGGGAGCGTAATTGGAGGATGTGTGTGGGGAACATCATCAGAGCAGCCAGATTGGTGGAGTAGGGGGCAGGGTTACTTGAAAAAACTCTTCAGACTCTTAACTACTAAGCCACATTTTAATTAATGCATTCGTTAAGTTTAAAAGTAACTGGCTGTACATGTGTGCATGTTTTTTTCTATAGTTCTACAGGGAAGCAAAGGACTGGTGGCTGTTTGGCTTCTACTTTTGTGTACCACTGATCTGCACCGCTGTCTTCTACACTCTGATGACCTGCGAAATGCTCAACCACAGGAACGGCAGCCTGCGGATAGCCCTCAGTGAGCACCTCAAACAGGTTGGACAATACTTCTAAACAATAACACAATAATAAGCCCTTAACACTTATGAAACTACATTATGTTAGATGTTTATTTCACTAAAAGAACATGAACATTTGTGATGCGAATTTATTATTACACAATGTTTTGATGGTGTAAAAATGAATTCATACTGTCTTTCAAAAGTGTGTCTTCCATGGTTTTAACCTCTAACCTTCCATTAAACAAACTCTAATTAAATTAAACTCTCCTCTAATGGTGGTATGAAATCTGTTGTTTCTCTCTGCAGAGGAGGGAGGTGGCCAAAGCGGTCTTCTGTCTGGTCCTCATCTTTGCCCTCTGCTGGTTCCCTCTGCACCTCAGCAGGATCCTTAAGAAGACGGTTTACCAGTCGAATGATGAGACGCGCTGTGAGCTGTTCAAGTGAGTTACTGGTGGTCACAAATGTTACTCAAAGAGGCTAGATTAGGATCTCACCTGTTTCTCTGTGGGTTGAGAAAGTATCAGTTCCAATGCCACACTCAAAAAACATTCCTAAAATGCATACAGGTCAATATGACAAATGTGTTTCTTTAATTTTGAAAAAAAGCATTTTCACCTGGCAGAAACCAGGCTGATGTTGCCATAATTAAGTGTTTACTTTTACTGCACATGCTGCTGAAACTGCATCCAAAGTTTAAATTACCACTGGTCTATTTAAAATTATTACAATAAGTTTTTCTTCTATTTTCAGTTTCCTTTTGGTCCTGGACTACCTTAGTATCAACCTTGCAACAATCAACTCCTGCATAAACCCCATTATCCTCTACTTTGTCAGCAAGAAGTTCAAGAACTGCTTCAAGGTATAGTTCTTCCCTACAACAGATGGCTATAAATCAATGTAACATACTCGCACGCTCACTTTTTTATGTCTCACATACACACACAAACACACACTCTTCTGATTTAGTCTGGCCAGTAAAGCAAATAGTGAACTTAGGCTTTTGTTCATGACTCACAGGCTGTGATGGCAATGACATTCCATGAGCAACATGTAAAAGCAGCCTGGTGATTTATGTATTCATTTTGTTGGCTGAGGTCACACACACTGCAAATGTCTGTCAAAGGAACCTGGGCTGGAGACAAACCATGTCTCGAGTTTGCACGTTAAAGAAGTTCTGGGAGGGGTGGGGGAGGAACAAACGAGAAGATAGCTGCACGTACGGGAAAACCTTTTGGTGAACTGCTGTGTTAAAATGTTCTCTTTCCTCTCTTCACATGTTCTTCAAGTCGTGTTTGTGTTGTTGGTGCTACTCCGACAACCAGCTGAGCAGCATCGGACCCATGAATGGTACCAGTATCCAGTGTAAAAGCCCCGAGCCCAACAACCACCACACTGACCGCAGCATCAGAAAAGACAGCGACTGATCACTCACCTGAGGAGGATTTTTAAGCTCTTTAAATATAACCAGCAAGCTTCTAAAATGCAACCACTGATCACCACTAAATATTTACATAAAAAGCAGACAATAAATACACATCCTTAGGACCACTGAAGCCACACCGTGAGCCTGGCAGGAATGGCATAGGAACTGGACTTAAAAGGAACAGACAATGGATTTGGTACTCTGAAGTTGCCCGCGCCTCCCAGTGGGCCAAACTTCCTGAAACAAACTCCTTGTGTTCCCACACCCACGGACAGTGACGCTGTAGCATGAGAGAAAAAAGGGGCAGAGCGGAATAAAGAGGAGGAGGACCCTTTGACAGGATGCAGCTGAACGGTGACTATAAATTACTTTCAATTAGTATCCAAGCCAGCTATTCCTGTAAAGGGCAGCACTTCTGGGAAGGATGCACAAAGTTACAGGAAGGAAAAAGCAGACTGCTCGCTGTCAGAGGGAATGATGTGAGATGAGTATACGCCGTCCCCTGGAGTTTGCTACTCTGTGACGGTGGAAAACAGGAAAGCATGTTACTGACTCGAGCATCAATTAATTTTCCATTAAACATGCGAGTGTCTGTACAGTGTATTTTACTCACACTCATTATTCATCGAGCTACTTTGTGGCATAATTAGAAGAATGTTTTGAAGTTAAGTTGCTTGATGTTTGGCTCTTCTGCCCAACAAAAACTTTTTCTGGTATATGTGTGTAAAACAGGTAAAATGCCTTTTAACAAAAAGATTCATCCTTAGGTTTGATATAATAACCTTTTCTGCTTGATGTTAACATGAACCACTAAACTTCCCGTTAGTATTCCTAAAATGAAAGATTTCACAACATGTCCACGGTCAGAATATGCCAAAATAAACTGGCACGTTATCAAGTACAGGGTTGTAGTTTTTAGACAGGATAAGGTACAACTCTGTGTTTTCATAGCACATGTCAAGCAAATGATAAATATGAAGTAATGCATTATGACAGGTCTGATATCACCACTGATCCAAAAGTGGACAGGAATGAGCTTTTTTTTCTTCAACACTGTGAATTTTGCCAACATAATCAACAATTATTGTGACATTTATGCTTGTATAACCCATGGAATATATATGTGTAGTGTCCACTTTTATAAAGTGTTTTATTTTGCAGTAATAATAAGTATTTTACTCAGACTACATTACCTGTGTAATGACAGAGGTAGAAGGGTTTTTGAGTGATAGCAGACACTCCACATGGATATAGATGTAGTAGTATGGATAAAGTAAAGAAGGAATAGTTAGACATTTTGAGAAATATACTTATTTGCTTTCTTGCCACAAGTGAGATGAGAGGATCGATGCCACTCTCATATCTGTCCCTACCTACCTCTAAAGCTCACAAAATCAAAGTGTAAAAATTACAAGTTGTAGTTTTTTCCAGTTTGCTTCTGGCTGTAGCTAACTAGCTAAAATCACAAATGAGAGTGAGTGAGCTTTAGAGGTGCTGACAGACGGATTTTATTACCTTCGGACCAAGCGGCAACTACCACAGCTTTAGGCTGAAGCCAGTGTGGAAGTACCTTAAAGTGCTATACCACTGACAGATGCTAGATGCTGGTTCCAACTGACTCCCATTCAAAAAGCGTCAACTTCTCTAGAAATATTAACTCAATCGTTTTTTCAATGACTCATGATGGTCGCAATCACTAAATTCAGACGCTTTAATAAGTGTGCTGGTGGTCATTTTGGAAATGATTGCTCCATTAATAAGATTTCAAGACTTATAGTAGGCTATAATGACTGCCGTGTGAGCGTTGATTGACAGATGTGGTTGACAGTTGGTTCACCTGCTGCTCTCCCCGGCTCTGGGACTCACACTGAATTGAACTATTGTCACAATATTTCTGTAAGTTTAATGTTACTTAACCTGCCCCTTTTAGCACAATTTAGCTAAAGTAGTGTTCGCGGCCACAGTAAGCTATAGCGTTCGCTTCAGTCCGAGGTAGCGGGGCGTCATTCCATAGTGTAAAAGGCATATTATTCTTATTTGGAAGGTCCTGGCTCCAAATGGAAAAGCTTGGGCTTCAAACCAGCTCCAATGCAAACCAGTGGGTGACGTCACACCTTGCTACGTCCATCTTTATATGCAGTCTATGCTTCCGACAGAGTCAGGCTAGCTTTTTCCTACTATTTCCAGTCTTGATGCTAAGCTAAGATAAGCGGCTGATGGCTGTAGCTTCATATCTAACGGACATGAAAGTCGCATTAATCTTTTTATTTGTCTCTCGGCACGACAGCGACTAAGCATATTTCTCAAAATGTCGAACTCTTCCTTTAATGTGGAAATCATACTCAGCTATCAAAGAACTATAATGCCTTATAGTATTTGATATGTGAATACATGTAAACCTGTGTGTGTTTGAATGTGTTAGCATGTGTGTGTGTGTGAGTGATGTGTGTATACTTAGTTGCACTTCTTTAGTTGGAGTGTTTTGCACACTGTGTACAGAAAAATAGGCTATATCTGTACAGTATTATTTTACCACTATCCATCGAAGCCATTCATAATAATCTGTAGAAAAATGGAATTTATATATGTTCTCATTGATTCGACACGTTAACCTCATGTTAGTTCTGCTGCTTATACCAATAAATTCATTTCCATCTCCAGTATAAGGAACAAAGTGGTTTATTTCACCATCATACTAATATTGGTTTCTCCGGACGCTAAGGGGGCCCCTTCTGTTTTTCATCTGCGTCTGTGAGAAAGAGGCGTCTGGGAGTGATTTGAAGCACACTGTGACCTGCTTGGCAACTGAGCCCTAAGGGTTGCTAATGTCAGTGGAGAGGATGTGAACAGCTTGGACGGTGGGAATTTGATACATATAACTCACTTGTCATGTTTGTTGCCAAAAGAGGATCAAGGACAGCAAAGACTGAGTCATATTTTTGCTTACATGGGGCAGGATTGCGTGTATTTTCTTCATAAACAATGCCATAATGTCAGTGAAAGAGTCACAAGAAGTTGCTGAAAACTGAAAAGCATTAATGCAAGTGATAGCGATGCATTTCAACAAATGTTTCTTTGTTACAATAACAAGCTGTTTGTCTGAAAGGATTGAATAAATTAGTTGCATCAAGACTGAGTCCGTGGTAACCAAAAGTCTCATTAACCCAGGATTATACTCTCTATCCCTCTCAAAAGGAGACAGTTACCAGAACCATGCAATCCCATACACAAAGTTGAAAGGCACCCAAGACCAACAGAACACTGTAGCAGCCTCGGCTTTATCGGACGTTGGCCTGCTATTTGTTTCAGCGGGTTAGTGATAAGTCAGAGCTAGGTCATAAACTTTATGAAACTGGTTCATATTCCTAATATGAAATCATGTCACTATCAGTTTCCAGCAACTCCAAAGAAACACTGAATTCCTGAAAACTTTGGTTTCACTAACATGTTGTAGTTCCACGAAGCAGAGAGTAAAAAAGCCAACCAAAAAATAATAATATTACAATGTAACATATTTGTGCATTTCTGGGAAGTGAAAGTGAGAAATAAAGAAGGGAGAAAAAAATGTGTGTGTGTATGTTTGTGTGTATGTTTGTGTGTGTGTGTGTACGCGTGTCTATGTGTGTGAGAAAGAGGGAGGAAAAGTGAAACAGAGCAGTTTTAGGCTTGTGGAATTTGGTGGGAACCTTGGTTCTTGCCAGCAGTGATTTGAATAAAGCTCAAAAACAAATAATAGAAGATCTCAAAGGTCCAAAGTGCTTCTCCATGCAGAGCCTTTTCAGATTTGTTTGTTGATACAATAAATATGTTCAAGACCAATCAGTGTTCGTGGCAAAGACAATGGAGGGCACATTTACACGGCATTCAAAAAGAGAAAGAAAAAGTTAAATTGAAGCTTTCTGTTGTTATTAATTCTCAACGTGCATGTCCATTACTTTTTTTTTTTTTTAAAGGGAATAGCGACTGAGAAAGGAAAATGCAAGCACACAACATGCATGCCTTTTAAACTAAACACTTTTAAACTAAACATTAAAAATGTTTAATTTAAAAAGGTTATTTTACTTAATCTTTTAACGTTTTCATTTTTTAGTGTATTTCTAATGCACAGAGGATATTTTACAAGCTCCTTGTGGTGGTCTTTTGTATTTCAAAATAGAGAATTACATGAAAAATACAATGTAATACACAATTCACAAAATTACTGACATTGTCTTACCACAAAATCAAATAATCATCAATTATATAATCAGCTTTAATCACAACAGGAAAAATAAATGGATTAATCAAAAATAAAATAATTTGTTGCTACCTCAGGAATAAATATATTTCTTCAGACTATATGATTCTGATTCATAGCAAGTGTATATCAACTGACTTGATAGGCCTAGGCATTCCTAGGCCCAGCTGCTATTGTAGCGTAGAGAAACCGTACACAATGCACAATGAGTGTGAGAGGAAAAGGGGGATTGATAGGGGGCCCGACAGCTCCTTTTTACCCTGGGGCCTTCTAGCAGGTTAATCCATCCCTGAGTGTCACCCAGTGTGACTCTGTGAAGCTTTGACTTGTAATTTTGTCATGACTTGTACTTATAAAGACTCAAAGCAACACTACAACTGTTGTTCTCATATAACGACTCTTCATGCTATATGACTTAGGAAAGCTTCTTCTACTCCATCCTACTTTACTTATGTTGTTGTTCAGGAACAGAAGAACTGAAGTGAACACCCTCAGTCAGTCTGAACATTTCCTGACACAAAGGCCTATGGCAGACGTATTAAGATAAATAAGTAATTGTCAAACAATTGCAGACTTGTGTATTCCTCTGACAAAGGAGGTGCACTTTGGCTCATACATTTTATCTCAGGAATCAGACAGTATGTTTCCTCCTTTGTTGTGCATTGATTATTATTATTCCTCAAACCTATCCATTCTGTGTGTTTTCTGCAAAGCACATACTGTATGCGTCACCTCACCCTACAGTTATGGCTATGATACAGTGTGATGGACGCCACTTCCTTTATGCTAAACTATGTTTTGGGTCTGATGAAACAAAGCATATGTTTATCTACCCTGCCCTTACATGGCTGTACCCTGTATGCCACTTTGCATGGCAATCCCTCCAAGCGATCCACCATGGCACTCGCTTGCATGACTTGTGGCGAAGACTATTTCTAATTCATAAAAGCCAAAAGGATCAATTCAAAATTTATGAACAATCTGTCCTGCAACAACCAGTGATTTCTGTGGCTGTGGGGCAGTGGAGACATGGTGCAACAGAAAGGAAAGTTCTGCCTCCCCTCATTTACAGGAAGACACACATACACTAATATACTCATGCACGCGCACATACATGCACACAAGGGCCAAAAGGTAAGAAGGAGCTTGTGATTGGTGGTTTGAATTACTTTTGGTCATGCTGGATTTAGATTAAACAAAAATAACCTTGAAAAACATGGCAAATTGCTAATGGAGTTCTGCATTTCTGAGATAAATAGACTTCTGAAGGGAGTGAACGATGGATGATAGTTCTTTTGCTTTTGGCATTTTATGTAAAATATCATTACAACTTCTTGTCAAACTAAAACCAGGGACCAGAATATCAGAATATTTTGTGTAAAATTAACATCACTTACACCATTAACATCAATTTACTGACATATTGGAATGATATGGTCCTTCTTGATTTTGTATATCATGCAAACAGTGTCTTGCCTTCTGTTTGTGCCTTTTTTTGCACAAAGGCATTTTGACATGTCACAGTAGGAAAAGCCCACATGAAAATGTTATGTGTTATGTATTACTGGGACACCTGAATTCAATGGAGCCATCATTAATGTTATTTGTAACACGTGTGCTTTTCCTACTATGACAAGTCAAAATGTTTGCTGTGAAGCCTTTTATGGATGCACTTTTATTGACTTTACACTTTTAAATAATTGGTATGATTGGTAGTTTAATCCACAACTTCAACATATGACACACACATTGTTAGGTTTAGTTTTATTGAATTAATTGTAGGTTTAATTGGAAAAAGGTTTGACTGATTAAAATTAATATTAATTGTTAATATTCACACAACAGATGCTGCACAATATTAGTCCAGAAATGCTGATCTTAGCCTTGGCCTTAGAAAGCTCCATCTGGCCTAACAAAACTAAATGTACAATCGGAAAGAGAAGCAAAACCATCACATTTACTCATCTGATATCTTGTAGTTTAGTCCAAAATTGTCAATGTTTATATATAATTATTATCATATATACATTATTTTAAATACCAAAAGGAAAAATCTTTTTGTTGTAACTTTTTTTTCATCTTTATAGGGCGAAACTTTTTCTTTTAATACTGTTTATATTTCAAACAGCATTTTAGTGCCATTAGTGAGCGAACAATTGCACAAATAGACCAAACGAAATGCACTTTCACGAAGATTTGGACAGCCTAAATATGATCTATAAACACTTGAAGATGACACACATGAAGAGACCTGTGAATACAGGGACATGTCTGAATTGTGCTGTTTTAAAACACCTCCTCCAAAAACAAACAAGAGTTTTGGAACATATTCGCTGAAAAAAAGATACCACATCATTTTCACTTCTGGTTTTCAGGTAATTGTTAATTCACATTGCCATCTGGTGGCGAAAGCACAGATCACGTAGTTAAGAAGGATGCAGGGCAACCAGACTATCCACAAGTAACGTCAGATTACGGAAGCAAACTCTCTCCATTGATTGGCCAGTTGCTTCAATGCCACCAATCAGATTCTAGATTGTAGGCGGGACTAGCCAACAGCAGGAAATACACAGTTAACTGCAATTACTTCTTTGGAAAGTTTTGAGCTACCAACGAATGCAAACCATCTATAAAGACTTTTAAGTGTGCATTTATCTAGACTATCTATTTTATATCAGTATAGAGTTATACTTCATTGCGTTTAATCAGATAATTTCCGCAGCTGAGACAGCATGGATCATCTGTGTTGTTTACATGGTGAAAGAGCTGACAAGCTAACGTTAGCCTAGCAACTTAGCTTGCTAACATCGAGTCATATGAGCTGATAATTATCCCGCAGCTTTGCCCTCATGAATGAAACTCGACATTGGTGAAGGATATAACTGACATGTGGACCAGCGAGGGCTTGTCTTAGGTCGCAGTGAGCTGTAGGACGTGTAACAATGCGAAGCTAACGTTTAATGTGTCGAGCGTCAGAAACGTTTAGACGAGTTGAACTGTTTACTCACTGAATCTGCGTCCAGTTTGAGAGGCCTTTACAGCGGCTTCATGTCAAGATGCCTTGTTCCTGTGGGAACTGGAGAAGATGGATTCGTCCGCTGGTCGTTGTGTTATATATCTTGTTATTAATAGTCGTCCTGCCTTTGTGCATCTGGGAACTACAGAAGTCAGAGGTCAGTTCTCACAATCGACGGCTTTGATTGACATGTTGCTTAGTCAAGTTTCTGGGTGCTCTGTTGGTTTTACACTGTGAAGGAATGTAACTGAGAACATTTACCCAAGAACTGTAAATAAAGGGCAAGTATGTCGTAAAACAACAGTCAGCTGCACAAATTAACTATTAAATAGGTTTTTCTTTCCATAATCATTCCTCCTGTTCATAGATCCCTTCACAATGCACTCACAATGTAAGTGATGAGGGCCAAAATCCACAAGCCTTAAAATATATTTCAAAGTTTATCTAAAGCTCATCTGAAGCTTCAGTGTGCAAATTAGTCAAATCAAGTAGATATCTTTCAACGTTACAGTGTTTTTAGTGCCCAAGTCCCTCTTTTTGTTACTAAACTTCCACCGCAGCTCAACAGGGAAACACAAAGAGGGAATTTGATGCTAAAAAGACTGTAAATGTGACAGATATCCACTTGATATGATTAACTCAGACTGCTGAAGCCTCACATAAGCTTCAGATAAACTTTTAAATGCATTTTTGCACAAAATGACTGTGGACATGCTGTAGATTTGTCACTTACATTGAAAGGGGATCTCTTAATAGCCAGTAAGAACGGGAGGAATGATTACAGCGAGGAAAACATCTTTCACTGTTTATACGGGCACCTGATTGTTGTTTTAAGACAAACTTGAAAAATTGTGACCCATACTGGAGTACTTCCATGTTAAACTGACATTTCACTTCATTGCAGAGTCAACTCTTGTACTGTTTATGGATTTTATGACTGAAAAACAGAAACGTCCTTGACTGACTACAGCAGTAGAATGCTACTCACATATTAATGTAAAGTAATAATAATCCCACAAGGCAATATCTATAACACTTTTACTGTACTTTTGATACTTGAAGTACAATTTTCTGATAATACTTTTGTACCGCTTCCATCGCTGGTTTTGAAGAGTTAACAGACACTCTGGGTGTCCAGGTTGCTACTTTTCTCAGATTTGAATGCAAGTCAGATGTTTATGTGTTGACTGTTTTTTTTTTTTTTCATGTAATGACAGGTTGGCACTCATAACAAAGCATGGTTCATTGCTGGGATATTTGTCTTCATGACCATACCCATATCATTATGGGGCATCCTCCAGCATCTGGTTCACTACACTCAGCCGGAGCTTCAGAAACCTATCATCAGGTAAAGGCGTCAACAATCATGTCATCTGTGAGCAATATCCTTCAAGTGTTTTTTAATGATTTGTGTTTTTTATTGTGCTGTTTTTCTAGGATATTATGGATGGTCCCAATCTACAGCCTGGACAGCGTGAGTTGTGTATTATATTAGCAAAATCGTTGTGCAACACACATACTGTATATACCTAGGTCATATGTATGTATCACTGG
This sequence comes from Thunnus maccoyii, assembly GCF_910596095.1. Classification (NCBI taxonomy): domain Eukaryota; kingdom Metazoa; phylum Chordata; class Actinopteri; order Scombriformes; family Scombridae; genus Thunnus; species Thunnus maccoyii. The sequence continues at coordinate 13,851,997 of NC_056534.1, read as the reverse complement.
AATAACAGACATTTTACTTAACTTTCTTTATTAGACAGTTTCTCAAGGAATAAGCTTGAGAGAATATTTTAACACACTTTGCTCTTTGACAATCATATCCTCGCTCTCTCTGTAATCCCTCTCTTTTTTAATCTTACAGTGGATTGCACTGAAATACCCCAATATAGCAATTTATGTGGACACGTGCAGAGAGTGCTATGAGGCCTTTGTCATCTACAACTTCATGACCTTCTTGCTGAACTACCTGGAAAATCAGTACCCCAGCCTGGTGATGATGCTGGAGGTCCAGGAGCAGCAGAAACATCTGCCTCCTCTCTGTTGCTGCCCGCCCTGGCCTATGGGAGAGTGAGTTCTCTTAATAATATTACCATTTTTACACTAAGGACTCATATACAATCAATGTGGGACCATTTTACAGTAAATTTGATGACCTGCATTATCCTGTTGTCGCTCTGTTTACTCAAACCATGGTCATTGGTCACATGTCAGGCGGTGAAGACAACTATTCACGACACTCTGCTGTATATACTATGTGGCAAACAACACATCACACACATCGCATTATAATTTTGGAGAGAAAATTAACTGAACATAAGTAAGTAATAAAAAGGCAACATGTCTGTTTCTTGTGTTTGCATTTTATTGAAGTTTCTCATAAACCACAAAGCAGACAACCCAATAACAGTCACCAGTTTCAAATTAGCTTCAGTCAGGCAACATCAGTAATTGGTTAACATGCCTATGTGTGGCTAATTTTGTCCAGAGGATCCGTTTGTTCTCCTTTTTAAACTATTCATTTGCCTGGTCAGCAGCAACTGCGCCATCTCTTTTTTTTAAATGCTGTCCTGTTGTTATTTTCAATCCCTGCTGTTTTGCTGCATTGTACGTGCTGATAATATGAATTTTGACTGAGAAGATGTTGAGGAAAAGTTTGGTATTTCAATGTTAAAATGATGTCATTATCCTTGTCTCGAGGATCTACTTACCAATGTGTCCTGTGATCATCAGTGGCTCAGTTTGATCTCAAACACAATAGATTTTTTACTGACAATCAGCCAAATTAGATGTAATTAAATGCATTTTCTTATTCAAATTAAAAACTTTCCTCTTCAGGGTTTTATTGTTGAGATGTAAGCTGGGAGTGTTGCAGTACACAGTCGTACGACCCGTCACTACTGTGATTGCCTTGTAAGTAAGCTCCACTCTTCATGTATTTCATTTTATTCTTAAATACCAATCACGGCTTTTTGTCAGCCATATGTATTGATATCTCTTGTGTTTGTTTTTTCTTCTTCATAGGATCTGTCAGCTTTGTGAAGTGTATGATGAAGGCAATTTTAGTTCAACAAATGCATGGACATACCTGGTCATTTTCAACAATATGTCACAGCTGGTAATGCTACTGCTTTTTTAATAGGTCCTAATGTAATTTGCCTTTAGTTAAACATTAAGATTAACTAATATTTTTTTCTCTCTCTCTCTACCTTCTCTTTATGTAGTTTGCCATGTACTGTCTGGTGCTGTTCTACAGGGCTCTGAGAGAGGAACTGAGTCCAATCAAACCAGTGGGCAAATTCCTCTGTGTCAAAATGGTGGTGTTTGTCTCATTCTGGTAAAACTCAGTTTGTTCAAACATAATGACATGGCTATTGCTTCATTAAACTGAATATTTTTATAGACTTTGTATGAGCTGTTGTTACACTACTGTGATGTAGCTAATATTATGCAAACTCTCTCAGGCAAGCTGTGTTCATTGCTTTACTGGTGAAAGTGGGCATTATCTCAGAGAAACGTACATGGGACTGGCAGAGTGTGGAGGCTGTTGCTACTGGTCTACAGGTAAGATAAAGCTCATTTATTTGAAAATGCAAGTGACAATAATTTTTGTGTAATGAGTTGATGCGACAGAATGATTTTATTTTTCAACCCTGAATTGTTCAACTTGTTGCAAGTATCTGATATTGGTTGTCTTACTACCTGTGTGAAACATAACCAAACATACATCAAACTGTCCTGTTTCAGGATTTCATCATATGTGTGGAGATGTTTCTGGCAGCCATTGCCCATCACTTCAGCTTCACCTACAAGCCGTACATCCAGGAGGCTGAGGAGGTCTCCTGCTTTGACTCTTTCATGGCAATGTGGGACATCTCCGATGTCAGAGCAGACATTTCTGAACAAGTTCGCAATGTTGGTAAGTGCCTCCTGGCTATTGGTGTACTGCCACAGTTGTGTTTAAAAAGCATGTATCTCTCATATTCTCCTGCATGGAGAAGACGACTCTTAAAAAGTCTCTGTTGGATTAATTTACAGGGAGAACAGTTATGGGTCGTCCAAGGAAACTCTACTTCGGCGAGGCACAGAGTGACGGTGAGCGATCTGGTCTTCTATCTTCCGGCTCTCAAGATGCCATCACAGAGGCAGCATCCAACCCGGTGTCACCAAAGGGTCAATACCAGGGCCTGGGGAGAACCCTCACCCCGCACTCTTTGTCAGCCCCTGCTGGGCTCAGCTCTGCACCTTGGGGTGAAGGATATGAAGCTAGATGCGAAGAAACGGAGGAGGAAGAAAGGACCGACCAAACCAAAGAACCGACAGAGGCAGATCTGATCGTAATCACCTAGCCTACTGTCAATGTTGATGTCACCAACAGACTCTTACCAGACATGCTTGGGCAGGACCCAATTACAGCCTTGCCATCTTTCCTCAGACATTACTTCACTCATGCAACATAAAACAGAACTTTTTTAAAAGGGCACATCACCCAAGTACTAGTAGACGTTCGCCAACAAATGCAAAACCAGATGGACCTCTCTGCCTGTGACAGCTCCAAGAATGTTCAGCAAATTTTATGACGTTTTTTTGTTGTACTTGGGAGTTATATGGCTCAATAGACTATGTCAGAATGGTTGTTCTCCATTGTAATCGGGAAAGGTCAATTCAAACATGCGTCAAAAATAGCACACTTTTATCCAGCGAACCCAGTCTTTGTGATGTCGTGTTACTTGAGATGTGAGGCTACGTTACTCCTCAAGTCTTGAGTGAAACATGCACATGTATTCTTTCCAAGTAGGAAATTATCACACTTTTTTTTTTTCAACTCAAGTCATATCATAATCTCAGATGTTACAGATTAGAAAAAGAAATATGCACTCTATGTATTGGTTTATAGTGATTTCAGGGGACATGAGTAATTATCAGTGGAAATCTACTATAGTAAAGCACATTTCTTTCATACCCTCCCTCTTGAATACACATCCTCTAGTTGCTAGGACAAAAATAATCTGATGATTTATGATGATCTAAAGCAGCATTAAGTATTTTGGGATGCTGAAATAAACTTGAGGTGAGAGTTGACAGTTTATGCCTTTTCAGGTGATCAGTACACTTGGGTTTAACTGACTATGTTACAACACTACAAAAAATATCAGTATTTGAGGAGATACTTCAGGTATAGTCCAAGTATTAAAACAACTTACACCATTCATTCTGTTACTGTACAATCAGCACATTGTACTAAATTCATGCTGTCATCGCTTTACTGCATACAGCTCACTCTGCAGTGTTAAATAGAAATTTATTTACTAGTCTTCTGAGATGCCTTGTTCTGTGTGCCGTGG